>NC_047121.1:17247438-17579938 GCF_902500255.1 Thalassophryne amazonica | reverse complement strand
AACATTATTTGACCTTTACTTTACAGACCAAGCATTCAACACAGTCAAAACTGTTCCATTTATTAATCCAAGTGGCTCAATCAGCAATTTGCACCATTTTTTACTTTAATTTGACTTGTACTACAATTAGTACAAGTCAATCAAAAATTCTGAGTTTAATTTACTCAAAAAGCAAAACCATGTTGCATGAACTTGAAATATTTAGTCAGCAGAAGGTTTTTTTTTTAAACTTTGAGTTTACACTTACTAATCTATTAATTAATTTGAACATTCGGGTTTACAGTGAGCTTAATGCACACGAGTCAGGAAGACGCACTCCTTGAGCTTCAACAGCCACACCATCTATTTTAATATGAAGCGGATAAAAAAATCCTGGCGGGTAGTACGACATATAATTTACATGATGGCAATATCACAGTAATAACAATATGAAAAGGAAGGAACACTGCTCTGCAAGCTGTAAAACAAATATGAATGGAGAAGAAAGTTTCTGCACATTTCCAGTGCAGCTGTGTTCTAAATGGAGTTTTAGGTGTCAGTCTCATCTGAAATCCTCCTGTAACCCTGACTGTGAGGAAAAATCTTGATGCTTGTGTGAAATAGATGCATTTACAGAAGGCAAGAAGCAGAAAAAAGGAGTGGGAGAATCAAAACAACTACATAAATTCAGATTCCCATCTGCACCTGTTAAGCCCACTGGTTGCCTGGCAACAGCCGTCTCCTCTCCTTTTTTGTTTTTCTTCCAGTGGCACACGCCCTGAAAGCTAGCCTGATGTTCTGCTTCGCAAAAAGCTTTTTATTACCTTTAGGGGTGGTATCGTTTTCCTGCAGATAAGCCGCGGCGGTGCCGACAGGTTTAGCGCTGAGGCTAACTACGTTTGGGTGTATTTTTCTTTTCTCTCTCTCTCTCACACTGCTTTCTTTAATAACGGTGAAAAGGAAATTGCTAACAGCCATGAGAAATCAGGCCTGGAATTATTCAAAAAGCAGTTTGACAGTGGGGAAGACACACAGCGAGACAAACAAATGAACAAAAAACAAGAACAACGTGTCATTTCAAACTGTCAGCATTTAAATGTGACATCTAACTACGTGAGCACATAGGGCACAGCTCATATGATTGAAAACTTTTTAACACATCAATGAAACTGATGCTGCTTGAACTTTAAATACAAAGTGAATCGCTTTGTTTGTTTGCTGCTGTGATGAACACTGTTGCTGTGTGTTCCTGCTTAGATTTGCTATTATTTTGCAGTCTTAAATGAAAGGCATCAGAGGGCCTACATGCTTTGGACACCACAATATAAAACTTCAAGTAAATATACACATCTGTGAAGTATGACTTAATCATATGACTCTGGTGTGACTTCATTCTGAAGTCATTCATACCAATCAAGCATAGCTAATTTGTTCATAATGCCTTAGATTGTCCATAGCACGTTGCCCGTGGGGATCCACGGGATCTAGATTGGGTAGTGTTTATAAAATAGGTAGCTGACACACACATGGTGTTTTTCACACCATGTGTTCCTTAACTTTGACCTTTGTCTTTTGACCAAATTACTCCAAAATCTATTCACCTCTAAATGTCTATCCAAGGCTATCTATCGATCTATCTATCTATGTCTATCTAGGCTTCTTGATTTATTTTATATATATACCTATATATATATATATATATATATATATATATATATATATATATATATATATATATATATATATATATATATATATACGAGGGCTGTCAATAAAGTAACGGTCCTTTTTATTTTTTTCAAAAACTATATGGATTTCATTCATATGTTTTTACGTCAGACATGCTTGAACCCTCGTGCGCATGCGTGAGTTTTTCCACGCCTGTCGGTGACGTCATTCGCCTGTGAGCACTCCTTGTGGGAGGAGTCGTCCAGCCTCTCGTTGGAATTCCTTTGTCTGAGAAGTTGCTGAGAGACTGGCGCGTTGTTTGATCAAAATTTTTTCTAAACCTGTGAGACACATCGAAGTGGACACGGTTCGAAAAATTAAGCTGGTTTTCAGTGAAAATTTTAACGGCTGATGAGAGATTTTGAGGTGATTCTGTCGCTTTAAGGACTTCCCACGGTGCGAGACGTCGCTCAGCGCTCTCAGCCGCCGTCGTCAGCCTGTTCAAGCTGAAAACCTCCACATTTCAGGCTCTATTGATCCAGGACGTCGTGAGAGAACAGAGAAGTTTCAGAAGAAGTCGGTTTCAGCATTTTATCCAGATATTCCACTGTTAAAGGAGATTTTTTTAATGAAAGACGTGCGGACGGGTCCGTGCGGACGGGTCCGCGCGTCGGGACGCAGCCGCCGCGACGCTCCGCCACAGGAAAAACACCTCTGTTGAAAGCCTTAAGGACAAGTTGGAACATGTCCTGCCTGTTAAACAATTTCTCATATACTCACTCCACTGAAAGCCATCAAAAGCCGCCTGGATTTTACAAATGGTTATCAACACGGAGGTGTTTTTCCTGTGCCGCCGCACCGCGTCGGCTGCGTCCCGACGCGCGGACCCGTCCGCACGTCTTTCATTAAAAAAATCTCCTTTAACAGTGGAATATCCGGATAAAATGCTGAAACCGACTTCTTCTGAAACTTCTCTGTTCTCTCACGACGTCCTGGATCAATAGAGCCTGAAATGTGGAGGTTTTCAGCTTGAAACAGGCTGACGATGGCGGCTGAGAGCGCTGAGCGACGTCTCGCACCGT
The DNA here is from genome assembly GCF_902500255.1 of Thalassophryne amazonica. Lineage (NCBI taxonomy): Eukaryota > Metazoa > Chordata > Actinopteri > Batrachoidiformes > Batrachoididae > Thalassophryne > Thalassophryne amazonica. Next base: position 17,577,209 of record NC_047121.1, on the reverse strand, counting down.
GGGAAGTCCTTAAAGCGACAGAATCACCTCAAAATCTCTCATCAGCCGTTAAAATTTTCACTGAAAACCAGCTTAATTTTTCGAACCGTGTCCACTTCGATGTGTCTCACAGGTTTAGAAAAAATTTTGATCAAACGCGCCAGTCTCTCAGCAACTTCTCAGACAAAGGAATTCCGACGAGGGGCTGGACGACTCCTCCCACAAGGAGTGCTCACAGGCGAATGACGTCACCGACAGGCGTGGAAAAACTCACGCATGCGCACGAGGGTTCAAGCATGTCTGACGTAAAAACATATGAATGAAATCCATATAGTTTTTGAAAAAAATAAAAAGGACCGTTACTTCATTGACAGCCCTCGTATATATATATATATATTATATATATATATATATATATATATATATATATATATATATCAATCAATCAATCAATTTTTTTATATAGCGCCAAATCACAACAAACAGTTGCCCCAAGGCGCTTTATATTGTAAGGCAAGGCCATACAATAATTATGTAAAACCCCAACGGTCAAAACGACCCCCTGTGAGCAAGCATTTGGCTACAGTGGGAAGGAAAAACTCCCTTTTAACAGGAAGAAACCTCCAGCAGAACCAGGCTCAGGGAGGGGCAGTCTTCTGCTGGGACTGGTTGGGGCTGAGGGAGAGAACCAGGAAAAAGACATGCTGTGGAGGGGAGCAGAGATCGATCACTAATGATTAAATGCAGAGTGGTGCATACAGAGCAAAAAGAGAAAGAAACAGTGCATCATGGGAACCCCCCAGCAGTCTACGTCTATAGCAGCATAACTAAGGGATGGTTCAGGGTCACCTGATCCAGCCCTAACTATAAGCTTTAGCAAAAAGGAAAGTTTTAAGCCTAATCTTAAAAGTAGAGAGGGTGTCTGTCTCCCTGATCTGAATTGGGAGCTGGTTCCACAGGAGAGGAGCCTGAAAGCTGAAGGCTCTGCCTCCCATTCTACTCTTACAAACCCTAGGAACTACAAGTAAGCCTGCAGTCTGAGAGCGAAGCGCTCTATTGGGGTGATATGGTACTACGAGGTCCCTAAGATAAGATGGGACCTGATTATTCAAAACCTTATAAGTAAGAAGAAGAATTTTAAATTCTATTCTAGAATTAACAGGAAGCCAATGAAGAGAGGCCAATATGGGTGAGATATGCTCTCTCCTTCTAGCCCCCGTCAGTACTCTAGCTGCAGCATTTTGAATTAACTGAAGGCTTTTTAGGGAACTTTTAGGACAACCTGATAATAATGAATTACAATAGTCCAGCCTAGAGGAAATAAATGCATGAATTAGTTTTTCAGCATCACTCTGAGACAAGACCTTTCTGATTTTAGAGATATTGCGTAAATGCAAAAAAGCAGTCCTACATATTTGTTTAATATGCGCTTTGAATGACATATCCTGATCAAAAATGACTCCAAGATTTCTCACAGTATTACTAGAGGTCAGGGTAATGCCATCCAGAGTAAGGATCTGGTTAGACACCATGTTTCTAAGATTTGTGGGGCCAAGTACAATAACTTCAGTTTGATCTGAGTTTAAAAGCAGGAAATTAGAGGTCATCCATGTCTTTATGTCTGTAAGACAATCCTGCAGTTTACCTAATTGGTGTGTGTCCTCTGGCTTCATGGATAGATAAAGCTGGGTATCATCTGCGTAACAATGAAAATTTAAGCAATACCGTCTAATAATACTGCCTAAGGGAAGCATGTATAAAGTGAATAAAATTGGTCCTAGCACAGAACCTTGTGGAACTCCATAATTAACTTTAGTCTGTGAAGAAGATTCCCCATTTACATGAACAAATTGTAATCTATTAGACAAATATGATTCAAAACACCGCAGCGCAGTGCCTTTAATACCTATGGCATGCTCTAATCTCTGTAATAAAATTTTATGGTCAACAGTATCAAAAGCAGCACTGAGGTCTAACAGAACAAGCACAGAGATGAGTCCACTGTCCGAGGCCATAAGAAGATCATTTGTAACCTTCACTAATGCTGTTTCTGTACTATGATGAATTCTAAAACCTGACTGAAACTCTTCAAATAGACCATTCCTCTGCAGATGATCAGTTAGCTGTTTTACAACTACCCTTTCAAGAATTTTTGAGAGAAAAGGAAGGTTGGAGATTGGCCTATAATTAGCTAAGATAGCTGGGTCAAGTGATGGCTTTTTAAGTAATGGTTTAATTACTGCCAGCTTAAAAGCCTGTGGTACATAGCCAACTAACAAAGATAGATTGATCATATTTAAGATCGAAGCATTAAATAATGGTAGGGCTTCCTTGAGCAGCCTGGTAGGAATGGGGTCTAATAAACATGTTGATGGTTTGGATGAAGTAACTAATGAAAATAACTCAGACAGAACAATCGGATGTGCCACGTTTTCCTTCAATTTGATCTTTGACCAAACTACTCCAAAATCTAATCAACTCTAGATATCTAACCCTCTAACTCTAGATATCTTTCCAAGCAATATTCTCACCAAGTTTGAAAAAATCCATCTTGCCATTTTTCAGCTCTCTCATTCATTTCTGGAAAATACGAGGTGCTTCAGTAAACTAAAAGTGCTTTTACACCGCCATTGTTTAGTTTGAAATATCAGACTTTTCTGTTTGATCTGAGTGGTGGGAACGCTGCTCTGGACACCAGTCCAGACAAAACAGCTGATTTTTCCTCCAACCAAAAGAGGCGGTCCTGGTCTGACTCAACCCAGACCATGGTTCGGATTGTTTACAGTGTGAAATAATTTTTGTAAATGATTTAGACTTTCAGACAAGTTTCAGGAGGTTCCACTCAACATTTTGCAATGCATCTGCAAGACAGCAAAGGACCAAGTCTCGGGTTTTGGTGCTTCCATTGTTATTATATCATTGTGAGATGTGGGCGCTAACCACTGACCTAAATTGATGACTGGGCCTCTTCAGAGGCTCCTTGGGTATTGCTAGAATGACTTTTTGTGTTTGCTGCTGTGCACGCACGCATGCATGCACATATTAAGAACAGACATTTTTGTGTGCAAACATCCGTGGTTCACAAACAGAATACATTTTTACACACTTTTCCCCATTTTTCTGCCTTCCTGAGTGCCATCACACTGGCGCCTGCTGCTGGTAACCAATTATGTCACAGGATCATTTGCGAAATGTTGGTTTGTGTGTTTGTTTGTTCCACTACTCTGAGGTATTTGGGCCAATTTCACCAAACTTGCTGTGGGAACGTAGGTTGACTCCAGAATTGCCGTTACAGGGAATGATTTGGCAAAGGTCAAAGTTATTGATGTCAAAATTAGAAAGCTTCCACTCCAAAGTCCACCAAACTTGGCACACATATGTAGGTGGGTTTGAGAATTGCCCAGGTGACATCCCACGTGTCAACCTCACCGAGATCAAAGGCAAAACCTGTTTGTAGGACTCCTCCTCCCAGGTCCTTTTGCTGATTTCATGGTTTGTCGGTGAAGGTTGGCCCCAAAATTACCATTAAAAATGTATTTTTAATGGTAATTTAAATGGTCAATGATTTGGATTTCCAACCCAATTTGGACAGATTAGAAACACACTTAGATTTGAGATTGCCCTGTCAAGGTCAGCCATAGATCAATCTTTTAGGTGAAGGCCAGCATCCCTGGGGCCAAATGTCAGATTGCCATAGTATTACTGTCTTCATGCCCACTATTACCATCTGTTTTACTATTTTGTGTCACTGGCCAAGAGAAAAGTGAACGCTGAATGTCTGAGAATGGGACAAGAATTATGCTAATAAAGCGGTGTAGTAGCACTCCCACACCTGGGGTGAGGGTGGCACAGTTCCACAAAATAATAAGCTGAGTTCTGGAAAACAACCTTTTATCAATGGTAGGATAGCAACCACATTTCTATGTTTCAGGAAGGAAAAAAAATGTGATTTTTGTGAGGATTGTTTTGGCTGGGGAGGATGACATATTGGTGGAACACTACTTCACCTGCAGTCTCAGAGACGCCTCCTCTGGTTTGCACAATTTGAAAAGCCAGAGAGAGGAAAACTAACATGCAAATTTAAAAGATATATTATTTTCCCCTAGCGATTTATTTCAAAGTGAAAACAAATTGCTGAGGGAAGAACATTTTCTTGGAGAAACAAATTATGATGCAACACAGAAAAGCAGCTTCTGAAACATTCGGTGCTCCCTCTCCTCTTGGCCACTCATAGAAAATACTAAACCAGGCGGTAAATGCATTTGGTTGCACATCTGGCAGATTGTTGATGTTTTTGTACAACAGTTAAGTGGACAAGCTTGACTTCCAGATGTCAAACTAATGGCTGTTGGGTTGGATGAAAGGTCAGGCAGGTGGAGGCTGTTTGTTGATGTTGGGAGTGAGAACGTCATGAAGAATGTTCCAGACATGATAATTGTTCACAGTCAAAAGAAGGATGGAAAAAAGCAGCCACTGAAAGACAAATAGAGTGATAAGAGCATGAAGAGAATCAAGAAACCATTGGGTGCTTTCAGAAGCATCAGGATCTTGCATGTCCGAATCCTATATTCAAACTAAAGAAGGTCAATGTGAGACCGATTAACACCATGTGAATAGCTGGTAATGACTGATATGACAGAAAGCTGCCTTCTGGATAGAACAGAATAGTTTTTATTATTATTGTTTTTCCTTCCCGCTGTTGCCTGTGTGCTTGCTTTTGGGGCTGGTAAGGTGAGACCTTACTTGTGTGAAGTGCCTTGAGGCAACTTTGTTGTGATTTGGTGTTATATAAATTAAATAAATTGAATACGTTGAACTATAAAGGGGGGTTACAACAAAATTGGGGGTGCTCCGGCAGAGCTACTGTACACTACAATTGAAACAAATATATATTCCGGAGAATATGAATGACAACACAAAACCTTTTTTCCACTCATGGTTAGTGGTTGTGTGAAGCCATTTATTGTCAAACATCTGTTTACACTTTTTAAATCATAATGACAACAGAAACTACCCAAATGACCCTGATCAAAAGTTTACATACCTCCGTTCTTAATGGCAAAGGCCATACGCCCACCCGTTGGGCAGATAAGTCATACACTGAACATTACAGGCCCAACTGTTGGGCAGATAAATATAATGTCTTATCTTATTCGCCCAGCCGTGATTGTGTATTTGACATGCTTTGTGCATCTAAACTACGTTTTTTACACCACTTTTTAAAGCTCTATTGTGTGTCTATGTTTGACACATTTAACGCCGTCGTCTTTAATTACTGTGAAAACACAGCAATGGATCAAAACAGACAAACTTCATAAGCATTTTGAACGGAAGCCTGTTAACGACGACGAAACAGTTTTTGAACAAAATGCTGCTTGTTGGCTGTAAGATGGTGTTAGTTTGACACAGTTCCCTGGGTGGGATGAGCCAAACAGAACCACTTTAGATCACAGCCCCTCCGCGGGGTGCAAACCTTCTCGCTGCCGGTGAAAAAATATCTTTTTTCCCTCCCGCTTTGAAACCGGAAGTGAGCTTACAAGTGCGCTCATTGGTCGGTTGTGGTTGGGCGTATATGCTCGCATATTTACTTTATTGAACCAACGGTTGGGAGTATAGCCACTCTGGTTCTTAATACTGTGTATTGCCCCCTTTAACATCAATGACAGCTTGGAGTCTTTTGTAGCTGTTGTGGACGAGGCTCTCTGATGGTAAAACTGCCACTGAATATGTCTTAGACTTTAATTACATCAGTTACAAAGAAATACAAACAGTATGGCACGCTATGGTAAATCAGTTCTCAAAAACTGAGTGACTGTGCAAGAAGGAGAAGAGTGAGGAAAGCCACCAAGACACCCAGACAACCCAGAAGAAGATATAGGCTTACGTGGCTGTGATTGGAGAAATTGTGCATGGGGAAAATTTTGCATTTTGTATCACCAGGTATACAGCTTCATCAAGAAGTGGTATAGAGGAGGCTTTTCTTTCAAAGAAGACCTGAGAGTTTAGTTACAAATTGCCAGAAGGTACATCTGAGATGCAGGCCTAGGTTTGATCTGCTTTGGTGAAAGAATATCTTTCTCTGCTCTACTCCACTATGAAACTAAGAGTGATGACACAAAATACATCACCACATTGTTGACCTGTAGTGTCTCCCAGAGGGCAACAGGTCAAACGGTGTAGGCAGGCTGTGAGGGGTCTCCTGTGATGTGGCAATGTTTTCCAGGCTGGGCAGAGGGCAGTGGATTATCTTTAGGGCAGTATTTATGACTCTCTGCACCGCCTTTCTGTCCTCGGCTGTGGAGTGTGCGTACCACACGCCCAGACAGTATGTTACAGTATGTCAGTCTGCTCTCCACCGAGGAATGATAGAATGCCAGCAGCAGCTTCATGTCCAGGATGTTCTTCCTGAGAACACACAGGAAGTGTATTCTTCTTAACCAGAGCCCTGATGTTGGAGGTCCAGCTGTGGTCTGCAGAGATGTGTTGCCCAGAAACCTAGAGGGGGTTGGTCCTGTCTGTTCTTCCTGAAGTTCATGATGAGTTCTTTTGTCTTATTAACATTCAGGGTCAGGATGTTCTCTGAGCACCAGAGCAACAGTTCCTCCACCTCGGCCCTGTACGCTGGTTTCCCCGTCACAGATGAGTCCAACCACTGTGGTATCATCTGCATATTTTATAATGCGGTTGGTTAGGTGGGTTGTAGAGCAGTGGTTCTGTACAGGGCATACAGTAGAGGGCTCAGAACGCAGCCTTGAGGTCAACCAGTGCTGTGTGTGGAGGAGTGGTAGGGGCCGAGTTACAGATGTTCCCGATAAAGATCAATCTCTAGGGTTAAGGGCCTTTTCTAAGAGCGCTCCTACAAATATCATTGTTTTTTCACAAGGCATGCTGTTTGGAGCTTTTTAAGGTGACCTGTCCCTGGTGCTGATCAGAAGTGGAACACATTTTATCCATAGACTGTAGATATAGTGGACAACCCCCCCTGGACATCAGCCACAGGTTTTCTGAAAAGTGGGTTTGAAGCTTAGGTGGACTGATTTTAGATATCACCATGTTGCAGTGCCTGACTGCCTAACTCATGGCTGTCCCATAAATGGGTAAAGTGGTGGAGTGTGGGCAAGACCAGGGTGAGCTGGGCGGCATGAATGAAGCCAAAATATGTAAAAATGTCTAGATGTTATCAAGCTATCAAAGGTTAACAAGCATTAAAATAGGTTTGGATGGTTGACTGCATATGTTTGCTGATTAGGTGGTGGCTATAAGAACAGGCAGCTTTTAGAAACTATGACAGTAAATCTGACATCTGGCACAATCATTGTAGATCACCTTATTCAGCTACCTGCTAACTAGCGACAACATGTGTTAACATGCAAATTGAACAATACTAAAATTTCAGTCATTGAAAATACCGTTCTTACATGGTCTACTAAATTAACCAGCAAGCCATGTTATGATGTATTTGTATTAAAATGCCCAGAAAGCTTGACAACACCTGTCAGTCAAATCAACCATGCCCCGAAAGAAGCATGACTTTATGGTGTAAAGAAACTGATGATTTATTTATATTTTACATCCTGCACAGTTGGTATGAACAGAGAAATTAGCTACAGGGAATGAATTGTATCAAATGGCCTGAAGTGGCCAGGTTTGTCACTGGCTTCATTTTCAGGACTGAAGGTTGTAACATGATCTTTAGTGGGACATATGGTACAATCTAGAAAGTATTCACAGCACTTCACTCTTTCCACATTTTGTTATGTTACATCCTTATTACAAAATGGAGTAAATTTATTTTTTCCCGCCAAATTCTACTCACAACACCCCACAATGACAACATGAAAAAAAAAAGATTTTTAGAAATTTTTGGAAATGTATTCTAAATAAAAAAGTAAGAAATCACACGTTCATAAGTATTCACACCCTGTTCTCAGTACTTTGTTGATGCACCTTTGGCAGCAATTACAGCCTCAAGTCTTCTTGAATATGATGTGACACGCTTGGTGCATTTATCCTTGGGCAGTTTAGCTCATTCCTCTTTGCAGCACCTCTCAAGCTCCATCAGGTTGGGTGGGGAGTGTTGGTAAACAGCCAGTTTCAGCTCTCCAGAGATGTTCAGTCGGACTCAGGTCTGGGATCTGGCTGGACCACTCAATGACATTCACAGAGTTGTTCTGAAGTCACTCCTTTGATATCTTGGCTGTGTGTTTAGGGTCATTGTCCTGCTGAAAGATGAACCATCACCGCAGTCTGAGGTTCAGAGCGCTCTGGAGCAGGTTTTCATTCAGGACATTGCTGCATTCATCATTCTCCAAGTTCCTGCTGCTGAAAAACATCCCCACAGCCTGATGCTGCCACCACCATGCTTCACTGTAGGGATGGTGCCTGGTTTCTTCCAAACATGACACCTGGCGTTCACACCAAAGAGTTCAATCTTTGTCTCATCAGACCAGAGAATTTTGTATCTCGTGGTCTGAGAGCCCTTCAGGTGCCTTTTGACCAATTCCAGATGGGCTGCCATGTATGTACACTTGGGAATATCTGTTTATGTACACCTAGACTAAAAACCCCCCAACTACATATTTTAAAGAAAAAGAAATGTGTTAAATTATGTAAGTTTAATGACAACTGTGCTCCCATATAAACAGATTTAAAAATATTTGTGACAAGATAAATTTATTTTAGTGATTTCAGGAGCAGTGTTGATGGGGCCATTGTTTCTCCAAAGTACAAATAACATGGAAATCAGTGGGAAACATTTTAGAAATATGAGCAGAAATTTATCTTGGATCAACACCTGCTTTAAAATCTAATTACCCTTTTCCTTAACAATATACCTCTTCAACAAATTTAACAGAAATCTATTCATTTCTTTTTGAAATCTCATGCCAATAATCAGTTTAGCAGGTACACACATTGAAAACATTTCCTCATCAACATTTTAATGGATCATCTCACATTTTGTTTAAATTTACTAAAAGTGCACCTCTGTAAGTCCACATTTGACAAGCGCAATGAAACATTTAGCCACCAGGACTGCTGGTATTTTTAAATTGCATTAATAATTTGATTTTGAGTGTGTAACATCTTTGGAGTTTGATACAACTGCCTTTCAGAATGTGTTATATTTGTACCACTTCTTTTCCCCTCTTTTGTCCCTTTTGACATCCATTTCATCCTCCCGTCTCCTCACTTTCATTCCTCCATCTTCATTTCCTGTCCTTTTCCTCTCGTTGTCGTCTTCTTCTCTGCTTATGTCGCTGTGTGCTGCTGCCTCCAGGAAGTGCCACGTCAATAGGTACCATTTAGTGCGCCGGCTCCCGCCCAGTCGGGCCCCTCGAGCCCTTCAATAGTTGTCTTGGAGAGGGACACCAGCCGCCAGAGCTGGCCGACTTCCTGCTGCGTTCTTTTGACCCAATCTGACCCGAGGCTGCCGGACTGCCACCCTCCAGCTCAAAGAAGCCAGCCCAGAGCCAGTGGTACTGTGTGTGCTGTGTGTGTGTTTCGTTGCCTGAGTTCAGTGTCACAAACCCCACTGATGGACCATCTGGCTTCTCTGGCTCACAAGTGGAAACAAACACTGAGATTTCTGTGATTTTGAGTTTGTTTCTAATTTTTGTGACATATGCACGGTCACTGAAACGCACAGATACATTAGCTACATTTGCCTGAGGGACTTTCATTCAATTTGAATGAAATCATTCAGATCTAAGAGGGAGAATGTGTTGGCTGCTACGAGAACCGGCCCTCAGAGACTCAAACACCACGCACCAGCATTTTGTTTGATCCATATTGGCTCCACAGAGCGGTAAACAGATGTGACCTTGAGTTTCATCTTTCAAGGTCAAAAGTTGATGTAACCAATCAAAGGGTGATAAATGACATCATATTAGCGTTTAATAGTAATCCTAGGTGGATCTTTAACCAATTCCTAAAAACCTAATGGGGAAAACAGCCCAGTCTCACATTTTTTTTTTTTTTTTTTTTTTTGGTGCTCACATGCTTTTTCGTGATGGTTTTTTTAAAAACTCACTGTTACTATCCCTACTCCTACCCCCAACTCGAACCATAACCATCCCGACCCCCTGCTTCACTTTTAATTTCATGCAGCCAACACGGAATGAATTACATTGTAATGTTCTATTTTCAGGGTGACCGCAGTCCAGCATCAGGGGTCTTCAGCTGGTTCAGAACGCTGCCGCCAGACTTCTGACACGTAGCAGAAGGTCTGAACATATCGCACCCATTTTGGCATCTTTGCACTGGCTCCCTGTCTCTGTGAGAGCAGATTTTAAGGTTTTGTTATTGACTTATATGGTTGTTCATGGACTGGCGCCATCTTATCTGGCTGATCTGGTGGAACGTTACGTGCCGGCCCGGGCTTTGCAGTCGCAGGATGCGGGACTTCTCTGTGTTCCCAGGGTGAAGAAGACAGCAGGTCAAAGAGCCTTTTTGCATTGTGCACCACCCTGTGGAACAATCTTCCTGCAACCGTGAGGCAGTCAGAGTCCGTGGACATTTTTAAGTCAAGACTGAAAACCCATTTTTATTTTTTTTTCTTATGAATAGTTAAACTCAACCAGTCTAAAAGGGGAAACGGGTGCCGACAGGGGACAACTACATAGATACGACCTGGGCCAGGGCAAATTCTGACAAAATCCTTGAAATAGCTTTTATTAACACACAAACACATTGGGAACACTGCACATTCTATTCCAAATCGAAAACCTGAAGATTTTTTTTTTTCAAATTTGGTATTACTTTACAGAAAGTTAAGAAAAAGGAATATTAGACTGTTCAGCAAATAGCAGTGTTTGCATTTTTCTTTCTGTGACCCTTATTACACCCTCACAGGTGGCCCTTAAGGACAAAGGCAGCAAATGTTGTACATGCTGGTTGTTGTGCATTTCTCTCTGAAAATCTGAGTAAAATGGATAGTTCCAGACTGCACTTTGATTCAAAAGTTGATTGGAGAGAGGAAAACATATAAAGAACTGCAGAAAATTATAGGCTGCTCAGCTAAAATAATCTTAAACGATTTAAAATGGCAACAAAAACCAAAGGGACGTGGAAGAAAACTGAAAAACGCCATCAAATGGATCGAAGAACAGCCAGAATAGCAAAGACTGTGGGTCTAAAGTTACCTGTGAGTACTGTAACAATTAGAAAATGTCTATATGTGAAACCAAGCTATGGGCAAGAAGCCCCTGCAAAGTCCCATTGTTGAAAAAAAATGACATGCTGAAGAGGTTACAATTTGTCAAAGAACACACTGATTATTGGGGTAAAGACAAATGGTGCAACATTTAGTGGACCAATGAAAGCAAGATTGTTCTTTTTGGGTCTAGGGGCCACAGACAGTTTGTCAGACAACCCCCCAAAAACTGAATTCAAACCACAGTACACCGTGAAGACAGTAAAACTTGGTGGAACAAGTATCATGACATGGGGATGTTTCTCATACTATGGTGTTGTTCCTATTTATTGCATATCAAAGATCGTGAATCAGTTTGAACACATCAAGATACAGATTCTTTATTGTCATTATAACAAATACAATGAAAAAGTAAGGTGCAAGCCTTTCAGCGCAAATATCCAATCCAATCCAATTCAACTTTATTTATAGAGCACTTTAAATTTAATTAATTTAATCTAATTAGCTTATAATGCGCCAAATCACAGCAAAAGCTGTCTCAAGGCGCCTTACACAAAACAATACAACATAAAATTTAAATAAATAATTAAAAAATGAATAAAAAATTTCAAATACATAATTAAAAGCAGAAGTAAAAGAATAAAACAGATAAAAAATAAAAACTATTCATAAGAAAGAGAATAAAAATAGGTTTTGAGTCTTGACTTAAAAATGTCCACGGACTCTGACTGCCTCACGGTCACAGGAAGACTGTTCCACAGGGTGGGTGCACGATGAGAAAAGGCTCTTTGACCTGCTGACTTCTTCTTCACCCTGGGAACACAGAGAAGAACAACAAAATTAACAAAGTTTAAAAGAACAACAAAGTTAACAAAGTCCTTTCCAAATAAGACATTAATAAAATACAACACAGATAAAACAGAAAATAGGTAAAAAAAAAAAAAAAAAGTGACCAACATGACCAACACTGACTAGAACATGAACAATTTTGAAATGCCTTAGAGAAAAGATACCTCCTTCATTAGAAACCTCTAATGAAGGAGCCAGCCTAACATCCAAAGGCAACTCATTCCACAGTTTGGGAGCCACCACAGCAAAAGCTCTGTCACCCCGGTGTTTCAGTCTCGACTTGGGGACAGCAAGAAGTAACTGGTCAGCCAATCTGAGAGACCTTCCAGGGGTGTATATACATGTATGTAAGAGTTCTGCCAGATACATGGGAGCCAAATATAAACCTGAGTAAACCACACACAGACCTGAAAGGTCTGGAAAAGAAAATAAACATAAATTTAAGAGAATGAAAAAGGTATGTCCAGATCGCAAAAAAATTATAAGTACGTAGTAGTAAAAAAGAGATTACATATCAAAAAAGAGAAAAGTATGTACAAAACTGGATATTTCTGTGGCAGTGGATATTGCACATGTCCAAATATTGCTTTGAAAAGTTACTTTATTAGTTACTTTTTAAGTTGCTTTATACATTTACTTTATACAATTACTTCATTAGCAGCTTTATGAAATTACTTTATTAGAAGCTGCCAACAACTTGCAACTAAAAAGTAGTGTAACTAATAAAATAACTAGTAATCTAACTTGGTTACTGATAGAGTAATCAGCAAAGTGACTAATAGTTACTTTTCTGAGTACTCAATCTTAAAAGTAGCCAAGTTAGATTACGAGTTACTTTATTATTTACATTCAGCAGCTGCCTGCAAGTTGTCCGCAGCTGCTAATGGAGTAACTGCATGAAGCAACTGTAAAATATAACTATATAAAGTAACTAATAAACAGGGGTGCACATAACTGGTACTCATTGTGCTTGTGTGTTCTAAAAATCATTGATGCTGAGCAGAGGGAAACACTTTTCCTAAAATCTGTCATTGGTTTCCTCTTAGTAAGCGCTTCCTTGTGTTTTCTGCAGCGCATCATTTATTTTTAGCATGCGCAAGCACCATGAGTACCAGTAATGTGCATGCCTGATAATAAAGTAAATTTTCAAAGGTACTTTAAATGCTGATGAGTGAGCCTAATATTCCATTTTCTTTACTTTCTATAAAGTAATAACAAATTTGATAGTTTCCTTCATGTTTCGATTTGGAGTAGATTGTGCAGTGTTCCTAGTGCATTTGTGTGTATAAAAGCTATTATATGGATGTTGAGTTTAACTAATAAATAAATAATAACACGCTGTGAAGGGCCACCCGAACAGTTTATAGCTGTTCTACGCTGTGATCATTAAATACGCGGATTATTGTCATCCGATGACAGGTGTGTGTGTGTGTGTGTGTGTGTGAGAGAGAGAGAGAGAGCAAGGTTACTGTGTTTGGCTACAAATATACATGCAGTTGCCATTTTATTAGGTACACTTAGTTAAACGTAATGCAACGTTGCAGCAATTCCCACTTCACAAAGAAGTGAAGGTAAACCCTCTTAAAAATCAATATGACCAGATGCTACTGGTCAGATTGTGCTCTTGTAAATATCAGAACCTGCAAGTATGTTGCGTGCGCTCTGTGAATCATCCAGCCACACAGACATCTGACTTATCCACAGGACTGCTGCTGGGAGACTGATACGCGCCTGTGACCAGAATAACATCGAAAACGTGATCAGCAGGGAGGCTGTGTCAGTCTGATTTGTATTCTTTTTTGAGTATTGCTTTGTTATTCTTAGACAAACACTCTCCAGTTGATGAGTCATTTATTTTTTCGTACCCACTGTGATTGCCATTGCTATTTTCAAAGGTATGATGTGTTTACTGACTGACTGAGTGGATAATAATTACTCACCACTCACTGTGATTTATATTTGACGTCACCCTGCACTTGTGCAGACAGCATTGCTTCACCTAATGAAATGAACAGAATTGGCATTTGAATTAAACGCGCACAGAGTCCAAACTTGGTGCTTTGTACTAGAGACTGAAAAACACATCAATAGCTTCATAGTTTCTGATTGCACTTTGTGACAAGCTAAGTGATGGCATTGGTGGCCTGAGATCTAGGCTTTGGAAATGAAAGAAAGTGCAAAAAAGCTCCTATCAATCTTAACGTAATTTCAACCACACCCACTCCTTAATTCCCATCATTCATGTGATACATGATTATTTCCTGCAGTAAGACCAGAAATATGCAGCAGGTAAGTAGCAGACAAGCTACATATAAGTTTAACCATAACATTTATTATCCTCTCAATCCATACGGCTGGAAGGAGTAGAATTGCACTCTGTCCATGCATGCATGGACAACAAAGCATTTGTAATGTGGTGGCGGGGGTCCTCTCCTAATTTTTTTTTTTTTTTTTTTTACTGCAGTACCTGCATTGTGGTGCAGGTTGCTACAGTTTTGTCTGCCAAATTAAAGCAACTGATTCAATGCCAAATTCATTTAATGCATTAATAATAACCTCAGTTCAATTTATTTATAAACATAGTGCCAAATCACAACATTTGTCACCACAAATTGCTTCACAAAGGTACAGTCTGACCTTGCCCTCACCCCTTGAGCAAGCACATTGGCAACAGTACCAAGGAAAGACTCCCTAAGGTGTTTTCGGTTGTAGGAAGAAGAAACCATAAGCAGATTAAACTCATGGGGTGTCCATCTGCTTTGGCCATACTACCAATAACAAAATAAATAAAGCATTATAATCCAATTACATTTGTTCCACAAATCTGATTGGTTAGTCATGTGAGATTTCAGACCATAAAATATTGCATTGACGGTGGCAAAATATTTGATCCTTTCACATTTGATGTATTACTCCACGCCCTCATCGCGTTGCTACGCAGATATCAATAATGGCGCTGTCAGCTGAGAGTGAGAGAACCTAGTGCAGCGACGGAGATACCAAAAAGGGTGAATTTTAAGTCTTGATGTGGACTATGCTACAGAATTACTCAATGCAGTTGGTGAGATGGAGAAATGTCTGGGTCTGCTCACAGAATTTCCAGTTTGGCATGAAGACCCCGATGCTACGGTAAGCTTTGATGAGCCAACCACAGCTTTTGACAACTTACAGAAAAATAAACCATGCAAATGATGGAATTCGATTAGAATGGGAATAACACCCTTGTGTCTGATGATTTGCAGACGTTAATGCTGGATTACAGTCGCAAATATCTTTTTTCATGGTGGTGTTCCATGCATTTTGGGTCAAAATCCATGGAACACTGCCATCTACTGGATGGGAGTGTAAATAACATCCAACTGTCACACGGTCGCCATTTGGTGCGCTGAATCACACTTAACAGAATTTTCAGTTTTGCAAATGCCTTTTTTTTTACAGATGAAAAACAAATGACATATTTACAAAAACATTTATTTGTAAAAACTAATATACACATTACAATAACTTGTGTGTTGGTTTTTGACAAATAAATAAACAGGCTCATTTTCCCATAATGCCTTTTGGCATCTGTGAGTTTTAATGCTCAAACCTTCAGAATTAGTGCATTAATTTAAAACTAAAAGATATTTGTGATATTTTTAATTTGTAAAAATGACAGAGTTGATGTTAAAATAAATAACATGGACAGAATTACTTTGGTTTTTAAATCAAACTATAAGTCAAACCTGCTTTGCCTGAACTGTGCCCACCACTGCTAATGATCACCCACGGGCCACTGCCAGATAGCATAGCTGATGCACTATCTGGCACTGAGTAGTAGGTAGCAATGAAAACTTGGTATGTAGTTTAATTTACTCAAGTGGAATAGATTTCAAAATGAAGTACAGAAATGGGAGCTGAGTGGGTAGACTGATGTAATAGTTGAGCATATAAAAGTAAAGTCCCTTCAGCTGCTCCCTTGTTTGCACTGGGGGTCGCCACAGCAAATCCAAGGTGGATCTGCATGTTGAATTGGCACATGTTTTACGCCGGATGCCCTTCCTGACACAACTCCACATTACAAGGAGAAATGTGGCAGGGGTGGGATTTGAACCCGGAACCTTCTGCACTGAAACCAAGCGCATTAACCACTTGGCCATAAATGTAACAATTGTTCATGTCTGGAAACACACACCAAAATTGGCACAAATACTCCTTCGACATTACTCTTTTGAAAAAAACAAAAACAAACGATTGGTCACTTGAATTTTCAATAGGAAGCCAAGTAGGAATTACACAGCGGTCAAAATTAAAATTTGCTCCAATCATATTAAAAACTATACCACATTATTTGTCTGATCACAAAGATTCCAAGAAGGGATAGTTTAGAGGATCTGGACTGAATGTTAGGGAGTTTGTTGGGAAAGTGTAGGAACACGGACCCACAACAGGGGGCGCAAATGAACGGACAATGGAGGAAGTCAAATAACAATGCTTTACTGTTGTGAAACACGCACAACAAACACAACTGATTACAATGTCCAAGTATAAGCCGAATTCCAACGGTGTCGTGTGGGCAGGCTCGAAGATAGGAGACGTCTGTCCAAGTCGAACCGGAACCACCCGATTTCCTCCGCCACCGAACCCCGGGAATACTGGAGCCGCCAAGTCCCGAACTCCCAGGTGGCCACTGCCTCCGCTCGTCGGATCCGGTACTGCTGGCGAGGAACAGAAACAGTCAGATGTGGGTGCGTCTGCACCCAGCAGCACGTAGGGTGGAAACTCCACCTCTCGTCAGAAAAATACTGTAGTGTAGGAATGTGAGTACTTATCCAATAAAGTCCAATATAGTCTCCAGCTGTCCTACACACAAGCAACAAAGTATTATTGTCAGACGATAACACAATTGGCTGAGTACGTTACCTCCTTGGTAGAGCGATATCTCGGCAAAGAGGTGGAGATGACGTCTTGCTGATATACTGATGCTGATCAGATGAGTGGTGACAGCTGTCATAGGTGATGAGCGTCAGCTGTCACCCCGGCTACTCCTGTTAGGCGGCAGCGCCCTCTGGTGCCTGGAGCCCGCACTCCAGGCAGGGTGCCCTCTGGTGGTGGTGGGCCAGCAGTACCTCCTCTTCTGGCGGCCCACACAACAGGACCCCCCCCCTCAACGGGCGCCTCCTGGCGCCCGACCAAGCTTGTCCGGGTGACGGCGGTAGAAATCGGCCAGGAGGGCCGGGTCCAGGATGAAGCTCCTCTTCACCCAGGAGCGTTCTTCAGGTCCGTACCCCTCCCAGTCCACCAAATACTGGAAGCCCCGGCCCATCCAACGGAAGCGCTGCCGGACAACTGCCACGGTTCTTCGCACCCCTGGATGACAGGAGAGCTTAGAGCCGTGACAGAAGTCCAGGACTGCAGCCCTAGCTTCTGGTGGGACGTAGAGTTTGTTCTTTGGCCCAGTTCCGGGGTCCGGGCTTCGTGCCAGGGCCTCCCGGACGGTTCTCTCTACATCCCAGGTGAGGGTGGCCACGATAGTGGACTCCGGGATGATGGGTTCCGGTGGATCCGACAACTCCGTTTTGACTTCATCTTCATGTACCCGGGACAAGGCATCCGATCTCTGGTTTTTGGTCCCGGGACGGTAGGTGATCCGGAAGTCAAAACGGCCGAAGAACAGTGACCAGCGGGCTTGCCTGGGGTTCAGCCGCTTGGCGGTCCTGATATACTCCAGGTTCCGGTGGTCAGTGAAAACCGTGAATGGCACGGACGTTCCCTCCAACAGATGTCTCCACTCTTCAAGAGCCTCTTTCACCGCAAGGAGTTCTCGATTGCCGACGTCATAATTCCGTTCGGCCGGGGTCAACCTGCGGGAAAAATAGGCACACGGGTGAAGGACCTTATCGGTCTTCCCGCTCTGGGAAAGCACAGCTCCTATCCCTGAGTCCGAGGCGTCCACTTCAACCACTAACTGGCGACTAGGATCGGGCTGCACCAGAATGGGTGCAGACGAGAAGCGCCGTTTCAACTCCTTGAACGCGGCGTCGCAACGATCCGACCAGGTGAAGGGAACTTTTGGTGAGGTCAGGGCTGTCAGGGGGCTAACTACCTGACTGTAGCCCTTAATGAACCTCCTGTAGAAATTAGCAAAGCCGAGGAACTGTTGCAGCTTCCTACGGCTAGTGGGTTGGGGCCAGTCTCTCACCGCCGCAACCTTGGCCGGATCAGGAGCGACAGAGTTGGGGGAGATGATAAACCCCAGGAAGGACAAAGAAGTGCGGTGAAACTCACACTTCTCGCCCTTCACAAACAGCCGGTTCTCCAACAACCGCTGCAGGACCTGACGTACATGCCGGACATGGGTCTCAGGATCCGGAGAAAAGATGAGTATATCGTCTAGATATACGAAGACGAATCGGTGCAGGAAATCCCGCAAGACATCATTAACCAAAGCTTGGAACGTCACGGGGGCGTTTGTGAGGCCGAACGGCATGACCAGGTACTCAAAGTGACCTAAGGGGGTGTTAAATGCTGTCTTCCACTCGTCTCCCTTCCGGATCCGAACCAGGTGATACGCATTTCTAAGATCTAGCTTAGTGAATATTCGGGCTCCATGCAGGGGCGTGAACACTGAATCCAACAGGGGCAACGGGTATCGATTACGAACCGTGATTTCGTTCAGTCCCCTATAATCAATGCATGGACGAAGTCCGCCGTCTTTTTTACCCACAAAAAAGAAACCTGCACCCATCGGGGAGGTGGAATTCCGGATCAACCCGGCGGCTAAAGAGTCCCGGATGTAGGTCTCCATTGATTCGCGCTCAGGTCGTGAGAGGTTGTACAGCCTGCTGGACGGGAACTCAACGCCTGGAACCAAATCAATGGCACAATCGTATGGACGGTGGGGGGGAAGGGTGAGCGCCAGATCCTTACTGAACACATCTACAAGGTCGTGGTACTCCACCGGCACCGTCCCTAGATTGGGTGGGACTCTGACCTCCTCCTTAGCCTGGGAACCGGGAGGAACCGAGAAACCTAAACATACCCGATGGCAGGTCTCGCTCCACTGAACCACTACCCCGGACGGCCAATCGATCCGGGGATTGTGTTTTAACATCCAGGGGAACCCTAAAATCACACGGGAGGTAGCAGGAGTCACAAAAAACTCGATCTCCTCCCGGTGATTTCCTGACACCACCAGAGTTACAGGTGGTGTCTTATGCGTGATTGGAGGGAGTAGGGAGCCATCTAGTGCTCGCACCTGCACAGGCGAGGTAAGCACCACCAGAGGGAGCCCTATCTCCCTGGCCCATCTGCTGTCTAACAGATTCCCTTCAGAGCCCGTGTCCAGCAGTGCTGGGGCCTTCAGGGTTGAATCCTCATAAAGGATCGTAACTGGGAGTCGTGTGGCAATGTGGGTGTGTCCCACGTGAATGTCTCGGCCCACCCCTAGCCCAGTTTCTAGGGGCGGGCGTTGGTGTTTAACCGCTCGGGGCAGTCTCTTACCTGATGCTCCATCGAGCCACAAACAAAACACGCTCCGCGGGCCAGCCTCCTCTGTGTATCTGGTGCCCTAAATGTGGCCCTGCTCGTGTCCATAGCTTCGTCAGCAGGGGGAGCTGTGACCACACGGAGCGCAGGGGCCGTGGAGCGTGGGGAGGGCGGAACGCGGTCGGAACCGGAAGGGAGAGGGACGGCGCGTGCCCGGCCACGCCCTTCGTCTCGTTCCCGACGGCGTTCTTCTAACCGATTGTCTAATCGTATGACAAGATCAATAAGCCCATCTAAATCCCGCGGTTCGTCCTTAGCCACCAGGTGCTCCTTTAGAACCAATGACAGTCCGTTTACAAAGGCGGCGCGGAGGGCAGTGCTATTCCAGCCGGACCTCGCAGCCGCGATGCGGAAGTCGACTGCATAGGCAGCTGCGCTCCGGCGCCCCTGTCTCATTGACAGCAGCACGGCTGAAGCGGTCTCTCCTCTATTTGGGTGATCGAACACTGTTCTGAACTCCCTCACAAACCCATCATATGTCTGAAGGAGCCGTGAATTCTGCTCCCAGAGCGCTGTAGCCCAAGCGCGTGCCTCACCGCGAAGCAGGTTTATTACATAAGCTATCTTGCTAGCCTCAGTCGCGTACATGACAGGACGTTGTGCGAAGACGAGCGAACACTGCATAAGGAAGTCCGCGCACGTCTCCACACAACCTCCGTACGGCTCTGGAGGGCTTATGTATGCTTCCGGGGAAGGTGGGAGGGGTCGTTGAACGACCTGTGGAACGTCACTGTTACGCACAGGGTCAACAGGAGGGCGCGCCTCCACCTGCGCGGCGAGAGCCTCCACCCTGCGGTTAAGGAGGACGTTCTGCTCGGTTATTAAATCCAACCGAGCCGTGAAAGCGGTGAGGATCCGCTGCAACTCACCGATCATTCCTCCTGCGGACACCTGTGCGCCCTGTTCTTCCATTGGCCGTTCAACAGCCGGTTGACGCCCCTCGGGATCCATGACGTTGGCCGAGATATCCTGTTGGGAAAGTGTAGGAACACGGACCCACAACAGGGGGCACAAATGAACGGACAATGGAGGAAGTCAAATAACAATGCTTTACTGTTGTGAAACACGCACAACAAACACAACTGATTACAATGTCCAAGTATAAGCCGAATTCCAACGGTGTCGTGTGGGCAGGCTCGAAGATAGGAGACGTCTGTCCAAGTCGAACCGGAACCACCCGATTTCCTCCGCCACCGAACCCCGGGAATACTGGAGCCGCCAAGTCCCGAACTCCCAGGTGGCCACTGCCTCCGCTCGTCGGATCCGGTACTGCTGGCGAGGAACAGAAACAGTCAGATGTGGGTGCGTCTGCACCCAGCAGCACGTAGGGTGGAAACACCACCTCCACCTCTCGTCAGAAAAATACTGTAGTGTAGGAATGTGAGTACTTATCCAATAAAGTCCAGTATAGTCTCCAGCTGTCCTACACACAAGCAACAAAGTATTATTGTCAGACGATAACACAATTGGCTGAGTACGTTACCTCCTTGGTAGAGCGATATCTCGGCAAAGAGGTGGAGATGACGTCTTGCTGATATACTGATGCTGATCAGATGAGTGGTGACAGCTGTCATAGGTGATGAGCGTCAGCTGTCACCCCGGCTACTCCTGTTAGGCGGCAGCGCCCTCTGGTGCCTGGAGCCCGCACTCCAGGCAGGGTGCCCTCTGGTGGTGGTGGGCCAGCAGTACCTCCTCTTCTGGCGGCCCACACAACAGAGTTATGGGGTAAAAACAGCAAGAATGGTGAGAAAAGTCAATTTCAGTTTATATAGGGGTCAAAAGATAAAGTTGCTCTAATTTTGGTTCATTCTACCTTTCTGATGGGGATTTTGCTATTTCTGTGGCAGTTTTGTATCCTCTTTTTAATCTCTGTTTTGTGATGTGTTCCAAGAATCTGTCCTTGGCCCTATTTTGTTTTATATATATATATATATCTTCCTCTTGGACAGTTAATCGGGCACTTGAAATGAATATCTTGTCACTGTTATACAGATGATATTCAGTTGTATGTGTCATTTAAGCCTCAGAGAGCCAAACTGACACTTTAGATAAAATACCTTGACGCAATAAAAAATTGGATGGCTCCTAATTTCTTACAGCTAAATGGTGAAAAACACCCAAAAATGTTAATTTCTGCCCCAGTAATTATTTATGGTCTTGGATTGTCTTGTTTCATTATACAAAACCTAGTTTTCAGGACCAGGCCTTGTCATTGGATCAACATGTGAGGTTTGTTGTTTTTGAATTATTGAGTGAACAAACTGGAACGGATGGACAAATTTATTCACTCAATGCATACCTTATTTTACAGGCTGCATGCGCAGGCTTTTCCAAAGCCTTGGAATAATTATACTGTCTATATATGTGCTGCAGTACATGGTTCCAGCCTGAAGTGATTTTGAGCAGGACAAGCAGACAGATGAGTGCATGGATGTAGTATACAATTATACCATAATCAGTTGTAGCCTTTTATTTTCAGTGAAAAAGAAACACGAGATTTATGAGAGTTTATTTGGCTCTACTTTGAAATACTCCACAAAAATACAGTCCAGTAGTATGAAAGCACACAACACTGTACTTACACCGTATATATATATATATATATATATATATATATACAGTGGTGTCAAAAGTACATACATTTGTTACTTAAGTAGAAGTACAGATACTGCAGTTTAAAAACACTCTGATAAAAGTTGAAGTATCAACTTGACCTCTTTACTCAAGTAAAAGTGAAAAAGTATGTGCTCCAAAACTTACTTAAAGTATAAAAGTATAAAGTAACCTTTAAAAAAAAAAGGTAGATGCCACTATATGAATTGAAAGCTTAATTTAAAAACTGATTCATTCTACATGTGGCCCAAGACCCAAAACCCAAAATTACCCCCAACACCACCTGCACAAAATGTTTCAATTCTAGAAGCTCTGAAATGCAATCTGGGACTATTCCAGACAATAAACTGCAGTGAGTGCAGCATCCATTTAATGAAGGGAAAAAAAAAAAAAAAAAAAAATACAACTTTCCTTATTCAAATTCATTCCAGTAGTATTTTGCTCTTACTAGGATGCAGCAGTTTTCTAGCTTGTCAGATAGTTCTGGAGGAAATCACTGAAGAAATTAACACATTGAAAATATGGTTTGACCGAAACAAATTGTCATTAAATAAGACAGGGATGAAGTGGAGGAGTAAGAGTCACTAGGTGTTCACAGGAAACACTTATTTATTTATGTATGTATTTATATAAGTATGTTCAGTGTTAGTTGCTTATATATTTTCTGTTGTGTTTCTATTTCTCTAAAATTGTATATAATAATCATTAGATTATTAATATATAAACAAAAATAAATTTAAGAAATATTACAATTTGAAAACAAATGCACCTGAACGTGATGACGGCTGCTTAATGCTAACTTTTAACATTGAAAATGCCATATCCCGTTTTTAAGTTATAAAATACATCTATCAATTGTTTCAGAAGACCATAAAAGGTCGGTTTAACATAGAAAAGGTAAATAATACTCACAGAAGTATGCTTAGGGTTTTAGAGGGGGAAAATTAAGCGAAAGAAAGAAAGAATAAACAAAGCAATAGGTCGAAGCATTGCTTCAATCTGCGAACCACTGCTTGGATTGGTTCACAGTTCAAAGCAAAGCCGTGCTGCAGAAAAGTTGATTACAGGCGCACATAAAGTGAAATATATATATAAACATTAAACTGAAGCCAAGAGTAACGAGGCTGTTTGTTTTAAAAATGTAAGGAATAGAAAGTACAGATACTTGTGTGAAAATGTAATGAGTAGAAGTCAGAAGTAGGCAGAAAAATAAGTAATGGAGTAAAGCATAGATACCTAAAAAGTGTACTTAAGTACAGTAACGAAGTATTTGTACTTCGTTACTTGACACCTCTGTATATATATATATATATATATATATATATATATATATATATATATATATATATATATATATATATATATATATATATACATATATATATATATATATATATATATATATATATATATATATATATACTATTCTGTAAACCACTTCTGTGGCCTGTACTTGTGGCATAAAAAGACAGAGTAAGAGATTTCTGCTATTCAGCTTTTCTTTGGAAAGATGCAGGAAGACGCCACATCTGTGTACCTCCATGTGATACTATAATTATTTGATACAGACACTATGCAATTACACTTTCAACCAGCTTCTGTTTATAGTAGGAAAATGAAAAGAGTGAAAATATGGGAGTTCTCTGTATTTAATTTACTTTTCTAAGCAGCTCTTCAGATCTGTTGGGAGAGTGATTCAAAGCTGGATACACTATTCTTTTCACATATCAAAAGAAACACAGAGAAGAGTTTTAAAATTACATTTACTCTGCAGGCTTGTCATCATTCAGCATCACAGGTCCGGTCTGGTGCCACACGTTCGCCACACTAGTCTGAGTCCTGATTGACTATTAGCTAAGCAGAGAATGGATTCAACCCCGCCTATCTGTCACAGCCAGGTGATACATGGACACTCCCTTGGCTTTTTCCATTTGCTGGTGTCCTGAACACTAAGGGACCTGCATGCTGGATCATGTTTAGGAAAGCATTCCACAGAGCCATAGTGTCGGAGCTGACATTCGCTCACAGTGCAAGTAGTACACTTACTGTATTTGGACTCTTCCTGAACCATGTGTTTGACACCAAGTCATTCCTGCATTACCCAAGGACCATGGGAAAGACACAAAGACAGTCAGTGTAAAATTAATGTTATGTTAATGTAAGTAATGTAAGTTAATCTATTAATGTTGATGTATTTATTTCAGTTCATGTAAATTTGCTGTCATGAAGAAGTACTGCAATAAACCACATACTGTTATGGCTTGTACCACCCCAATTCTAATGAAGATGGGATGTTGTGTGAAATTTAAATAAAAACAGAATACAATTATTTGCAAATCTTCTTCAACCTATATTCAATTGAATACACCACAAAAACAAGATATTTAATATTCAAACTGATAAACTTTATTGTTTTTGTGCAAATATTTGCTTATTTTGAAATGGATGCCCGCAACACTTTAAAAAAAAAGCTGGGACAGTGGTATGTTTACCACTGTGTTATATGAAACTTAACTCACTCATGGTAACAGCAACATGAGACTTATCTAAACTGACTAAACCAACTGAGCTACAAAAACACAAAAAAAAAATCAATAACACTAACAACACTGTTTAACATAAACCACAACAATATTTAACACCTCAAAACCTAGAACTCCCATTGTGCATTGCAGGCCAGCATCCATTGTTTATTGGTTAGCTAAAATTGCTAATTTCTCCCAAAAATATTTGTCCTATCAAATTTCTGTTTTCACAGCATTCATCCTTCACCCAAAATACAGCAAATATAATATATTCTGTGAAGATAATGAAAATACCATAGAAAACAATACAAACAAAACATAAGAGCGTAACACAAAAAATTATAAAGCTAAAAAAAAAAATGCTACCCAAATGCCTGTTGAATATGAAGACCAACAGGTAGCTCATTCCAAAGTTTTGGGGCTACAGCCTGAAAGGCACAATCACCAAATTTTACAATGAGCACAAGGAATTTTCAGTAACCTTTGAACTGAGAACTTTAGACTGGAGTTAGAGCTAAGAGGTCTGCAATGTGCTCTGGTTACTTTAAAAGTTCAAATCAGACGTTTGCAATGAATTTGGGAGCTAATGAATTGAGAATAAAATAGGAGCGATATGGAATTTCTGAGTAGACCCAGTTAAAACCCTACCCTCACCATTCCAAATGATTTGGAGAGATTTTAAAGGTGTTTTGTTAAGACAGGCAAAAAGAGAATTACAAGACAGCAGAGAAGCATGAACAACCAACTCCAAGTTATCCTGCAGCACTACAGACCTGAGTTAAGCAATGTTTCAAAAATGAAAGAAATTGGAGAGCGTGCCAGCTGTCTAACATGACACTCTAAATATAAAGAGCAGTCTAAAATGACAGCAAGATTATGCAAACTGGATTTAACAGACACATTTAATGATCCAATACCCTCCCTGATCTTAGAGATTGACGTGTCAGGAGTGATGACCACCTTTTCTGATTTATCTTCACCCAAGGCTGAAAGGGCTTGATTGACTTCATGTTTTCTTCTGGGCCTGATTGACTTCTGGTTTGCATGTGTAAAAACATGCACAAACACCACTGCACTCGCAAATACACCTACATGCTGCATAACTAACAGAACACAAGGAGGATAGCGTCTGTCAAATGCACAAAATAACACGTCCATTTAGCAGGTTTGTCTTTTTGAATATGCAATCTGAGGTTTGTACACCTGAGTGTGCAAAATTCTGGGAGGGAACATGCGAATCGGTAATATTTGCATATAAAGCATAATGTATCAAGGTCAAAGGGAAATTTAGCAGGTGCTGATATGTTGGGATTTTGGGTTGAAACCTTGCCTTACCTGATTGCTCTTGACAGAATGCCATTCCAGAAAAGAAGTTGTGCAGAATTTAAAAAAAAAAATCCTTATCAATTTCAGGCATATTTAATTTTACTTTGTGCTTGTTTCTTTAAGAATAAATGGAGTCTGAGTGGGACACCACGGCCGTACACACAGGATGCACAGTGGTTGAACATGCTCATGTGCTGGTTATAACAACAAACAAACAAACATAAAAACCCGGGGTAATGATGAGGTGTTTAGCAGGCTGACATCGTTGAATAGGTGGCTGGTGCAATTTTGTAGACAGCAAGGCTTTAGTTTTATTGATAACTGGCCTTTCGTCTGGGGCTGCCGTGGCTTGCTGATGCCGGATGGCCTTCACTCTACTGGGAAGGCGCCGCCATCTTGTCTGCAAACATAGATAGAGCTCTACAGGGAAGGTAACATTAGGTTTTTACAGTGGGCCACGGAGCAGGTGATTAGAGACCCTGCAAGATTTATGACAAAGGTGGGTGTGGAATCCATTGGCTTAGTGGGGAAATTAGTGCTGAAAATCCACTATGGTGATAGTCCAGTTTATCTGCCAGGTAGGGAAATTCAACAAGTTGAGACTGTGGCCTGCTTGCGTAGACGTGTCCATAAAAATCATAGAGGGATATGCTTTGCAAACATAATAGCCATTACTACATTGGATGCTGGTGAAATTGAGGATGGCCTGTTGGCTGTTCCAGCAATATCAAAGATTTCATGTCTGCTACCTACAACCTTTGTGGAATGTCGCAAACCTAAACCTACTTCCAGGCATCTTATATATGCTACTCTGGAACCACCCCTAAACCCAAACAGTCCAAACATCAACCCCACTGAGGTCCTTAGACTGGGTCTCATTAAGATAAATCAGATCAAATCAAATCAATTTTATTTATATAGCGCCAAATCACAACAAACAGTTGCCCCAAGGCGCTTTATATTGTAAGGCAAGGCCATACAATAATTACGGAAAAACCCCAATGGTCAAAACGACCCCCTGTGAGCAAGAACTTGGCAACAGTGGGAAGGAAAAACTCCGTTTTAACAGGAAAAAACCTCCAGCAGAACCAGGCTCAGGGAGGGGCAGTCTTCTGCTGGGCTGAGGGAGAGAACCAGGAAAAAGACATGCTGTGGAGGGGAGCAGAGATCAATCACTAATGATTAAATGCAGAGTGGTGCATACAGAGCAAAAAGAGAAAGAAACACTCAGTGCATCATGGGAACCCCCCAGCAGTCTAAGTCTATAGCAGCATAACTAAGGGATGGTTCAGGGTCACCTGATCCAACCCTAACTATAAGCTTTAGCAAAAAGGAAAGTTTTAAGCCTAATCTTAAAAGTAGAGAGGGTGTCTGTCTCCCTGATCCGAATTGGGAGCTGGTTCCACAGGAGAGGAGCCTGAAAGCTGAAGGCTCTGCCTCCCATTCTACTCATACAAACCCTAGGAACTACAAGTAAGCCTGCAGTCTGAGAGCGAAGCGCTCTATTGGGGTGATATGGTACTATGAGGTCCCTAAGATAAGATGGGACCTGATTATTCAAACCTTATAAGTAAGAAGAAGAATTTCAAATTCTATTCTAGAATTAACAGGAAGCCAATGAAGAGAGGCCAATATGGGTGAGATATGCTCTCTCCTTCTAGTCCCTGTCAGTACTCTAGCTGCAGCATTTTGAATTAACTGAAGGCTTTTCAGGGAACTTTTAGGACAACCTGATAATAATGAATTACAATAGTCCAGCCTAGAGGAAATAAATGCATGAATTAGTTTTTCAGCATCACTCTGAGAGAAGACCTTTCTAATTTTAGAGATATTGCGCAAATGCAAAAAAGCAGTCCTACATATTTGTTTAATATGCACAATGAATGACATATCCTGATCAAAAATGACTCCAAGATTTCTCACAGTATTACTAGAGGTCAGGGTAATGCCATCCAGAGTAAGGATCTGGTTAGACACCATGTTTCTAAGATTTGTGGGGCCAAGTACAATAACTTCAGTTTTATCTGAGTTTAAAAGCAGGAAATTAGAGGTCATCCATGTCTTTATGTCTGTAAGACAATCCTGCAGTTTAGCTAATTGGTGTGTGTCCTCTGGCTTCATGGATAGATAAAGCTGGGTATCATCTGCGTAACAATGAAAATTTAAGCAATGCCGTCTAATAATACTGCCTAAGGGAAACATGTATAAAGTAAATAAAATTGGTCCTAGCACAGAACCTTGTGGAACTCCATAATTAACCTTAGTCTGTGAAGAAGATTCCCCATTTACATGAACAAATTGTAATCTATTAGATAAATATGATTCAAACCACCGCAGTGCAGTGTCTTTAATACCTATGGCATGCTCTAATCTCTGTAATAAAATTTTATGGTCAACAGTATCAAAAGCAGCACTGAGGTCTAACAGAACAAGCACAGAAATGAGTCCACTGTCTGAGGCCATAAGAAGATCATTTGTAACCTTCACTAATGCTGTTTCTGTACTATGATGAATTCTAAAACCTGACTGAAACTCTTCAAATAGACCATTCTTCTGCAGATGATCAGTTAGCTGTTTTACAACTACCCTTTCAAGAATTTTTGAGAGAAAAGGAAGGTTGGAGATTGGCCTATAATTAGCTAAGATAGCTTGGTCAAGTGATGGCTTTTTAAGTAATGGTTTAATTACTGCCACCTTAAAAGCCTGTGGTACATAGCCAACTAATAAAGATAGATTGATCATATTTAAGATCGAAGCATTAATTAATGGTAGGGCTTCCTTGAGCAGCCTGGTAGGAATGGGGTCTAATAGACATGTTGATGGTTTGGAGGAAGTAACTAATGAAAATAACTCAGACAGAACAATCAGAGAGAAAGAGTCTAACCAAATACCGGCATCACTGAGAGCAGCCAAAGATAACGATACGTCTTTGGGATGGTATGAGTAATTTTTTCTCTAATAGTTAAAATTTTATTAGCAAATAAAGTCATGAAGTTATTACTAGTTAAAGTTAAAGGAATACTCGGCTCAATAGAGCTCTGACTCTTTGTCAGCCTGGCTACAGTGCTGAAAAGAAACCTGGGGTTGTTCTTATTTTCTTTAATTAGTGATGAGTAGTAAGATGTCCTAGCTTTACGGAGGGTTTTTTTTATAGAGCAACAGACTCTTTTTCCAGGCTAAGTGAAGATCTTCTAAATTAGTGAGACGCCATTTCCTCTCCAACTTACGGGTTATCTGCTTTAAGCTGTGAGTTTGTGAGTTATACCACGGAGTCAGGCACTTCTGATTTAAGGCTCTCTTTTTCAGAGGAGCTACAGCATCCAAAGTTGTCTTCAGTGAAGATGTAAAACTATTGACGAGATACTCTATCTCACTTACAGAGTTTAGGTAGCTACTGTAGAAGAATTTTTAGGTCCATATTTGAACTGTGATGAACTATCAAGTGTCCTGATCTGAACTGTATGTCCTCTGGTTGAACTAGCAGGTGTTCAACCCAAAAAAAGGGCTCTATTAGTCATTTAGTCTGTCAGGGGCTTTCCAAGGCCTTTTAGGTGCTTTCCCGCAGGCCACGTGCAGGGGCCTCAGGCCAGCTGCACGTGTGGCTGAGGCCACGTGCGGAGGGGGCCTCAGGCCAGCTGCACCTGTGGCTGAAGGTCTTTTAAAAAAATCAGTTGTAAATCCTTCATGTTTTAATGGGAGCATTTGTCACATTGAAATAATGGCCTAACACCTGCTTAGGGTTCACTAGAGGACGCTTCCAATAGAAAACCATGTCTTGGGAATGAAATAAATAAAAAAGCCGAAGGAGGAGCGATGCCTGCGGGTCTCCAATAAATAGACGAGCGCGGTTGTCATATTCAGTCTCTCTAGAGGACTCAGTTTGTCTAAGCTTTGTGTCGAAGGCTTGAATAAACTTAAAAACTCTGTGCATTTTATCTTGCTTAAGGCTGAATTATTCTAAAGTGTTGTGTCATTTTCTAGCATATCACTTGCAATTAGTTTGTGTTATCTAAAAGACGACATCCTGAGAAGACTAAAGACGAGCCGCGACACTACTCTGCCCTGTGTTGGTATATGGCATTAGAGAATATAAAGAAGGAATCATATCCTTAAACCTAGTTACAGCGCTTTCTGAAAGACTTCTAGTGTAAAGAAACTTATTCCCCACTGCTGGGTAGTCCATCAGAGTAAATGTAAATCTTATTAAGAAATGATCAGACATAAGGGATTTTTCAGGGAATACTGTTAAGTCTTCAATTTCCATACCATAAGTCAGAACAAGATCTAAGATATGATTAAAGTGGTGGGTGGACTCATTTACATTTTGAGCAAAGCCAATTGAGTCTAATAATAGATTAAATGCAGTGTTGAGGCTGTCATTCTCAGCATCTGTGTGGATGTTAAAATCGCCCACTATAATTATCTATATTCTATATTATATATCTATAATTAAGATAAGATCACTATCCTCAAAATCATTGTTGATTAATGATCTAATCATGGATCATCACTTAGATATGCTTGGGTTATGTGAAACCTGACTTAAACCTACAGCTGTCCTCCCCTTAAATGAGGCCTGCCTATCAGCATATACATTTAATCACATCCCTCATGATGCGAAGCAAGGCGGGGGTGTTGCTCTTATTTATAAATCTAGCTTTAGTCTGTTAGCTGTTGGGGGTCACAAATATAACTCATTGAGCATCTGATCCTCTGCTCTGCCCACGATGCCACGTATTGCCAAGGTCAGAAGAATAAAAATCAGCCGTAATACTTTGTCACTGTATATAGGCCCCCTGGCCCATACTCTGAATTCTTAGATGAATTTGGTGCATTCATCTCAAACTTGTCAATGAGTACAGATAACATTCTGATTATTGGTGACTTTAACATTAATATAAAATAAACCTTCTGATCCCTTCTGCAAATCATTTATGGAAATTGTGGATGCATTAGGATTTCAGCAATGCATTCACGACTCAACGCACATTAGTGGAAATACTGGGTTTGTTTCTCACACGTGGTATTGCTGTCATGAATATTGACATCATACCTCTTGCTTTGGTGGTCTCTGATCACTTATTGGATTTACAGTTGCGCTGCTGTGTTTAATGGAACGACAGCCTTATTTATCACTATGGAGATGCATCAACTACTCAACTATAACTGAACTCGAAGCTAGATTGCCTGATATGTTAGCTTCACATTTGGAAAATGCCCAATCAGTAGACAGTCTGTGGATAGTTTAAACTCAGTGCTCAAAACCACACTCGACATGATTGCGCCACCTTTGTTAAAAACATGCCCCCCAAAACACAGTCACCTTGGTTCAATGACCTCTTGTGTGACTTCAAGCATAATGCCGTGTTCACACCTGATGCCACGCACCGCCACAAATTCGCATCCCTTGCTTGGCAATGGACGCGCCACCATCACCCGGTGTGTTGCTCTGCTTGAGCTGCGTTCACACCAGACGCCACGCGATGCCACAAATTCATCATTTGCTGCAGGAGCTGCGTCTGGATGACAGCCGCTTTCAGCGGTACTTCCACCTCTCAAGGACCCAGTTGAAGGAACTCCTGTCCCGTTCGCGTGCGCACATGTGAACAAAGAAAAAAAAACTGGCTGCTGCTGGTGCAGTTCCTTGCTCTCCTCTGCAACTCTGTCATAATTGTGTTACATAAATAAAGGACAAAAGGGACATAAGTCCTGCTCATAGGCTGATTGCTAGAGACAGGACATGTCCACATCAAGTATAAACTCCAGACGTCGCCACGTCACTACATATCCAGTCCCTGATTGGTCATCGCGGAGGGACAAGATGAGATTTTTCAACTTGGGGAAGAGGGCATCGCGACGCGATGCAACGCGATATCGTGCCACAAACGTGCCAGTTACTCAAAATCGCTTTATTCGCGTTGCTTGATTTGCGTCCATCACGTCATATTGCATGGCTTGAACTTTTGTGGTGCTACAATGCATCCTTCCGTAGGGATTACATGGCAACCTGTCGCCGCCGTCACTCGCATGGTGTCTGGTGTGAACACGGCATAAAGCTAGCGGTCTAGAACGGAAATGGCGTAGTTCAAAATTAGAAGTATTCCACCTTGCGTGGCATGATGCTATCTTAAGGGCCTTTCACACCGGACAAGTTGGAAGTGTCAGAGGCATCACGAATAGGTCTAAAAAGCATTATTTTCAATGAGATGCACTGCTTTTTAGAGGCGTCAGAAGCGTCGCGTCAAAAGCCCAGCTAAAGTGACGCTTCTGACTGGAGCGCATATTGCCACTTTTTAACAGGCTGATGCGGTCAAAGTTCAACCCAATCCAACTTTCGCGGTTCTGAGCTGTGACGTAGCTTCACGCTGTCCAATCGGAAAGACACGTCAGGCCTCAAACATGTAAGACTAGTGGCAGAAACCACTGATCTCTACAAAACAGATCAGTGCAGAAACTACTGATCAATACAAAACAGAAACGTGTCACAGGACTGCTCATTTATAGAGCAGTTTTCTGAAGAAAAATCCTTGCAAATTTTTCTTTTGCCTCAAGATTTCTGATTACTGTTAAAAAAAGTTCAGAACACTTATTAAAATAGCAAATAAATAAATAAATAAATAAAAGGTTCTTTAGAAACCTTTCTTCAAGTGTAAATTAAAACCACCTGCAACCTTGGACATTTATTTTTAGGCAAATAAAATAACATGGAAATCTGTACATTTTTTAAAAGTCTGGTCATATCTCATTTCAACCAGAAAAACAGACACTGTAAATAAATACAAATGCTTACTATATATGGAACAGGAGACAATTTAAGAATGACTGCCATGGATGACATGCCAGGATTTGTGTGACATAAACCTCATGATGAGTTTTTTTGAATTGAGTCAATTCAACTTGTAATTACATCAAAATATGTGATTCCCTTTAATGTTGTGATCAGGACAAAGTCATTTCTAAAATATGAATTTGACTAGTGATTGTTAATGTTTTAAGATTGTGCACAATAAGGGGAGAGCTTCTACCTGTGCAAATGTCTTTTGACTTTGATTTTGTGGACATTTTTAATGATCTGTTCATTTATTGTTAAAATATAAAATGAAACAGCTTTTTAAAAAATAATAAAATTGTTGTTGTTTAAAGAGCTTTTAATTTAGAAGCAGGCGATGTTATGTTGGATTCTCAGGACCAGATGAAGGTCTCTTCTGCAGCTTTGACCTCTGGTGTTGTTGAAGAGCAGAAATGTTCTCTTCCAAGTGGACTTCATGGTGTTCAGCTCATCAATGGAAGTTTTTGAAGTACATCTGTATTTAGGTTGTCTGCACAGCAAATGTTCCTGATTGGGACAACTAAAAAAATATTTCTTAAAATATAAAGAAAGTTTATATATATATGGAAAAAACTACGGTCTTTGAAAAAAGCTGTAAAAAAGACTGAACCATTTACAAATTACAATTACAAACTACAAATTACAATTACAATTGAACCATTTACAAATTAAAGCGTTCACTCAGATCAACTGTGCTAAAAGGCTAGGCTAACATTAGCCAATCATTAAACCTTCACAGCAGTGCAGTAAATGTCACATTTTATTTTTATATTATTCTCACCTCGATAAAGCTGCAGCACTAAACTCCGTTGGTCAAACTGGGACTTCGCATATATCCAAAAAGTGGGAAATTTCGGACTGAGTGGGTTTGCTCCATCACCCCGCCTGCCTGCCTCGGTCTGCCCAGGGATGATGCCTGAACCTGGCTGTCACGATTTGCTCGATATCCCACCAAGTCGTCAGTCCTCCCTCGGTTGGCATCACTCCGAAAAGTAGCTGAAAAAGAAAAGCGTCTCCCAGCAGGGTGATGGGAGAATGGTTCTTTTTCTGTTTTTAAAGGTTTTTAGTGGTTCTACATATGCAAATGCAAGATGGCAATCGCTTCGACTCTTCTCGGGTTGTGAAAACAGCCAGATTGTGACGTGGCCACAATCTCCGCCCCCCTTGCCGCTTCCGAAGCGTCTGATGTCACGTCGTGTTGGGAAGCGTTGATGCGTCGAGCTGACGTGTCCAGTGTGAAAGGCCCTTTAGATTATAAGCATGTGCTGCTGGCTACAAAGTGGACCTATTACTCTGATTTGATCAACAAAAACAAGCATAACTCAGAGTTCTTGTTCAACACGTTGGCAACACTTATTCATGGACAACCACCTGTAGTTAACTCTCCTTTTACAGCCCAAGATTTCCTGGATTACTTTGAGAAGAAAATAGAAGACATTAGGTTAAACATATCCCATTGAATGACATATCCTGATCAAAAATGACTCCAAGATTTCTCACAGTATTACTAGAGGTCAGGGTAATGCCATCCAGAGTAAGGATCTGGTTAGTCACCGTGTTTCTAAGAATTGTGGGGCCAAGTACAATAACTTCAGTTTTATCTGAGTTTAAAAGCAGGAAATTAGAGGTCATCCATGTCTTTATGTCTGTAAGACAATCCTGCAGTTTAGCTAAATGGTGTGTGTCCTCTGGCTTCATGGATAGATAAAGCTGGGTATCATCTGCGTAACAATGAAAATTTAAGCAATGCTGTCTAATAATACTGCCTAAGGGAAGCATGTATAAAGTGAATAAAATTGGTCCTAGCACAGAACCTTGTGGAACTCCATAATTAACCTTAGTCTGTGAAGAAGATTCCCCATTTACATGAACAAATTGTAATCTATTAGATAAATATGATTCAAACCACTGCAGCGCAGTGCCTTTAATACGTATAGCATGCTCTAATCTCTGTAATAAATTTTATGGTTAACAGTATCAAAAGCAGCACTGAGGGACTTCCGGTGTCATGGCGTAGGGACAGGACGTGCTTGGTGTTCGCTCTCCTGCTTTTATAGTATTTCACCACCATAAACTCGGAATTAGAGAATTAAATCAGATTGTTAAACTCGCAGAAGGTGGGTTAAAAAGAGAAGAGAGGCAAAGAAGACCTGAAAATGTCCAAATCACGGGATAGACACGCCTCGTCGTCGAAAACTAGCAGCGCAGCAGAACAAGCTAATAGCGCTAGCTCACCGATAATTAATACAACTGCGAACGACCTACTTAGTGCCATTGAGTCGCTCAAAACTGAGCTGAAACAGGATAACGAAAGAGTGAGAAAAGATATCAACATCTTACAGCAAGAATTGAGCGGCAAACTCGATTCAATGACTGAGGATGTGAGAGGTCTGTCAGAAAGAGTGGAGGAAGCGGAGACCCGAGTGGGATGTGTGGAGGACGCGACACTAGATCTGACCCAAGCTATGACCGAGAGTTTGAAGCGACAAAGGCGGCTTCAAGACAAACTGACTGAATTGGAGTCGAGATCCCGCAGAAACAACATCAGGCTCTTTGGAGTAGACGAGCGGGAACGCCCGAAATCAATGGTACAATTTATCTCAGATTTTCTAAAACGAGAGTTACAGTTATCGACAGACCTGGATTTAAAAATACAGCGTGCGCACCGCATCCCAGCAAAGCGTCCCAGTGCTTTCCCAAGAACCATTATAGTTAATTTCCAGGAATTCACCACTAAAGAAATGATCCTCAAAGAAGCATGGAAAAAGAGAATCCAGTCTAACGGCACAAGTGTCTTTTTTGATCACGATTACGCATTGGAGACGGTTCAAAAGCGCAAGGAATACCAGCAGGTAAAGAAGGCGTTGAAGGAGCGGGGAATACGCTTTCAAACTCCGTATACAAGCATACGTATCCACTGGGACGACAGTGTGCGAACATACAGTACGGCGCGAGAAGCCGGGCTCGAGCTGAGGAGACGCGGGTTTGAGGTGGAGGTTCCCGCCGCAAATAAAGAAGACGACGCGCAATTCTGGCTTCAAAAACTCCAGGGGTGGCAGTATGTGGGGCAGAAGTCAAAAGAAGATGCGTCAGCAGCAGCGCGAAGAGCAAAGGACAAGCTGAAGGAGTTCCAAAGAAACGACGAGGAACGAGATTAATAAGAAGCTATTTTCCTCAGATAGCTAAACATATAAATTCGGCGGCCCCCTCAAACTTTGGAATTGGAGAGAGGACACCAGGAGATGGCGCTATAACGTTGGACACTCAGGTTTGAGATGTTTATGTCACTCAAACCTTGTATAGGGCACTCCCACTTCGGGGAGATTAGCTCTGGACCTTCCAACGGGGTCGAGGTGGAAGAGATATATAATTCACCGGATGGAAGTCAGAAGTATTATTATTATTTTTTCTGTTTAAATAATTATGTTCTTGTTGTTCTTGTTCTAAGGTTCAGTTTTAGTGTGGGGCTTATTACTATGATATACAGCTTATATGAGCGGGGGGAGTGAATTAAAAATAGTTTCAATTAATATAAACGGCCTTGGTAATCCAATTAAGAGGAGCAGACTATTAACAAACATAAGAAGGTACAAAGCGCAGGTGATTTTCCTCCAAGAAACCCACCTGTCAAAAGCAGAACATGAGAAATTTAAAAAGATGGGCTACAAAAACTCTTTTTTTTTGCTCCTATAAAAATAGAAGAAGAGGAGTAATTAAAAATTGATAATGTCATTGTCACTTTAGTTAATGTATATGCACCTCCAGAAGGAGATCAGAAATTTTTTCAATTATTATATAACAAGATCACTACAAAGACCGAGGGTATACTAATAAGTGGAGGGGATTGGAATACTGTCCTAAACCATGCCAAGGATTCAACTAGCACCAAAATATATAAAAATAATAGAACAAAAAATCTTAAAAAGTTAATAGCGGAGGCGGCACTTATAGACGTGTGGAGAGATCTTCACCCCCAAGACAAAGACAATACCCATTACTCAGCAGCTCATAAGGTGCACTCCCGGATTGACTTTTTCTTAATGAACACCGTTGATAGACACAGAGTTAAAGACTGCAGAATAGGAGTAGCAGATATATCAGATCATAATTCTATACATTTAACAATCCATTTAAAGAATCAAAACAGGACAACATTATGGAAGATGAACACAAACATCCTCAGTAATGAAAAGGTTGTACAAGAAATTAAAAAAGAAATTCAAGATTGCATTATAGTTAACAAAGATGACCAAATAGAGCCCATAATAATATGGGACACTGTCAGAGCTGTTATGCGAGGCAATTTGATTTCTAGAACGGCTCATATTAACAAAATGAAAGTTCTTAATCTGACCAAATTAGAAGAAAAATTGAGGGAATATGAAAAAAACCAACATTTCCACAAAAGTGAAGCCTTAGCTAAATGCCTAAAAGATATAAGATACCAACTGTCAAATCTGGTGAAAGAAGAAATAGGGAGAAAATTAAAATTCATTAAACAAACCTTTTACGAATCAGGCCCGAAAGCGACAAGATTATTGGCAAAACGTTTAAGATCTCAAAAATTGAGAAATGTGATCTATAAGATCCGAGATCCACATACTAGAGAAATTAACAGTGAACCAGAAGAAATTAAAAAAATCTTTCAAATCTATTTTAAATCTCTATATGATCAACCAGATCAAGTAGATGGAAAAGAAGTTGAGGATTTCGTGGCTAAATTAGACCTCCCCAACATAGGTACAACTCAGAATAAGACACTATCTAGACCCATAACTAAGGAAGAACTGGACGAGACAATTAATACGTTAAAAAGTAATAAAACTCCAGGGAGTGATGGTTATCCTAACGAATGGTACAAAGTTTTTAAAGACGACTTAACTCCCTTAATGTTAGACTCATTTAATTGGACACTTAAACATGCAAAATGTCCTCCATCATGGAGAGACACAGTCATATCAGTTATACTAAAAGAAAAGAAAAATAAGGAATACTGTGAGTCATATCGCCCAATTTCTATATTGAATGTAGACTATAAATTATTTACTTCCATAATAGCAAGAAGAATAGAGACTTTCCTTCCTGATATAATAGACGAAGACCAGACAGGATTTATAAAAGGAAGGCAAACTCAAGACAATATTCGACGTACTCTACACATAATTCATGAGGCCAAGAAACAAAATATACCATTAGCCTTAGTAAGCCTTGACGCTGAAAAGGCATTTGATAGAGTATGTTGGAGATTCTTATTTGCAGTCTTGAAAAGATTCGGATTCTGTAACGATATTATTAAGTGCATACAAGCCCTATATTATAAACCAATGGCAAGAATTAAAATAAATGGTGACTTGACAGAGAGATTTGAGCTTTTTAGGGGCACTAGACAGGGTTGTTGTTTAAGCCCTGCTCTCTTTGCCTTATTTATTGAGCCCTTAGCCCAACACGTACGACAAACAACCCAATTGAAAGGAGTAACGGTATCTAAAGAAGAGCAAAGACTAAGTCTTTTTGCGGATGACATAATAGTATATCTCCGAAATCCTGATCAAACATTTCCCAACTTGATAAAAACCCTAAAAGATTATGGAAGAAAATCAGGTTACAAATTAAATATTACTAAGACTCAGGTTCTCTGTATCAATTACAAACCAGTTGAATATATCAGACAAAAATATAAACTTAATTGGGACTCAGAACAAATCAAATATTTAGGGATTTATCTGACTAGAGAAGATAAAACATTATTTGAGGCTAACTACGACAAAATAAATGAGGTAATATACAGAGACTTGACAAAATGGACAAACTCAATTTTGGACTTTAGTTCCAGAATTGAGGTAATTAAAATGAATGTTTTGCCCCGTCTATTATATCTTTTCATCTCTTTACCAATCCAAATACCAGATACACAATTTGTAAAATGGGACAAACTAGTGAGCAGTTTTATTTGGAAGGGAGCAAAACCTAGGGTGAGGTATAAAACCCTCCAACTGGGTAAAAATAAAGGAGGACTCGCCCTTCCAAATTTTAAAGAATTTTTTCTAGCAGCCCAATTAAGATATATTGTTTTTTGGTGTTCTCCGGAATTTAGTTCTAAATGGAAAAGTATCGAAACTAATTATGACACATGTATACCTCAATCAAGACTGGGTGACAAAGTCAGCCCACAGCCCAAAGAAAAGAATCCAATAATTGAATTCTCTATTAAAATTTGGTGGGATACAATAAACAAATTCAAATTAGAAGGAGACAGTAAATTATTGACATGGCCTTCTCTTTCTCCCAACTTTAGAAGTGGTCAACTAGACTGTACATTCAAAAGGTGGATTGATAGGGGAATCACAGCCGTGACCACATTAATCAAAGGAAGAGTTTTTAAATCTTTTTCCCATTTAAAAAAGGAGTTTGCCCTAGATGACACTGACTTATTTAGATATTTTCAATTAAGACATTTTTATAACTCTGAAATTAGGCCTCATCTTTCACAAGAAAGCAGTGAATTAATTGAGATGATAACTGGTGCATATAGAACATTGCCTTCAAAAATTATTTCCAAATTGTATAAATGTTTGCAAAACTCCAATGGAACTGACTCAATGTATGTAAAAAAAAAGTGGGAATCTGAGTTACAACTCAATTTGTCAGAGGATGATTGGCATTCTGTCTGCCTTTTCCAGCATACTACAACCGCCTCTAGACAATGGAGGGAATTCGGCTGGAAAAATATAATAAGATATTTTATTTCACCACTTATCAAAAGTAAGCAGCTCAAATCTCCTCAACAGTGCTGGAGACTCTGTGGTAGTTCGAGTGCCGGTCATTCTCATATTTTTTGGACATGCCCTATTCTCAGACCCTT
The DNA here is from genome assembly GCF_902500255.1 of Thalassophryne amazonica. Taxonomy (NCBI): domain Eukaryota; kingdom Metazoa; phylum Chordata; class Actinopteri; order Batrachoidiformes; family Batrachoididae; genus Thalassophryne; species Thalassophryne amazonica. The sequence goes on along the minus strand of NC_047121.1, from coordinate 17,537,547 downwards.
TTGGGAATCCATAGCTAAAGAAATGGAGGATATACTCGGCTACAAGATTCCTAATGACTTTCAGAGTATGTTCTTGGGTTTAACCTCTGAGAAGGTTTTTACGGGCAGAAGATATTTATCTTTACAAAGTGATGTTGATTGCAAGCAAGAAAACCATCACAAAGAACTGGCTGAGAAACACCACTTTAACACTGATGCAATGGAAAGAGATTATGGAGGGAATCTTTGAGATGGAAAGAATTACTCACCATTCAAGGCTGCAAGTACCAATTTTTAACCAAAGGTGGAAGAAATGGTTAACCTATAAGACTCATGTATAAAACCGCATGCTCTCGACCATAATGTAACCCTACCGTCGCCCCCCTCCCCCCCCCCTTTTTTTTTTTTTTTCTCTAATGGGTGTGTGAGTGTTCTCAATTTGTTCCTATTGTTCTTGAAAACTGCATAAATAAAAATTGGAAAAAAAAAAAAAAAAGCAGCACTGAGGTCTAACAGAACATGTTATGTGTCGGACGCAGCTCGGAGAACCGACCAGCGTTTGAAGGACCCAGTGTGAAATAAGCAGAGCACGGTACAAAGGCTAACTGAATTTAATACATAACAGTGATACAAAAAATAACAAAAGAAAGTGCGGTCTGGCGTGGTGCGCTCCCAGCAGCGCTAACGGTCCGGAGCCAGAAGCTGTTTGGACCCAAGGACCCCGCCGACATCCCCCAGGTGGCCGCAACAAACCGAGTCTGTGAAAGAACGAACCATTATGTGAGTCCACACTCTACACACAGAGAGAACACTTAAAGGTGTACAAACAGCAAACACTTCCTGGCTTGATTACTAATCAGCTTCCCAACCTGCAGGCATGGAACATCCAGTTCACAAAACTCCACTGCAGTGGAAGCCGATACATGACTAACATACAGCTCAATATAATAAAGGTGTGAGGGACACCACATTTACTGACTGCATAAATGTTAGTCACAAAATCTAACGTACCTCAGGAAGTGTGCTGACGAGCGTGAGACCTCACCCCCTCCTCTTTCACAGACCGTGCATCAAACCCTGGACGTTCTCTGCATCCACTGATGATGAGATGGCTCCCGAGACGACGATCTCACCCGTCTGGTCACAAGGTCGAGTCTCTGGCAAATACACACTGTATACTCCAGTCTTAAATGCCACCATGTTCCAATCCATATAGATGCACCTCAGCTGTGAGTCCTGACGAGCCGCAGGTGATCAGGGTGAGGTCCTGATAACCTCAGCAACACAGCCACTCAGTCCCAAATGCAAGCCACCTGGAAGGAAAAACAAAAGACAGAAACAAAAAGGCAGCCAGGCCCCCCAGCCATACAACAGAACAAGTACAATCAATCAATCAATTTTTTTATATAGCGCCAAATCACAACAAACAGTTGCCCCAAGGCGCTTTATATTGTAAGGCAAGGCCATACAATAATTATGTAAAACCCCAACGGTCAAAACGACCCCCTGTGAGCAAGCACTTGGCTACAGTGGGAAGGAAAAACTCCCTTTTAACAGGAAGAAACCTCCAGCAGAACCAGGCTCAGGGAGGGGCAGTCTTCTGCTGGGACTGGTTGGGGCTGAGGGAGAGAACCAGGAAAAAGACATGCTGTGGAGGGGAGCAGAGATCGATCACTAATGATTAAATGCAGAGTGGTGCATACAGAGCAAAAAGAGAAAGAACAGAGATGAGTCCACTGTCTGAGGCCATAAGAAGATCATTTGTAACCTTCACTAATGCTGTTTCTGTACTATGATGAATTCTAAACCCTGACTGAAACTCTTCAAATAGACCATTCCTCTGCAGATGATCAGTTAGCTGTTTTACAACTACCCTTTCAAGAATTTTTGAGAGAAAAGGAAAGTTGGAGATTGGCCTATAATTAGCTAAGATAGCTGGGTCAAGTGATGGCTTTTTAAATAATGTGTTATGTGGGCCGCCCGAAGAGGAGGTACTGCTGGCCAACGCCAGAGGGGGCCCTGTCTGTAGTCGGGTTTCAGGCACCAGAGGGCGCAGTCACCACCCAGGAGCCAGGACTACCATCTGTCAGAAATCTGTCATCATCATCCCATCCCATATAAGACTGGAGGAGACACCACATCTCTGCCGAGATACCTCTTATACTGGGTTTGTGAGGGAGTTCAGAACAGTCTTTGATCACCCAAACAGAGGCGAGACTGCTTCTACGACGCTGCTGTCAATGAGACAGGGGCATCGGAGTGCAGCTGAGTATGCGGTCGACTTCCGCATAACGGCTGCGAGGTCCGGCTGGAATACCGCTGCACTCCGCGCCGCCTTCGTAAACGGACTGTCGTCAGTCCTGAAGGAGCATCTGGTGGCTAAGGATGAGCCGCGGGATTTAGATGGGCTTATAGATCTTGTTATACGGTTAGACAACCGATTGGAAGAACGTCGACGGGAGCGAGACGAAGGACGTGGCCAGGCACGCGCCGCCCCTCTCCCTTCCCGTTCCGAAGCAGCCCCGCCTTCCCCACGCTCCAGAGCCCGAGTGCTCCGTGTGACAACAGCTCCCCCTGCTGACGAAGCTATGGACATGAGCAGGGCCAAAATAAAATTAGAAAACAGACAGAGGAGGCTGGCCCGCGGAGAGTGCTTTTTCTGCAGCTCTAACAAGCATCTGCAGAAACAATGCCCCAAGCGGTCAAACACCAACGCTCACCCATGAAACTGGGCTAAGGGTGGGCCATAACACACACGCGGGTACTGCACGAAAATCCGCACGGATCCCAGTTGTGATCCTCTGTGGGGATTTAACCCTTCAAGCCCCAGCACTGATTGACACGGGGTCAGAAGGGAATCTGCTTGATAGCAGATGGGCTACAGAAGTAGGGCTCCCTCTAGTGGCTCTTCCTTCACCAGTGAGGGTACGGGCACTACATGGCACCCTTCTTCCATTAATCACACACCAGACACAGCCCTTAACACTGATTGTGTCTGGGAATCACAGGGAGGAGATTGTGTTTTTTGTGACACATTCTACCTCCAGAGTAATTGTGGGCTATCCATGGATTAGTAAGCACAATCCCCGGATCGATTGGCCGTCTGGGGTTGTGGCTCAATGGAGCGAAACCTGCCACCGGGAGTGTTTAGGATCCTCGGTTCCACCCGGTGTGACTGCTAAAGAGGAGGTTCGAGTCCCCCCCAATCTCACGACGGTGCCTGTTGAGTACCATGATCTTGCTGACGTTTTCAGCAAAGATCTGGCACTCACTCTACCCCCGCATCGACCGTACGATTGTGCCATTGATTTAATCCCGGGTGCCGAGTATCCGGCCAGTAAACTGTACAACCTCTCATGCCCCGAGCGAGAATCAATGGAGACCTACATCCGGGACTCATTAGCTGCCGGGTTGATCCGGAACTCCACCTCCCCGATGGGTGCAGGTTTCTTTTTTGTGGGCAAGAAGGACGGCGGACTCCGTCCATGCATTGATTACAGAGGGCTGAACGAGATCACGGTTCGCAACCGATACCCGTTGCCCCTGTTGGATTCAGTGTTCACGCCCCTGCATGGAGCCAAAATATTCACTAAATTGGATCTTAGGAATGCGTATCACCTGGTTCGGATCCGGAAAGGGAGACGAATGGAAGACGGTATTTAACACCCCCTTATGGTTATGGACCTGAAGAACGCTCCTGGGTGAAGAGGAGCTTCATCCTGGACCCGGCCCTCCTGGCCGAGTTCTACCAGCGACACCCCGACAAGCCAGGTCGGGCGCCTTCTGGCGCCCGTTGAGGGGGGGGTCCTGTTATGTGGGCCACCCGAAGAGGAGGTACTGCTGGCCAACGCCAGAGGGCGCCCTGCCTGTAGTCAGGTTTCAGGCACCAGAGGGCGCAGTCACCACCCAGGATCCAGGACTACCAGCTGTCAGAAATCTCTCATCATCATCTCATCCCATATAAGACTGGAGGAGACACGACATCTCTGCCGAGATATCAGTTTACCACTCAGGTAATCTCTCAGCCGTTTGACTGTGCCGTACGCACGTGATCTTTTTCTGAGTGTTTGCAGGAGATCCTGGTGACTGCTTTCAGCTGGTGCTGAGTTTTGTGGTCCATGTAAGAGTGACGTTCTTCACCCCTCACGCCAAAACGGATAAGTAGCTCTCAGGCTCTGCACTACTGTGTTTTTGTGTCAGAGGTGGAGATTCTCCTACAAAAGGAACTGAACTGAATCGCTGATTGTTCTGCTGGGTGTGCACACACCCACCATTAACCTGTCTTCTGTTCCTGCCAGCAGTACTGGATCTGACAGCTGAAGTAGAGGCCACCTGGGGACTCGGGACTTGGCGGCTTCGGTTTGCTGCAGGTCTTCGTTGGCGGCGGAACCTTGTGGGCCCCAGCTCTTCTCTGGATAGGCGTCTCCTACCCTCGGACCTGCCCACACGTCACCTGTTGACATTTGTAATTGACTGTCTAAAAGTAGTAATAGTATTCGACCTGTTGTGCACATTTACCACAATAAATTGTATTTATTTGACTACCCATTGACCGTTCATTTGCGCCCCCTGTTGTGGGTCCGTGTCATTACACTTCCTCAACATAATGGTTTAATTACTGCCACCTTAGAAGCCTGTGGTACATAGCCAACTAATAAAGATAGATTGATCATATTTAAGACCGAAGCATTAATTAATGGTAGGGCTTCCTTGAGCAGCCTGGTAGGAATGGGGTGTAATAGACATGTTGATGGTTTGGAGGAAGTAACTAATGAAAATAACTCAGACAGAACAATCAGAGAGAAAGAGTCTAACCAAATACCGGCATCACTGAAAGCAGTCAAAGAGAACGATATGTCTTTGGGATGGTTATGAGTAAAGAAAGTCATGAAGTCATTACTAGTTAAAGTTAAAGGAATACTCGGCTCAATAGAGCTTTGACTCTTTGTCAGCCTGGCTACAGTGCTGAAAAGAAACCTGGGGTTGTTGTTATTTTCTTCAATTAGTGATGAGTAGTAAGATGTCCTAGCTTTACGGAGGGCTTTTTTATAGAGCAACAGACTCTTTTTCCAGGCTAAGTGAAGATCTTCTAAATTAGTGAGACGCCATTTCCTCTCCAACTTACGGGTTATCTGCTTTAAGCTGCGAGTTTGTGAGTTATACCACGGAGTCAGGCGCTTCTGATTTAAGGTTCTCTTTTTCAGAGGAGCTACAGCATCCAAAGTTGTCCTCAAAGAGGATATAAAACTATTGACGAGATAATCTATCTCACTCACAGAGTTTAGGTAGCTACTCTGCCCTGTGTTGGTATATGGCATTGGAGAACATAAAGAAGGAATCATATCCTTAAACCTAGTTACAGCGCTTTCTGAAAGACTTCTAGTGTAATGAAACTTATTCCCCACTGCTGGGTAGTCCATCAGAGTAAATGTAAATGTTATTAAGAAATGATCAGACAGAAGGGGGTTTTCAGGGAATACTGTTAAGTCTTCAATTTCCATACCATAAGTCAGAACAAGATCTAAGGTATGATTAAAGTGGTGGGTGGACTCATTTACATTTTGAGCAAAGCCAATCGAGTCTAACAGTAGATTAAATGCCGTGTTGAGGCTGTCATTCTCAGCATCTGTGTGGATGTTAAAATTGCCCACTATAATTATCTTATCTGAGCTAAGCACTAAGCCAGACAAAAGGTCCAAAAATTCACAGAGAAACTCACAGTAACGACCAGGTGGACGATAGATAACAACAAATAAAACTTGATTTTGGGACTTCCAATTTGGATGGACAAGACTAAGACTCAAGCTTTCAAATGAATTAAAGCTCTGTCTGGGTTTTTGATTAATTAATAAGCTGGAGTGGAAGATTGCTGCTACTCCTTCGCCTCGGCCCGTGCTACGAGCGTTCTGACAGTTAGTGTGACTCGGGGGTGTTGACTCATTTAAACTAACATATTCATCCTGCTGTAACCAGGTTTCTGTAAGGCAGAATAAATCAATATGTTGATCAATTATTATATCATTTACTAACAGGGACTTAGAAGAGAGAGATATAATGTTTAATAGACCACATTTAACTGTTTTAGTCTGTGGTGGAGTTGAAGGTGCTATATTATTTTTTCTTTTTGAATTTTTATTCTTAAATAGATTTTTGCTGGTTATTGGTGGTCTGGGAGCAGGCACCGTCTCTACGGGGATGGGGTATTGAGGGGATGGCAGGAGGAGAGAAGCTGCAGAGAGGTGTGTAAGACTACAACTTTACTTCCTGGTCCCAACCCTGGATAGTAACGGTTTGGAGGATTTAAGAAAATTGGCCAGATTTCTAGAAATGAGAGCTGCTCCATCCAAAGTGGGATGGATGCCGTCTCTCCTAACATGACCAGGTTTTCCCCAGAAGCTTTGCCAATTATCTATGAAGCCCACCTCATTTTTTGGACACCACTCAGACAGCCAGTAATTCAGGGATAACATGCGGCTAAACATGTCACTCCCGGTCCGATTGGGGAGGGGCCCAGAGAAAACTACAGAGTCCGACACTGTGTTTGCAAAGTTACACACCTGCTTGTACCAAAGCAGGCTGTGTCCAAACACCTTTCATACAAGCACTATACAAATGTGTCCCCTTCTCTTTATTTTATATATGTTGCTTTATTATTATATTATTATATATTTTTGTAATTTATTTTTTATCTGCATGCAGAGGTGCACTGTTCATGGTGCACTCTGCAGAACAAGTGGTTCGAAGACACACAGTGGCGGGAACGCATAGAGGTGATGCACTGACATGAACATGATGACGATTTTGGAGATGATAGCCATAATACGTGTGTGCAAACAGATTTGTGCAGAAATTCTACATAAATAAAACTCAAGCATGAATGTAAAATTTCTGCTGTTGGTGTGTCTTTCAAGTGCCTCTTTAAGTGCCTTCATGTGTGAGATAGATCCCTTTTCCACATGATATTACTGATGTGTCTATATGCATGGGCTTAATATAACCTGAGGTATTATTTAGGGGCCATCATACAGACGGTAAGTAAAGTTAAAAAGGTACAACAGAAAAAATAACTGAAATGATGCATTCTAATTTGGCAAAAATCAGAGGGAAACTCCAGTAGTTATTACTTTACCCCACCTGTCCACATAAATATAATCAAGTCTGGATAGGGCTTTAGTCATATGAAAGGGCAGGGATCTGTAGTGTCTGAGCTAATCTTCTTTAGGCTGGTGTAGATGCTGCTCTCCTGACAGTGCAAGCAATCTTTGCTTTCATTTGGGAGACAATATCATCCCAATTGATGGGATGTATGGGTTTGTTCTCCCTCTCTGGAAATAAACCAGGGATTGCCTGAACTGCACCAACTACAGGGGCAGGACGCTGCTCTATTTGCTGGGTAAGGTACTTGCAAGGGTCATTCACAAAAAGGATTCAGTACCAGCTGCTTTCCGCACAGTAACCAGATCAGTTTAGTTTCATACCCAAGTTGCCATCGCCGTGGCAATCCCTTGGTGGCAAGGAAGATAGTCTCTTGATCGATTCCTGGACAGGATGATGAATGCGGACATGACTGAACCGGCTCAGACTTGAGTGTTTCTGACAGATGCTGCATGGTTGCTGCAGGAAGCTTCTGCTGGCCAAGATCTTGCTCTTAGCCCTTCCTCTTTCTCTTCTGTTTTGCTCTTCTGCTTTTTTTTTTTTTGAAGACTTCAACTCCCATGCTTATTCTTCTCAGGTCTTCCAGTTGATGGAGCAGCTTTTGAGGTTGTGCTTCAGGAAGTCCTTGTAGTGTTTCTTCTGCCCTCCTCTGGACCATTTTCCCTCACTCATCAGTGAGTAGATGGTCTGCTTGGGAAGTCAGCTGTCATCCATCCAAACGATGTGACCCCCCCAAAAGCTGGTTCTTGATGATGACACATTCTGTGATCTGGAACTTGGCTTCAACCAGGATGCAACAGGTCTTCCCACCTGATGCGGAGGATACTCCTTAGACAGAGTTGGTGGAATTGCTGGTGGCAGCAGGTGGACTAGTACAGCAGGGTTGGCAGGACAACAGCTTTGTAGAAGAGGATTTTTGTCTCGTGTTGAAGGTCTCTGTTGTTGAAAACGTGTGCGAAACTGGCCGAAGGCAGTTCCTGCACACTTGAGTCAGTGTCAGATCTCATCATTGATGTCCTTGTTTGATGACATATGACTGCCCAAGTATAAAAAGTGGGTCAGGTTCTCCAGGATCTGTCCATGCAGTTTCACAGCAGGAAGCTTTGGATTGACCATGTTGGGTGGAGGCTGATACAGGATCTGTGTCTACTTCAGGTTTATGTGACGACCAAGCTTGGTGTAGGCTTCATGGAAAGTTTCAAGGATTTTCTGAAGACCTTCTTTTGTAAAGTATGACACACTGCTGTTGTTGGCATACTGGAAGTCCAGGAGCGAAGTGGTAGTGATTTCTTTTGCTCCCATTTTGTATGAGATGAACTCAAAGCTCTAAAACTTTTTCCACATACACAATATCACCATTTCCCTCAAATATTGTTCACAAACCAGTCTAAATCTGTGATAGTGAGCACTTCTCCTTTGCTGAGATAATCCATCCCACCTCACAGGTGTGCCATATCAAGATGCTGATTAGACACCATGATTAGTGCACAGGTGTGCCTTAGACTGTCCACAATAAAAGGCCACTCTGAAAGGTGCAGTTTTGTTTTATTGGGGGGGATACCAGTCAGTATCTGGTGTGACCACCATTTGCCTCATGCAGTGCAACACATCTCCTTCGCATAGAGTTGATGAGGTTGTCAATTGTGGCCTGTGGAATGTTGGTCCACTCCTCTTCAATGGCTGTGCGAAGTTGCTGGATATTGGCAGGAACTGGTACACGCTGTCGTATACGCTGGTCCAGAGCATCCCAAACATGCTCAGTGGGTGACATGTCCGGTGAGTATGCCGGCCATGCAAGAACTGGGACATTTTCAGCTTCCAAGAATTGTGTACAGATCCTTGCAACATGGGGCCGGGCATTATCCTGCTGCAACATGAGGCGATGTTCTTGGATGTATGGCACAACAATGGGCCTCAGGATCTCATCACGGTATCTCTGTGCATTCAAAATGCCATCAATAAAATGCACCTGTGTTCTTCGTCCATAACAGATGCCTGCCCATACCATAACCCCACCGACACCATGGGCCACTCGATCCACAACATTGACATCAGACAACCGCTCACCCACGCGACACCACACACGCTGTCTGCCATCTGCCCTGGACAGTGTGAACCGGGATTCATCCGTGAAGAGAACACCTCTCAACGTGTCAAACGCCAGTGAATGTGAGCATTTGCCCACTCAAGTCGGTTACGACGATGAACTGGAGTCAGGTCGAGACCCTGATGAGGACGACGAGCATGCAGATGAGCTTCCGTGAGACGGTTTCTGACAGTTTGTGCAGAAATTCTTTGGTTATGCAAACCGATTGTTTCAGCAGCTGTCCGAGTGGCTGGTCTCAGACGATCTTGGAGGTGAACATGCTGGATGTGGAGGTCCTGGGCTGGTGTGGTTACATGTGGTCTGCGGTTGTGAGGCTGGTTGGATGTACTGCCAAATTCTCTGAAACGCCTTTGGAGACGGCTTATGGTAGAGAAATGAACATTCAATACACGAGCAACAGCTCTGGTTGACATTCCTGCTGTCAGCATGCCAATTGCACGCTGCCTCAAATCGTAAAACTGCACCTTTCAGAGTGGCCTTTTATTGTGGGCAGTCTAAGGCACACCTGTGCACTAATCATGGTGTCTAATCAGCATCTTGATATGGCACACCTGTGAGGTGGGATGGATTATCTCAGCAAAGGAGAAGTGCTCACTATCACAGATTTAGACTGGTTTGTGAACAATATTTGAGGGAAATGGTGATATTGTGTATGTGGAAAAAGATTTAGATCTTTGAATTCATCTCATACAAAATGGGAGCAAAACCAAAAGTGCTGCGTTTATATTTTTGTTGAGTGTAAGAATAAATGTGAAATTGATAGTGGGCCAGTTTGTAAATGAGGATTTTGCATGTGTTAATGGTCGTAAACACAAAATGAAATCAAATCAGTCGCGTAAGTTAAATTACTGGATGCAGGTGAAAGGCACATCTTTATCCAGATCTAATAGACATCGAAGACAACTCAGTACTTGAGTAGCAGCACATTTTATTGATTGATCTAATGCTGTTTATATTATATTTACTATTATAGGTATTAAAGGCACTGCGCTGCGGTGGTTTGAATCATATTTATCTAATAGATTACAATTTGTTCATGTAAATGGGGAATCTTCTTCACAGACTAAGGTTAATTATGGAGTTCCACAAGGTTCTGTGCTAGGACCAATTGTATTCACTTTATACATGCTTCCCTTAGGCAGTATTATTAGACGGCATTGCTTAAATTTTCATTGTTACGCAGATGATACCCAGCTTTATCTATCCATGAAGCTAGAGGACACACACCAGTTAGCTAAACTGCAGGATTGTCTTACAGACATAAAGACATGGATGACCTCTAATTTCCTGCTTTTAAACTCAGATAAAACTGAAGTTATTGTACTTGGCCCCACAAATCTTAGAAACATGGTGTCTAACCAGATCCTTACTCTGGATGGCATTACCCTGACCTCTAGTAATACTGTGAGAAATCTTGGAGTCATTTTTGATCAGGATATGTCCTTCAAAGCGCATATTAAACAAATATGTAGGACTGCTTTTTTGCATTTACGCAATATCTCTAAAATTAGAAAGGTCTTGTCTCAGAGTGATGCTGAAAAACTAATTCATGCATTTATTTGTTGCTTGCCTCTACTGGTGGTTGGCTCTCACTGCGATATTGTATCACTTCCTGTTCCGGAGCACAGCGGTGTTTTGCTGTATCTGTTAGGTGTTTAATCTGCGCAGTTAGATTGATCTAGTTATCTAGATTATGATTTGTTTCCCAGTGTAATCTTTACGTGCCTTAACTAAAGCACTCCTTCTGCTGAATCACCTCTAAATTATTTACACATTATTCACTTTGCGTGTTTTTAGGAATCCGCTAGCTTAGCGTAGCTACTAGCTCTTAGCCGATTTAGCATGGCGCCTTCTCCTGTCTCTCCCGCACTTTTCTGCTCTGGGTGTGAAATGTTTAGTTATTCCTCGGCCTCCTTTAGCAGTAATGGTACTTGTAATAAGTGTAGCTTATTCGTAGCTTTGGAGGCCAGGCTGGGCGAATTGGAGACTCGGCTCCGCACCGTGGAAAATTCTACAGCTAGCCAGGCCCCTGTAGTCGGTGCGGACCAAGGTAGCTTAGCCGCCGTTAGTTACCCCCTGGCAGATCCCAAGCAGGCCGACTGGGTGACTGTGAGGAGGAAGTGTAGCCCTAAACAGAAGCCCCGTGTACACCGCCAACCCGTTCACATCTCTAACCGTTTTTCCCCACTCGACGACACACCCGCCGAGGATCAAACTCTGGTTATTGGCGACTCTGTTTTGAGAAATGTGAAGTTAGCGACACCAGCAACCATAGTCAATTGTCTTCCGGGGGCCAGAGCAGGCGACATTGAAGGAAATTTGAAACTGCTGGCTAAGGCTAAGCGTAAATTTGGTAAGATTGTAATTCACGTCGGCAGTAATCACACCCGGTTACGCCAATCGGAGGTCACTAAAATTAACATTAAATCGGTGTGTAACTTTGCAAAAACAATGTCGGACTCTGTAGTTTTCTCTGGGCCCCTCCCCAATCAGACCGGGAGTGACATGTTTAGCCGCATGTTCTCCTTGAATTGCTGGCTGTCTGAGTGGTGTCCAAAAAATGAGGTGGGCTTCATAGATAATTGGCAAAGCTTCTGGGGAAAACCTGGTCTTGTTAGGAGAGACGGCATCCATCCCACTTTGGATGGAGCAGCTCTCATTTCTAGAAATCTGGCCAATTTTCTTAAATCCTCCAAACCGTGACTATCCAGGGTTGGGACCAGGAAGCAGAGTTGTAGTCTTACACACCTCTCTGCAGCTTCTCTCCCCCTGCCATCCCCTCATTACCCCATCCCCGTAGAGACGGTGCCTGCTCCTAGACTACCAATAACCAGCAAAAATCTATTTAAGCATAAAAATTCAAAAAGAAAAAATAATATAGCACCTTCAACTGCACCACAGACTAAAACAGTTAAATGTGGTCTATTAAACATTAGGTCTCTCTCTTCTAAGTCCCTGTTGGTAAATGATATAATAATTGATCAACATATTGATTTATTCTGCCTTACAGAAACCTGGTTACAGCAGGATGAATATGTTAGTTTAAATGAGTCAACACCCCCGAGTCACACTAACTGTCAGAATGCTCGTAGCACAGGCCGGGGCGGAGGATTAGCAGCAATCTTCCATTCCAGCTTATTGATTAATCAAAAACCCAGACAGAGCTTTAATTCATTTGAAAGCTTGACTCTTAGTCTTGTCCATCCAAATTGGAAGTCCCAAAAACCAGTTTTATTTGTTATTATCTATCGTCCACCTGGTCGTTACTGTGAGTTTCTCTGTGAATTTTCAGACCTTTTGTCTGACTTAGTGCTTAGCTCAGATAAGATCATTATAGTGGGCGATTTTAACATCCACACAGATGCTGAGAATGACAGCCTCAACACTGCATTTAATCTATTATTAGACTCTATTGGCTTTGCTCAAAAAGTAAATGAGTCCACCCACCACTTTAATCATATCTTAGATCTTGTTCTGACTTATGGTATGGAAATAGAAGACTTAACAGTATTCCCTGAAAACTCCCTTCTGTCTGATCATTTCTTAATAACATTTACATTTACTCTGATGGACTACCCAGCAGTGGGGGATAAGTTTCATTACACTAGAAGTCTTTCAGAAAGCACTGTAACTAGGTTTAAGGATATGATTCCTTCTTTATGTTCTCTAATGCCATATACCAACACAGTTCAGAGTAGCTACCTAAACTCTGTAAGTGAGATAGAGTATCTCGTCAATAGTTTTACATCCTCATTGAAGACAACTTTGGATGCTGTAGCTCCTCTGAAAAAGAGAGCTTTAAATCAGAAGTGCCTGACTCCGTGGTATAACTCACAAACTCGTAGCTTAAAGCAGATAACCCGTAAGTTGGAGAGGAAATGGCGTCTCACTAATTTAGAAGATCTTCACTTAGCCTGGAAAAAGAGTCTGTTGCTCTATAAAAAAGCCCTCCGTAAAGCTAGGACATCTTTCTACTCATCACTAATTGAAGAAAATAAGAACAACCCCAGGTTTCTTTTCAGCACTGTAGCCAGGCTGACAAAGAGTCAGAGCTCTATTGAGCTGAGTATTCCATTAACTTTAACTAGTAATGACTTCATGACTTTCTTTGCTAACAAAATTTTAACTATTAGAGAAAAAATTACTCATAACCATCCCAAAGACGTATCGTTATCTTTGGCTGCTTTCAGTGATGCCGGTATTTGGTTAGACTCTTTCTCTCCGATTGTTCTGTCTGAGTTATTTTCATTAGTTACTTCATCCAAACCATCAACATGTTTATTAGACCCCATTCCTACCAGGCTGCACAAGGAAGCCCTACCATTATTTAATGCTTCGATCTTAAATATGATCAATCTATCTTTGTTAGTTGGCTATGTACCACAGGCTTTTAAGATGGCAGTAATTAAACCATTACTTAAAAAGCCATCACTTGACCCAGCTATCTTAGCTAATTATAGGCCAATCTCCAACCTTCCTTTTCTCTCAAAAATTCTTGAAAGGGTAGTTGTAAAACAGCTAACTGATCATCTGCAGAGGAATGGTCTATTTGAAGACTTTCAGTCAGGTTTCAGAATTCATCATAGTACAGAAACAGCATCAGTGAAGGTTACAAATGATCTTCTTATGGCCTCGGACAGTGGACTCATCTCTGTGCTTGTTCTGTTAGACCTCAGTGCTGCTTTTGATACTGTTGACCATAAAATTTTATTACAGAGATTAGAGCATGCCATAGGTATTAAAGGCACTGCGCTGCGGTGGTTTGAATCATATTTGTCTAATAGATTACAATTTGTTCATGTAAATGGGGAATCTTCTTCACAGACTAAAGTTAATTATGGAGTTCCACAAGGTTCTGTGCTAGGACCAATTTTATTCACTTTATACATGCTTCCCTTAGGCAGTATTATTAGACGGTATTGCTTAAATTTTCATTGTTACGCAGATGATACCCAGCTTTATCTATCCATGAAGCCAGAGGACACACACCAATTAGCTAAACTGCAGGATTGTCTTACAGACATAAAGACATGGATGACCTCTAATTTCCTGCTTTTAAACTCAGATAAAACTGAAGTTATTGTACTTGGCCCCACAAATCTTAGAAACATGGTGTCTAACCAGATCCTTACTCTGGATGGCATTACCCTGAGCTCTAGTAATACTGTGAGAAATCTTGGAGTCATTTTTGATCAGGATATGTCATTCAAAGCGCATATTAAACAAATATGTAGGACTGCTTTTTTGCATTTACGCAATATCTCTAAAATCAGAATGGTCTTGTCTCAGAGTGATGCTGAAAAACTAATTCATGCATTTATTTCCTCTAGGCTGGACTATTGTAATTCATTATTATCAGGTTGTCCTAAAAGTTCCCTAAAAAGCCTTCAGTTAATTCAAAATGCTGCAGCTAGAGTACTGACAGGGACTAGAAGGAGAGAGCATATCTCACCCATATTGGCCTCTCTTCATTGGCTTCCTGTTAATTCTAGAATAGAATTTAAAATTCTTCTTCTTACTTATAAGGTTTTGAATAATCAGGTCCCATCTTATCTTAGGGACCTCGTAGTACCATATCACCCCAATAGAGCGCTTCGCTCTCAGACTGCAGGCTTACTTGTAGTTCCTAGGGTTTGTAAGAGTAGAATGGGAGGCAGAGCCTTCAGCTTTCAGGCTCCTCTCCTGTGGAACCAGCTCCCAATTCGGATCAGGGAGACAGACACCCTCTCTACTTTTAAGATTAGGCTTAAAACTTTCCTTTTTGCCAAAGCTTATAGTTAGGGCTGGATCAGGTGACCCTGAAGCATCCCTTAGTTATGCTGCTATAGACTTAGACTGCTGGGGGGTTCCCATGATGCACTGAGTGTTTCTTTCTCTTTTTGCTCTGTATGCAACACTCTGCTTTTAATCATTAGTGATTGATCTCTGCTCCCCTCCACAGCATGTCTTTTCCTGGTTCTCTCCCTCAGCCCCAACCAGTCCCAGCAGAAGACTGCCCCTCCCTGAGCCTGGTTCTGCTGGAGGTTTCTTCCTGTTAAAAGGGAGTTTTTCCTTCCCGCTGTCGCCAAGTACTTGCTCACAGTGGGTCGTTTTGACCATTGGGGTTTTTACGTAATTATTGTATGGCCTTGCCTTACAATATAAAGCGCCTTGGGGCAACTGTTTGTTGTGATTTGGCGCTATATAAATAAAATTGATTGATTGATTGATTATTAGTTCTTAAATGTTTGTCAAACTATTTTTAATCTGATTACATTTGGTGCTGTTTCTCTTTGTAAGTTAGAATTTCCTCAAATCCATACTTCTAAATAATTTCTTGCTGTGATCCATCTACTCTCTTCTGTTCATGGTGGATTAGGAGTGCATTTACAGTGCATCTGGAAAGTATTCACAGCACTTCACTTTTTCCACATTTTTTTATGTTACAGCCTTATTCCAAAAATGAATGAAATTCATTTTTCCTCTCAAAATTCTACACAAAATACAAAAAATGCTTTCTACGAAGCTCAAAATTGAGCTCAGGTCCATCCTGTTTCCACTGACCATCCTTAAGATGTTTCTACAGCTTAATCGGTGTCCACCTGGGGTAAAATCGGTTGATTGGACATGATTCGGAAAGACACACACCTGTCTACATATAAGGTCCCACAGTTGACAGTGAATGTCAGAGTACAAATCAAGCATGAAGTCAAAGGAAACGTCTGTAAACCTCCGAGACAGAATTGTCTTGAGACAGAATTGTCTTGAGGCACAAATGTGAGGATGGGTACAGAAACATTTCTGCTGCTTTGATGGTCCCAATGAGCACAGTGGCCTCCATCATCTGTAAATGTAAGATGTTCCATCCACTAGGACTCTTCCTAGAGCTGGCCACCCGTCTAAACTGAATGATCGGGGCAGAAGGGCCTTAGTCAGGGAGGTGACCAAGAACCTGATGGTCACTCTGTCAGAGCTCCAGCATTCCTCTGTAGAGAGAGGAGAACCTTCCAGAAGAACAACCATCTTTGCAGCAATCCACCAATCAGGCCTGTATGGTAGATTGGCCAGATGCAAGCCACTCCAGGGTAAAAGACACATGGCAGCTCACCTGGAGTTTCCCAAAAGTCATCTGAAGGACTCAAACCATGAGAAACAAAATTCTCTGCATGAATGTGGCATGAATGTGTTTGGAGGAAACCAGGCACCATCCCTACAGTGAAGCATGGTGGTGGCAGCATCATGCTGTGGGGATGTTTTTCAGCAGCAGGAACTGGGAGACTAGTCAAGATTGAGGGAAAGATGAATACAGCAATGTACAGAGACATCCTGGATGAAAACCTGCTCCAGAGCGCTCTTGACCTCAGACTGGAGCAACAGTTCATCATTCAGCAGGACAATGACCCTAAACACAACCAAGATATCAAAGGAGTGGCTTCAGGACAACTCTGTGAATGTCCTTGAGTGGCCCAGCCAGAGCCCAGACCTGAATCTGATTGAACATCTCTGGAGAGATCTGAAAATGGCTGTGAATTAATGTTTTGTTTTTATTTTTTAATTCTGTCAGGCTCTGTGATGGAACAGCAAAATATCAAGCATAATCACTTGATGCTAAATTTCCCTTTGACTTTGAAAAATTGTGTTGTGTGTGCAAGCCTCGCCTATTTGCATATTTCCTCCTACAATTTTGTGCACTTGGATGGCCAAACCACAAAATTACATATTTATAAAGACAAACATGCTAAACTGACAATACCTGCTATTTTGGGCATTTGACAAGTATAATCCTTATTGTGCACAGTTAGTTAGTTACTCAGCATGCAGATGTATTTGAGAGTGATTACACACGCCATTCTTTAGTCAGGTCCATAGTCTTTAGGGTATTGGTGCTTGCAATTATACTGTATGCATGTGTGACTTTGGGTTTTATCTTCCACTTGGCACAAAGCGACTTCCAGTGCTTTGTGCCAGTCAATTCAAATAGCACATTAAATTAACTAATTCCTTTCACTTGTTAAAATTTCATAATTTCAAGTAGAGGGTACTTATTCCTAACATTCCATACACTTGCAAAATTTAACAAATAATGTATAAATTTCACAATTATTTTTCCGAACAAGAATAAAATGGTTTAAGGTAATCAATTTAAAACCATACTGAACTAAAATTTTACTGTTACATTCGGCTTTCTCAACATACATGGTTTTTACCTGCAGTGTCACAGCTTCCTTGTGTGTTTTGTTGGGCTTGGAGGTATTTTATGATGTATTTGGCCTTTAATAGCCACTTTCAAAAGACTGTGGTAGTCATAGTAACACAGATGGGCAATGTTTTACCTTGGATGGCGGAGGAAACCATCCTTAGTTAGTAACATAAGAGCGGCATCACGATCCCATCCAATGCACTCTGAACAGGCAGCATCACAACAATCATTCTCCATGAAAACCCCCAAAATATAGATTATTTCAAAACATTATGAGCAAGTAGAGAAAGTAAACTCTAAATGGACCATGACTGTGTGGGGTAAATCAATAGCACAGTTTTTTTTCTTATGGAGACAGAAATGTACCCTGTAGAGCTGTTGTACTTACGTCAAAAGTCTCGCCCTCATTTTTCAAATATTCATTTTAATCTATCATTTATATTCAAGCATCTTGTTGCTGGAAATGCGCCTCTGCCCAAAACAGTAAAACTGAACAGAATCGCAAACAAATCATTAAAGGCATCATATTGTGCAAAATATGTTTTCATCTAACTTTTTTACCATTAAACATGTATTTGATTTAACCCTCTGGGGCAGACGCCATCGTATACAACGGCTAAGACCAAGTTTTACTAAATTATAAATAACTTTTTAATGATATGAGATAGAAACGAACTTTTCTTTTGCTGAAAAGTTAACTCCGCGGCCTTTTGAGCCAGCCATCGGCCATCTTTGTACTCCTCATAGAAGCTGTGTGATGACGTGTGCAATGTGAGTGTCCAATTGGAATTGGTTCACTGTCACATGGTTTTCCAAAATCCAATCGTAGGGCAGATTTACCTCACGTGAAAAGCCAAAGATCGTTTTCAGGAGTGATATGTTATTAGTTGGCCCGTTTGAATAGTCCCCTGGGTGCTCCAATGAGTACATCCAGTGCGCCCTGCGCCATGATGCACAGCGATCAGTGAAAGCAGGAGCAAACGGAGAGTCTCTGATGACAATCTCACATGCTCAAACAAAGAGTGTGCAACTATCAGGATTGCTCCACTAGTTTGCATTGAATGTTACTGGATAACTCTGTTGCTTTCTCAGCGTAAAGCACTTGTTTAACATATCAGTGGAGCGAGGGGGAGGGCCGCTCCTCAGACTGTAAGGAGCCAAAGTGGGCCAAAGTGTGAATGAAAGCTGCTTTAGGAGCAGCACAGAACACTCCAAAACACAGTAGAAGTTTGTGTTGTAACCTTTGTGTAATAGCAGACAGAAATTGCTTTGAGATGAAGACAAAAACAAACAAACAACAAAAAAAAACAAACAACAAAACAAAAACGCATAGACCATTTTGTATATATTGTTCAAAATGTGCATTTGTGTTTATTGTTTGAACCTTTCTGTTATACAGTCTTTCACACAAGACCTCAAATTACCTTTATAAAGTGTCAAAGCAGTTGTTTATTATAGTTTGCTCTGTGTTTTGAATAAATGTGTGTGGAAAATTATTTTCTGCTTTATTTTTTCCTTGCCTATTTTTGATTGTAAACCTTTATTACACTTATAACACACAACAAAAGCATATACGAGGTCTGTTAGAAAAGTATCCGACCTTTTTATTTTTTTCAAAAACCTGATGGATTTGAATCACATGTGCTTGCATGAGCCAACCTTGAACCTTCGTGCGCATGTGTGATTTTTTTCACGCCTGTCGGTTGCGTCATTTGCTTGTAAGCAGCCTTTGTGTGAGGATGGGTGTAGTCTCTCGCCGTTTTTTTATTTGCAATGAAATGTCAGAAAGATTGGAGCAGCGCGACTGCATCAAATTTTGCTAGAAACTGGGCGACAGCCAGGTGGAAACCATTCGGATTATTCAGACCGCTTTTGGTGACGATCCTCTGGGCATCACACAGATTAAGGAGCGGTACAACCGGTTTAAAGACATCCGCACAACGGTGGAGAGCGCGCCGCGCTCCGGTCGGCATCAACATGCTGAAATGACCGGATCATTTCCAAAGTGAACGCTGAGGTGATGTGGGACCGTCTTGTGATTGTCCGAGAAATTGTGGAAGAGGTGAACATCAGCACTTTTTCGGAACATTCCACTGTGAAATCAATCAATCAATCAATTTTTTTATATATAGCGCCAAATCACAACAAACAGTTGCCCCAAGGCGCTTGCCTTGGGGCAACTGTTTGTTGTGATTTGGCGCTATATAAAAAAAAAATTGATTGATTGATTGATATTGTAAGGCAAGGCCATACAATAATTATGTAAAACCCCAACGGTCAAAACGACCCCCTGTGAGCAAGCACTTGGCTACAGTGGGAAGGAAAAACTCCCTTTTAACAGGAAGAAACCTCCAGCAGAACCAGGCTCAGGGAGGGGCAGTCTTCTGCTGGGACTGGTTGGGGCTGAGGGGAGAGAATCAGGGAAAAGACATGCTGTGGAAGAGAGCAGAGATCAATCACTAATGATTAAATGCAGAGTGGTGCATACAGAGCAAAAAGAGAAAGAAACACTCAGTGCATCATGGGAACCCCCCAGCAGTCTAAGTCTGTAGCAGCATAACTAAGGGATGGTTCAGGGTCACCTGATCCAGCCCTAACTATAAGCTTTAGCAAAAAGGAAAATTTTAAGCCTAATCTTAAAAGTAAAGAGGGTGTCTGTCTCCTTGATCCGAATTGGGAGCTGGTTCCACAGGAGAGGAGCCTGAAAGCTGAAGGCTCTGCCTCCCATTCTACTCTTACAAACCCTAGGAACTACAAGTAAGCCTGCAGTCTGAGAGCGAAGCGCTCTATTGGGGTGATATGGTACTATGAGGTCCCTAAGATAAGATGGGACCTGATTATTCAAAACCTTATAAGTAAGAAGAAGAATTTTAAATTCTATTCTAGAATGAACAGGAAGCCAATGAAGACAGGCCAATATGGGTGAAATATGCTCTCTCCTTCTAGTCCCCGTCAGTACTCTAGCTGCAGCATTTTGAATTAACTGAAGGCTTTTCAGGGAACTTTCAGGACAACCTGATAATAATGAATTACAGTAGTCCAGCCTAGAGGAAATAAATGCATGAATTAGTTTTTCAGCATCTCTCTGAGACAAGACCTTTCTAATTTTAGAGATATTGTGCAAATGCAAAAAAGCAGTCCTACATATTTGCTTAATATGCGCATTCAAGGACATATCCTGATCAAAAATGACTCCAAGATTTCTCACAGTACTACTAGAGTACTAAATATTTTGTCTTTGTGGTGTATTCAATTGAATATAGGTTGAAGAAGATTTGTAAATCATTGTATTCTGTTTTTATTTGCATTTCACACAACATCCCAACTTCAATGGAATTGGGGTTGTATATTGTGCCTAATGGGCTCGTGAATATCTTATCTGGGTTTATAGACATTGTTATTGTGTTTGTTTTATGTAAACATGATAATCTCAGGTTGTTTCTCTGTTATTTTCAGTGGGAATTGCTGTGAGCTGATTATTGTCCTTGACAATACTGTTTGTCCTGTTTGTTCCAGACTGATATATATGAGATGTCTGAAAATCAGTTTGCATTCATTAAATTCCACACAGGTTAAATGTAGCAGACACAGAATATTTTGAATATTTGTTTTAGCAACTTTTCAGGGTCTCATGCATGTAGTCTGTTATTAACGTGATTAAAAGCATAAAAAATTACATTTTGGTAGTATAATGTTCATTTGCAATTGTCGTCACGTGATTTCTCTATCTTATTTACACTGCAGTCATTCTCTGGCATGCAAGGGATTATGGGATATCTCAATAGGGCGAATGCTTCTTTGCTGATTTGAGAAACGCCACGTTAAAGTTGGGAACTATTTCTTGCACATTTCAGAGGCTCCTAGAGTAAGTAAATGATTCCAACAACCTGCTAACATCAGCGCTAGCTTTACTAGCTGATGGTGACAACTGTCATGAACTGCTAATGTTAAAAGTAACATTAGCGTTTGGGCTAGTGGGCCCCGGTCTGTCCGGCCCATCCACTAATTCTACTTTTCACACAGAAAAAGAAGCCAATCTAAAACCCTCTATGCAATGATTTTTTCTTCCTTTTTGGTGTAAAATATGTAGCCTACACGACAACCAACAATGCCAAGACCCTGCAAATAAACTCATCATGTAAACATTCGTAAGCATCTTCCTTTTCACACCTCCTGGCCATCACACTGCGCTCAGCGCTGTGCACATGGAATGCATGAGCTACGTCTCGACAGTAGCACCTAAGTTTCACACATCCATTTTAAATTCCACAACGTGTTGCCTCAGAGTCATCATTCATCTTTATTTCTGGCTGATATAAAAAAGGGTGAGGAAATGGGTTTCTGTTTCTCTCTGTGTGGAGTCAAATCGCATTGAAGCGCCATGATAAATAAGTAACGTGTAGCACTCATATGAGAAGGTGGGGGTTTGTTAAAAGCCTTGTTTGTGGCAGTGTATGATAAATCTCTTGCTTTCTGTCAGGCCCGTGTGCTCACGCTACCTGAAAACTAGCTTAGATTGTACGGATGAGTGGCCGTGTGAGAGCGAGAAAATAAAAGAGGGAGCTTTGTTGTATACCTTAAACAAGAATTAAAGGCAGTTTTCGCATGTGGAACCATTTTCCTGACTCCTAATTTCATGGCAAATAAACTAAACAATGTAGTCTTTGAGCCTTTGCAGGGGTCTGGGGGGCACCCTAGACCCCAGAAGCTGTGGTCTGGGGCCCACGGGTCCCCAGAAACCAAATTGATTTTGTATCTAATGATACATTTTCAGCATCTCCTGGAAGAAAAAAATATCAAAAGAGTGCATATTTAAATGATCCTATATTCAATCTTTCATTTGAACTGTCAATGATTGTGTTGAAATCACAGAATATGACATGGAAGTAGGACCTGGAATGATTTTCTTCACTCTCAAATTATTAAATCATTAACTCAGAACAATTAAATTACATGAAATTCATGAAGACTAAAAAGACTGTTAAAGCATTTCAAAAACCACAACTAAAGATTGTAGAATATTTTGAAAATCATGGTAAAATATCAATAACAAACCTTATTGTAAAAAAGTCACATATTGTTGTGTAAATTCCTGTAAATCCATTCAAAACCACAGTGTCTTTTTTCCAATGAAAGAAAGTCTAGATTAATGACAAAAGTTACATAATCTTGTCTGAAATACTGTGTTGTGGCTGGGGTGCCTGGCTGGCTTTTGTTTCTGTCCTCTGTTTTCTGTCTTTTGTTTTTCCTTACAGGTGGCATGCGTTCAGGACTGAGTGGCTGTGTGGCTGAGTTATTAGGACCTCACCCTGATCACCTGAGGCTGGTCATGTGCAGCTCGTCAGGACTCACAGCTGTGGTGCATCTTTATGGATTGGGGCATGGTTGCATTTAAGTCTGGAGTACACAGTGTGTATTTGCCAGAGACTCGACCTTGTGACCAGACGGGTGAGATCGACGTCTAGAGAACCATCTCATCATCATGGATGCAGAGACCGTACCAGGTTTGATGCCATGGTCTGTGAAAGAGGAGGGGGTGAGGTCTCACGCTCGTCAGCACACTTCCTGAGGTACTTTAGGTTTTGTGACTAACATGAGTACAGTCAGTAAATGTGGTGTCCCTCACACCTTATTATATTGAGCTGTTATGTTAGTCGTTTAATCAGCTTCCACTGCAGTGGAGAATTGAACTGGGTGTTCCATGCCTGCAGGGTGGGAAGCTGATTGGTGATTAAGCCAGGAAGTGTTTGCTGTTTATGTACACCTTTGAGTGGTCTCTCTGTGTGTGGAGTGTTGGACTCACATGATGGTTTCTTCTTTCACAGACTCGGTTGGTCGTGGCCACCTGGGGGGTGTCGGCGGGGTCCTTGGGTCCAAACTGTTCTGGCTCCGGACCGTTTGTGCTGCTGGGAGCGCACCGTTCTTCCACCTCGCCAGACCGCGCACTTATTTGTTAGTAATTTAGCACTCACTGTTATGTTATTAAATTCTGTTATCCTTTGAACCGTGCTCTGCTTATTTTATACTGGGTCCTCTCAAACGCTGGTCGGTTCTCCGACTGCGTCCGACACATAACATACTGTTTGAACAGCACGTTTATTTTCCAGAGACCAAAAAATTCTTACCATGTTTCTTTTTATCTCACGGATGTGTTCATGAAGACGAACTTTAAAGTCAAACCAGCGCCAATTCCATGGATTCTTGTCCTTAATAAAGTTTTTCATATCGTCTTTCTCCCCTTCTTCTCTCTGTCTGACGTCGCTCCATGACAGACATGCCGCAAAATTCTTCTTTTAAAAACTTGATGGCTCTAAAAGTGTGCAGTGTCCACATGCTACGTTTAGCCTAAAGAACAGCATCTTGCAGTGGGCACACAGTGTCGCCGTAGCAACCAACCAGTCCCGCTTTATGACAACTGTCGTAACAGCCACGCTTTGACTGAGGCATTTTTCTCCGCGGACACGTATCTGTTATACAGATCAGTGTCCATGGATTTATAAAACTTGCACTATGTCATTAAAAAAAAGAACGCTTTGCGATAGACATTTTAAAAAATCAGTGACGATCACGATTACAGAGTACAACACTAACACCCCCCCCCCCCCCCATCATGAAATCCGTGGAATTCCTCAGATCCGCAGAGTTTTCACAGCCCTGCATCATACTTCCGGGGTTCTGGGTGTCAGCATTTGGGTTGTGCAAAAGCCGTGCCTTTATAGCATCTTGTTTGTTTTTGGTAGTAGCTGGTGATGGCTGCAAACGAATCCAGAGACCAGGGGCCTCACGTGTGGATTTCCTACTGAAACATGACGGATGCCAAAACCCAGAAACTAGCGTAAGCACACACGCATGGATCCAAGCACGTTTCATTTGTACATCCCACTGAATGTGGAAATGGACACACATGCAGACGCACCATGCTCCTCCCTTTCCACACTCCTATTTAAATATGCAAGTCCATGTAAATAGACCCTGGGAGCTGGGAATTCCCCTCCGTCAGATCAGTCAACAGGAACACAGAAAAGAAATGATATCGAGTGTGTGCTACAGATGACGCGGAGACACGCGGGTATAGTTTATTTGGGACCCTGTCAAATGGAATACACATGAAACGATAAAAGAGTTAGTGGGAGCATATGTGAGTGTGAGGCCGCAACACTGTGTGGGTTAGTGCAGCACACTTGGGTACGAGAAGATGGGAAGACGGTGCTGCAGCAAGATAAAGAACTTCAATGGCAGGTACAAAAACGTGGATCACAATGCGAGAACTGGAGGAATTCAGATCTGAATGCTATCTGACTAGAAAACAATTTGGGTTGAATCCGATTTGAGCCAGATGACCAACACCAATCTGAACGGGGTCTAAATGGTCAATGGACTGGACATTTAAAGTGCTTTACAGTGATGCACACTGGGAGTAACTTTATGATTAAGGCCCTTGTCCAAGAGATTTTAGTGTTTTTTTTGTCTGATAGAACAGCAGGAAGGTGAGGACCATTTCAGTTTTTTGGTGTCTTTCCCCCACCCCAGTAACAAACCCCACCCACTGAGTAAACATGACACTATTGAGCTGGGTCTGCTGTATCGGGGTGGCTGCCCTGTTTCTCTCCTTGGTCATCCATAGAGACATTAGGAACAGGATCAGAGTCCATAACTGCCTGTGCCATTCCCATTTATGAAACATCTGTTCCATCTCCCTGGTGCTTTCTCCAGTTTCTAAATTAAAGGGTGATGGGTTGATCCAGCTTATTGAGATTCATGGCTGAGCCGTATTGACATGTCTGCCCATAATGTGGCTAAATGAAGAAAAAAATGTTGGTATTGTTATGGTGTCCTAGTGTTCAAGAGCATGAACTCAACAGCATTCTGCAGGATGATGGTAAGGAACACCATGTTTTTATAATTCCCTCTGGTTGTATCCTGAAACTGTTCTCTGTGATTTACACATGAAAAGGTCACACAAGAACATATAACTCACTGTGTGCAGTCTGGCCGATGACATCCACCTCTATAATATCTCACAAATGCTTTCAGACACAATTCCATTTGTCTTAAGTTACATCTTTACCATTTATTTGACACTTTAAGAGTAATTTAATAAATGTACAAAAGTCAAAAAAGACTTGGCAATAAATACACTGTAAGATAACCATGTATGATGGAGTGCATGTTACTTTACCCTTATCATCTATATTTCTAAGCGTTAGTGGAGATATAGGATATATTGTTAAAATAAAACAGTGAGACTGGAAGCCAGAGAGAATATATCATCTAAAGTGGAATCATGTTAATATATTAACTATAAAAATGTGTCAAAAAAATTCAGACCAAAACTACTGTTTTTCTTCACTGGCACTGCTGCCCAGTAGCCCCCTCGGAAATCAGTGGATGATAAGAATCATTTCTTCTTCTTCTTCTTCCTCTGCATGGACACAAACAGCGTGGAAAATAGTTTATATATCTGTCTAATAGGGGGGTTACCAGAACCAATACATTGAAAATCAATTTTAAAGTCATACAGAAGACTACGAGGTCTATTAGAAAAGAAACCAACCTTTTTCTTTTTTCAAAATTCTATATGGATTTCAATCACGTGTGATTGCGTCAGACAAGTTTGAACCCTTGTGCGCATGCGTGAGTTTTTTTCACGCCTGTCGGTTGCGTCATTTGCCTGTGGGCAGGCTTTGAGTGAGCCCTTGGCCACCCCCCTCGTCGGAATTCCTTTGTCTGACTTCTTCCTGAGAGACTGGCACTTTGCTTGATCAAAATTTTTTCAGAAACTGTGAGACACACCCAAGTGGACACCATTCGAGAAATTCAGACGGTTTTCGGTGAAAATTTTAACGGCTGATGAGAGATTAAGGAGTGTTACTGTCACTTTAAGGACAGCCCACGGCGGTGGATGGCGCGTCGCGCCCCGAGCCGCCGTCGTCAGCCTGTTTCGAGCTGAAAACTTCCAAATTTAAGCCTCTGTTGACCCAGGACGTCGTGAGAGAACAGAGAAGTTTCAGAAGAGGTCAGGATCAGCAGTTTATCCGGACATTCCACTGTTAAAGGAGATTTTCTAATGAAAGACGTGCGGACGGATTCGCGCGTCGGCACCCAGCCGCTCATGGCGCGGCGCCACAGCAAAACACCTCCGTGTTGATAACCATTCGTAAGATTCAGGCGGTTTTTGATGGCTTTCAGTCGAGTGAGTATCCGAGAAATTGTTTAACAGCTGGGCATGTTCAAACTTGTCCTGTAATGCTTCCAACGGAGGTGTTTTGCTGTGGCGCCGCGCAATGAGCGGCTGGGTGGCGACGCGCGAATCCGTCCGCACGTCTTTCATTACAAAATCTCCTTTAACAGTGGAATGTCCGGATAAACTGCTGATCCTGACCTCTTCTGAAACTTCTTTGTTCTCTCACAACGTCCTGGGTCAACAGAGGCTTAAATTTGGAAGTTTTCAGCTTGAAACAGGCTGACGACGGCGGCTCGGAGCGCTGCGCGCCCTCCGGCTCCGTGGGTTGTCCTTAAAGCGACAGTAACACTCCATAATCTCTTATCAGCCCTTAAAATTTTCACCGAAAACCAGCTGAATTTCTCGAATGGTGTCCACTCGGATGTGCCTTACAGTTTCTGAAAAAATTTTGATCAAGCAAAGCAGCAGTCTCTGAGCCATTCCTAAACAATGAAAAAATAGACGGGAGGGGTGGACCACTCCTCACTCAAAGCCTGCCCACAGGCGAATGACGCAACCGACAGGCGTGAAAAAACTCACGCATGCGCACGAGGGTTCAAGCTTGTCTGACGCAATCACACGTGATTCAAATCCATATAGTTTTAGAAAAAATAAAAAGGTCGGATTCTTTTCTAATAGACCTCGTACATCGATACACAGACTCCTGAATCGATCAAAATATACTATGAACCAGCCGATGGATCAACTTTAATTTAATGTTAATTCTTCGTGGCATTGATTCAACAAGATTCCTCAGAAATGTTGGTCTATATTGACATGACAGCATCACACAGTCGCCCATTCAACCATTCTGCCCATTCTCCTCTGACCTCTGACATCAACAAAGCAATTTCATCCACACAACTGCTGCTCACTTGATATCTTCTCTTTCTTGGACCATTCTCTGTAAACCATAGAGATGGTTGTGAGAGAAAATCCCAGTAGATCAGCAGTTTCTGAAATACTTAAGGCCCCCTGACGCTTGCACAGCTTTGATGCACGCACTTGCACGCCCTGTGTCATGCAGGAGCGTAAACTCATCTTTAACGGGTGTAGACTGAACGTGAGAGGGGCGCCGGCATGTGCAATTGTGCAAAGAGAATTTTGAAATGTTCAAAAAATCTTTCACACATATGTAAATGTCATGCAACGTGGCTCAATCTGCTCGCCAACACTACATGCAGCTCGTCAAGTCGAGTAAAGAAGTGAACAGTGTGAGTGGATGCGTTAGCACACCGCATCAGAGCGCAACTCATCTGAATGTTTATAACAAGATGTTAAATCTTTTACAGGTGCACACAAGCATAGAGTTGATCAGGTTGTCAATTGTGGCCTGTGGAATGTTGGTCCACTCCTCTTCAATGGCTGTGCGAAGTTGCTGGATATTGGCAGGAACTGGTACACGCTGTCGTATACGCCGGTCCAGAGCATCCCAAACATGCTCAATGGGTGACATGTCCGGTGAGTATGCCGGCCATGCAAGAACTGGGACATTTTCAGCTTCCAAGAATTGTGTACAGATCCTTGCAACATGGGGCCGTGCATTATCCTGCTGCAACATGAGGTGATGTTCTTGGATGTATGGCACATCAATGTGCCTCAGGATCTCGTCACGGTATCTCTGCGCATTCAAAATGCCATCAATAAAATGCACCTGTGTTCTTCGTCCATAACAGATGCCTGCCCATATCATAACCCCACCGCCACCATGGGCCACTCAATCCACAACATTGACATCAGAAAACTGCTCACCCACACAACACCACACACGCTGTCTGCCATCTGCCCTGGACAGTGTGAATCGGGATTCATCCATGAAGAGAACACCTCTCCAACGTTGCTAAACGCCAGTGAATGTGAGCATTTGCCCACTCAAGTCGGTTAAGACGATGAACTGGAGTCAGGTCGAGACCCCGATGAGGACGACGAGCATGCAGATGAGGTTCCCTGAGACGGTTTCTGACAGTTTGTGCAGAAATTCTTTGGTTATGCAAACCGATTGTTTCAGCAGCTGTCCGAGTGGCTGGTCTCAGACGATCTTGGAGGTGAACATGCTGGATGTGGAGGTCCTGGGCTGGTGTGGTTACACGTGGTCTGCGGTTGTGAGGCTGGTTGGATGTACTGCCAAATTCTCGGAAACGCCTTTGGAGACGGCTTATGGTAGAGAAATGAACATTCAATACACGAGCAACAGCTCTGGTTGACATTCCTGCTGTCAGCATGCCAATTGCACGCACCCTCAAATCTTGCGACATCTGTGGCATTGTGCTGTGTGATAAAACTGCACCTTTCAGAGTGGCCTTTTATTGTGGACAGTCTAAGGCACACCTGTGCACTAATCATGGTGTCTAATCAGCATCTTGATATGGCACACCTGTGAGGTGGGATGGATTATCTCAGCAAAGGAGAAGTGCTCACTATCACAGATTTAGACTGGTTTGTGAACAATATTTGAGGGAAATGGTGATATTGTGTATGTGGAAAAAGTTTTAGATCTTTGAGTTCATCTCATACAAAATGGGAGCAAAACCAAAAGTGTTGCGTTTATATTTTTGTTGAGTATATATATATATATATATATATATATATATATATGCTCACTCACCAGCCACTTTATTAAGGACGCATGTTCAATCACTTGTTAACACAAATAGCTAATCAACCAATCACATGGTAGCCACTCAATGCATTTAGGTATCTAAACGTGGTGAAGACGACTTGCTGAAGTTCAAACTGAGCATCACAGTGGGGAAGAAAGGGGATTTAAATGGGAGCAAAACCAAAAGTGTTGCATTTATATTTTTGTTGAGTGTATATATATATATATATATATATATATATATATACACTAATGTAGTTAAAGTAGCCTGGCATAGACTTGAGTGCTCCTCTAGATTCTTTCCTTTGTGAAAAAAATTAAGGAAAATTGATGCCACAGATATTAAAAAATTTGAGGCTAAAATCTATTGTTGTTTCACTGGGTGACACTGGAGATGGTGCCCCGCTGTCAGGAGGGCGCCCACAACCTGAGCAGCACTTGATCGAGCCCAAACTATCTGCAGGTTTATCCCTGCTGCTCAGCAGCACTGGAGTTCTCCACGGAGCGCTGAAAACCGGATTGTTTTACGAACACCTGTTCCTGACCATCACTCCGCTACACGCCTGTCTCAGGGGGAGCGTGGTTAATCGCTGATTTGGCACACTTACAGTGACAACATACCAAGGTCCGGTTACACTCACTCACACAGTCATATGCAGTGTTTGTTTTTGTCTTTTAAATGTACATAACATGCAGTGAATTCAGGTGCAAATTCATACCGAACCTTTACCAAAACCACAGCATGCTAGTGTCCAATGTGAACCGATAAACAAGCATTCGGCTTAAAATGTTGAGCAGCTTTGTATGTGTTAACAGCACATGAGAACACATATTCGACTCGTTCGCACAAAACTGACACAAAACCAAAAACAATGAAGCAAACAGACAAATAATCAGCAGCCATCTTTCATTTTCCTCTGAGTGGAGATTCCCTAAAATAAGTTCTCCAAATTAAACACAGCCAGCCATGCTGAACCGTGTAATTATTTTCAGCTTTCTGTTAAAAAAGTCACTGTGTGTATACTGGAAGGCTTGTAGTGCTGTGGCTTTTGACTAAAGGGGAAACAAAGTGGCCCTTGGCAGCACATGAAGTCAGATGGCGATAAAAATGGCTTTTAAGCACGGGCGAGGCCCGTCTGGAGTCGCGAAGATTCCAGTAAACTTCTGCTCTCTAACCTATGACTTTCTCTTCAATTCAGAAACGTGTCAAACTGAAAAATGCTGTTTTCTACATATCAAGAATTTCAAGTAACCAGATGGTTCAGCATCATCCAAGGATTAGTTTAGCTAATGTGAGCAATTCCATGTAATATCCATGTTTTAGACCTTGTCTACAAGTAACAACTTTGTCGTGTCCAAAAAAAATATTCCACAAACACAGCACTGTTTCAAGGAATATCTCCTTCCACACGAAGTTGCTGAAAATAGTGTAGAACATGTGCCACAGAATTCCCACCTTTCTTTTCTCCCTCTTAAAAAAGAAAAAGAAAAAGAATGCTTAAAGCCCCTGGTACTCCAAGGCGGTCTCCCCTCCACATACTAACCAAACCCAACTCTGCTTAGCTTCCAAAATCAGGCATTTTCAGTTTTCAAAGTGACATGGCCTTAAGCATCAATGCAAGTAGATTGTTGTGCTTTCATAGCTGATGTAAGAATGGAAGTCAAGATTTTATGTTCTCTCTCTTTCGCTCTCTGCATATTAATAAATCATTAATCATTTTATTATATGGTAAAATTAACACTTTCAGTACACAGACAAAACAAAATGACACGAAAGTCGATGGAAATCTCATGTGGAACACAGTGCTCATGGTGACATCAGCTGACCACAAAGTTTTCAGGACATCTGGAAATACTATAATTCCTTATTGTGGAAATTACTTGTGATTAAATGGCAGTGTTTTTAAAGTCCCCCAGTGTTTGTCTGCTCTGGGTGTGTTTCTCAGCCTGAGCCGGTGAACACTGCTGCTCTGTCCTGCCACCACCAACAACAAAATATAACTTCTTTTAAAAGCTGAAAGTCCTTTCTGCAGTTATTTTGTTCGCATCACAGCACTCCATTTATTCAGACCAGCATTCACCAGAGCCATCCGTCATCTCTACAGCACATTGCTTAGTATGACAATAAATCCCATTAAGGATCCACCAAGACAAAAAAGGTTAAAAAAAAGAAGGTTAAATTAAACTGTTCAATTCCATTACAATTGAATTAGCTTATACTGCGCCAAATCGCAGCAAAAGCCATCTCAAGGTCCCTTACACGGAACAATTCAACATAAAATTTAAATAAATAATTAAAAATGAATTAAAACATTTCAAATACATAATTAAAAACATAAGTAAAAGAATAAAACAGATAAAGAAATAAAAACTATTCATAAGAAAGAGAATAAAAATAGGTTTTTAGTCTTGACTTAAAAATGTCCACAGACTCTACCTCACGGTCGCAGGAAGACTGTTCCACAGGGTGGGTGCATGATGAGATAAGGCTCTTTGACCTGCTGACTTCTTCTTCACCCTGGGAACACAGAGAAGTCCCGCATCCTGCAACTGCAAAGCCCGGGCTGGCACGTAAAGTTCCACCAAATCAGCCAGATAAGATGGCGCCAGTCCATGAACAACTTTATAAGTCAATAACAAAACCTTAAAATCTGCTCTCACAGAGACAGGGAGCCAGTGCAAAGATGCCAAAATGGGTGTGATATTTTCAGACCTTCTGCTACGTGTCAAAAGTGTAGCGGTAGCATTCTGAACCAGCTGAAGACCCCTAATGCTGGACTGCGGTCACCCTGAAAATAGAACATTACAATAATCTAGTCTAGAAGAAACAAAGGCATGAATCAGGGTCTCAGCATCAGCCATAGACAGGATGGGGTGGATCCTTGCTATATTTCGCAGATGGAAAAAAGCAGTCCTAGTAACATCTCTGATGTGGAGGTCAAAAGACAGTGTGGGTTCAAAAATTACCCCAAGGTTCCTCATTTTGTCTGTATGAATGACATTTAACATCATTCATTATGAGCAGCTGAGCTTAGCGATGTGGTGCTATGACGTCATTGTTTCAGAAAGGTTTTGTATTGCTTATCCACATGAAGATGCGAATCCAGTGTTTTCAGATTTATCCTCACAGCAAGAAGGTCATGGGATCAATTCCAACCTGTGGCCTTTCTGTGTGGAGTTTGCATGTTCTCCCCATGTTTGTGTTGGTTCCCTCCAGGTGCTCCGGCTTCCTCCCACATCTAAAGATATGCAGGATAGGTGAATTGGAAACTTTGTAACTGTCCAGGTTTCCCTTGTAAAAGAGATCTTGATCTTGATGAGACTAACATAATAATGGTTAAATTCTTTAAAATTGTGCTCTGACATACACTGTCAACTGTGGGACAGGTGTGTGCCTTCCCAAATCATGTCCAGTCAACTGAATTTACCCCAGGTGGACTCCAATTAATCTGTAGAAACATCTCAAGGATGATCAGTGGAAACAGGATGCACCTGAGGTCAATTTTAAGCTTCATGGCAACGGTTGTGAATACTTATTTTGATTCCTTAGTTTTTACATTTTTAATAAACTTGCAAAAAAAAAAAAAAATCACATTGTCATTATGGGGTATTGTGTGTAGAAGTTTGAAGGAAAAAATTAATTTAATCCATTTTGGAATAAGACTGTAACATAACAAAATGTAGAAAAAAAGGAAGAACTGTGAATGCTTTCTGGATGCACTGTACGACAGAATCAGAATCCCATTAGCCTTTATTTGCCAAGTATCTTCAAAGAATACAAGGAATTAGACTCAGGTTTGAACTGTACTCTCTCTGTACAAGCATGTATAAATAAACACTAAACACTAATTCACAATACAAAAATACGCAAATAAAATGTGCAATAAAAATGTGTGCAAAGGAGAAATAAACAAACAGATTGAAGTTGTACATGAGGGAGGTATATGAATTAATGAGTTTTTTGGCAGGTTAAGTGTGGAAAGAAACTGTTCCTGTGTCTGGTTGTTTTGACAGAGCTCTGTAACGTCATCAAGGGGGGAGGAGTTTAAACAGTGCATGTCCACTGTGTGACGGGTCTGCAGAGATGTTACCAGCTCGCTTCCTGGTCTTGGTTCTGGATGGAGTGCAGGCTGGCTCTGATAATTTTTTTCTGGAGACCTGACAGTTCGTTGAAGTCTGTGCCTGTCATGTCAGTCCAAACAGAGATGGAGATACACAGGACAGACTGGATGATGGATGTGTAAAAGATGATCAGTTCCTGGTGTCAGGTTTTTGGTCTGTTGGATTGTTTTTGTGTTCTTCCACCACACCGAAGCGAAGCTATGAACACCTATATTCAGGAATTGCTCGTGGCCGGCTTGATTCATCCCTCATCCTCTCCTGCCGAGGCGGGGGTTTCTTTGTACAACCCCTGGCAAAAATTATGGAATCACCGGCCTCAGAGGATGTTCATTCAGTTGTTTAATTTTGTAGAAAAAAAGCAGATCACAGACATGACACAAAACTAAAGTCATTCAAATGGCAACTTTCTGGCTTTAAGAAACACTATAAGAAATCAAGAAAAAAAGATTGTGACAGTCAGTAACCGTTACTTTTTTAGACCAAGCAGAGGAAAAAAATATGGAATCACTCAATTCTGAGGAAAAAATTATGGAATCACCCTGTAAATTTTCATCCCCCAAATTAACACCTGCATCAAATCAGATCTGCTCATTGACATTGACCCTATGCCATGACATTGACCCTATGTGTCTTTTTGCAAGGAATGTTTTTGCAGTTTTTGCTCTATGGCAAGATGCATTATCATCTTGAAAAATGATTTCATCATCCCCAAACATCCTTTCAATTGTCCAAAATATCAACATAAACTTGTGCATTTATTGATGATGTAATGACAGCCATCTCCCCAGTGCCTTTACCTGACATGCAGCCCCATATCATCAATGACTGTGGAAATTTACATGTTCTCTTCAGGCAGTCATCTTTATAAATCTCATTGGAACGGCACCAAACAAAAGTTCCAGCATCATCACCTTGCCCAATGCAGATTCGAGATTCATCACTGAATATGACTTTCATCCAGTCATCCACAGTCCACGATTGCTTTTCCTTAGCCCATTGTAACCTTGTTTTTTTCTGTTTAGGTGTTAATGATGGCTTTTGTTTAGCTTTTCTGTATGTAAATCCCATTTCCTTTAGGTGGTTTCTTACAGTTCGGTCACAGACGTTGACTCCAGTTTCCTCCCATTCGTTCCTCATTTGTTTTGTTGTACATTTTTCGATTTTTGAGACATATTGCTTTAAGTTTTCTGTCTTGACGCTTTGATGTCTTCCTTGGTCTACCAGTATGTTTGCCTTTAACAACCTTCCCATGTTGTTTGTATTTGGTCCAGAGTTTAGACAC
The DNA here is from genome assembly GCF_902500255.1 of Thalassophryne amazonica. Classification (NCBI taxonomy): domain Eukaryota; kingdom Metazoa; phylum Chordata; class Actinopteri; order Batrachoidiformes; family Batrachoididae; genus Thalassophryne; species Thalassophryne amazonica. The sequence continues at coordinate 17,502,901 of NC_047121.1, read as the reverse complement.
AGCTGACTGTGAACAACCAACATCTTTTGCAACATTGCGTGATGATTTACTCTCTTTTAAGAGTTTGATAATCCTCTCCTTTGTTTCAATTGATATCGCTCGTGTTGGAGCCATGATTCATGTCAGTCCACTTGGTGCAACAGCTCTCCAAGGTGTGTTCACTCCTTTTTAGATGCAGACTAACGAGCAGATCTGATATGATGCAGGTGTTAGTTTTGGGGATGAAAATTTACAGGGTGATTCCATAATTTTTTCCTCAGAATTGAGTGATTCCATATTTTTTTCCCTCTGCTTGGTCTAAAAAAGTAACCGTTACTGACTGCCACAATCTTTTTTTCTTGATTTCTTATAGTGTTTCTGAAAGCCAGAAAGTTGCCATTTGAAATGACTTTAGTTTTGTGTCATGTCTGTGATCTGCTTTTTTTCTACAAAATTAAACAACTGAATGAACATCCTCCGAGGCCGGTGATTCCATAATTTTTGCCAGGGGTTGTAGAAAAGAAAGATAAATCACTCCGCCCCTGTATTGATTATCGAGTCCTTAATGACATCACGGTAAAGCATTGGTATCCTCTTCCATTAATTTCGTCAGCATTTGAGTTGTTGGAAGGAGCCAAGGTCTTTACTAAACTGGATTTATGGAACGCATACCATCTGGTTCGTATTTGTGCGGGAGATGAATGGAAGACCGCCTTCAATATACCTACTGGTCACTATGAATATTTGGTAATGCCATTTGGACTCACTAACGCACCTGCAGTGTTTCAGAATTTCATTAATGACGTGCTGTGCAAGTTTCTGAACAAGTGCGTTTTTGTTTATCTTGATGACATACTTATTTACTCCCCTGATCTGGAGACACACTCGCAACAGGTCCGTTCCGTTCTCCAGACTTTGCTGCTAAATAATCTCTATGTCAAAGCAGAAAAATGTGAATTCCACCGCTCCACCGTGTCATTCTTAGGCTCCGTGATCTCTGAAGGTCATATCCAGATGGATCCAGCCAAGGTCAAAGTCAAAGACAAAGTCAAAGTCAGCTTTATTGTCAAATATGGTATACATGCTCGACATACAGCACAGATGAAATTTCAGTCCTCTCAAACCCACAGTGCAGAGTAAGAATAAAATGTACTACTAAGCTAAATAAACAATTTACCTTAAATATTACTGATTTACAAAATAAAAATAATATAAAACAGTATAAACAGTGTAGGTTGTGTAAGTATAACAGTATGATGCTGTTGTGCAAATGGCAAAAGTGTACTATTGTAAACAGTATGACATTAAATACGATGCATTCACACCGGGCGCGACGCGAGTGATAGCAGTGACAGGTTGCCATGTAATCCCTATGGAACGACGCGTTTTGGCACCAAGTCACGCAGTGCGATGCTGAAGGACGCGAATGAAGCGACGCGAGTGAAGTGAGTGGCGCGTTTGTGGCATGATATTGCGTCGTGTCACGTCGCGTTGCCCTCCTCCCCAAGTTGAAAAATCGGAACCTTTTCGTCTTGTCGCGCCACGATGACCAATCAGGGACTGAATTTGTAGTGACGTGGAGATGTCTGGAATGTGAACATGTCCTGTCTCCGGTAGCAGCCTGTGAGCAGGACTTGTCTCTTTTGTCCTTTATTTCACAATTATGACAGAGTTTTTGGAGTGAGCAGCATCCCCACAGCGGAGTTTCTTTTTTTTATTAAGTGCGCGCGTGAGTGAATCGTCCATGGAGATTATTTTACTTACTAACTACACAGATATATAATAAAACAAATGGTGACTGGTTTCTAAACACAATTATGACAGAGTTTTTGGAGCGAGCAGCAGCCCCGCAGCAGGGGGAGCGGAGTTTCTTTCTTCTTTTTTACGTGCGCGCGCGAGCGAATCATCTGTGAAGATTATTTTATTTATTAACTACACAAATGTATAATAAAACAAATGGTGACTGTTTTCTAAACACAATTATGACAGAGTTTTTTTTGGGGAAGAGCGGTTGCAGCCTCACAGCAAGCAGCAGAGTTTTTTTTTTAATTGTTCACATGGCGCGCGTGAACAGGACAGGAGGTCTTCAAACTGGGTCCTGCAGAGGCGGAAGGACTGCTGAAAGCGGCCGTCATCCAGATGCAGCTTCTGCAGCAAATAATGATAGCCTACTCCCCGAATTGGGAACACCTCATGACATTTGTCAGCTTTCCACAACAACTTACTCCGTGTGGTCAAGGTCCATCATGTTAACTTGACTGACAACCGGAGCCAGTGAGCGAAATGGAAGCTCCTCCTATTTGATGACGCACCGGGGCGAATTTTTGCAGCAAAAGCAGAGCGACACACCGGGTGATGGTGGCGCGTCCATCGCCACGCGACTCCCGTGAATTTGTGGAGTCTGATCACACCCGGTGTGAACGCGGCATAACAGGTAAATTCAGTGGTGCAAGTGGCAGTATGTAGATGATAGTGCAATGACTGTATACTAATGTACCAGTATCAGTACAGGTGGTCCTGATGTGGATGCAATAGTGCAATGGGGGAGGATAAAGTGAGGTGTGCGTCAGCATGCAGGGTCGGGGGGGCAAGTGGAGGCAGAGCAGGGAGTGAGTTGAGCATCCTGACTGCCTGGTGGAAGAAACTGTCTTTAAGCCTGCTGGTTTTGGCCTGGAGACTCTGCAGTCTCCTCCCCGACGGCAGAAGGGTAAAAAGACCGTGAGTTGGGTGGGTGGGGTCACCTGCGATCCTGGTAGCTTTGCAGGTGAGGCGGGTGTGGTAGATGTCCAGCAGAGAGGGGAGAGGGACACCGATGATCTTCCTAGCTGCTTTCACAGTGCGCTGCAGGGTCTTGCGGCAGGATACGGTGCAGGCACCGTACCACACAGTGATGCTGCTGGTCAGGATGCTCTCGATGGTACCCCTGTAGAAGGAGTACATGATGGGGGTTGGGGCTCTTGCTTTCCTCAGTTTCCACAGAAAGTAGAGTCGCTGTTGGGCTTTTTTGGCCAGAGATGTGGTGTTGATATTCCAGGACAGGTCTTGGGAGATGTGTACACCCAGGAACTTTGTGCTGCTCACCCGCTCCACTTCAGCGCCATTGATGGTTACTGGAGCATGCTGAGTGGGCTTTCTCCTGAAGTCCACGACAATCTCCTTCATCTTCTAAACATTCAGGTGGAGATTGTTGTCCATGCACCACGTGGCCAGGCGGCTCATCTCACTCCTGTAGCTTGTCTCATCGTTGTTGTTGATGAGGCCCACCAGGTGGTGGCAGTCTGTGATTGGGCAGCAGTTGAGCTGTTGGAGGTGGCGGCAGTCCGTGACTGAGTAGTTCCAAAATGTCGCAAAGACATGAAGAGGTTCCTGGGTTTTGCCAATTTTTAGCGCAAATTCATCCGCAACTTCAGTACAGTTGCTGCTCCGCTGCATAATGTAACCTCCTCACTTAGGTTTTTTGTGTGGGCTCATGAGTGCGATGAGGCATTCCAGAACCGAAAGCATTGTTTCACAACGGCCCTCGTGCTGCTCCTTCCTGACCCCGCCCGGCAGTTCGTGGTTGAAGTCGATGCATCTGATATTGGTATCGGGGCAGTTCTTTCTCAAACAAGGTCCAGTGACAACAAATTGCATCCCTGTGCTTTTCTGTCAAAAAAACTCATGGCAGCTGAATGTAACTATGGCACTGGAGACCGTGAACTGCTGGCAGTCAAAGGGGCCTTGGAGGAGTGGCATCACTGGTTGGAGGGGGCACAGTTACCCTTCTTGGTCTGGACCGACCATAAGAACCTGGCATATCTTTGTACCACAAAGAGACTTAACACGCATCAGGCTCGGTGGGCCATCTTTTTCAGCAGGTTCAGTTTTGTTTTATCATACTGTCCGGGATCCAAGAATGGCAAACTTGACGTGACGTGACTTGACGTGTTTTCACGTCTAGGAGAGACTACAGTCTCCACTCGCAGTCCTGAACTGATTCTGCCCAAAACCTGTTTTGTGTCCACTCCCACCTGGAATATTGAATCCAAAATTAGGTCGGTGTTAGGTAATACTCCCATTCCCCCGGATTGTCCTCATGGCAAGTTATTCGTTCCAGCCTCTCTTAGGGGGGAGGTTATTCCATGGGGTCATGACAGCCGTCTTTTGTTTCACCCAAGTGCCCAGAGAACCCTATTTGTTCTCAATCAAAGATTTTGGTGGCCTAAAATGGTACCTGATGTCAAGGAATATGTAAATGCTTGTTCTATCTGTGCCATGCATAAATCGTCTACGCGCTCACCTGCAGGTGCGCTATTGCCTTTACCTATCCCTGATCAGCCTTGGACTCACATTTCTGTGGATTTTGTGACAGGTTTGCCGCCCTCTAGGGGAAGTAATGTATTCATGACTGTGGTAGGCTGGTTATCCAAGATGGTCTATTTTGTGTCTTTACCTAAACTCTCATCTGCTAAAGAAACTGCTGAAGCACTATTGCTACATGTTTTTAAACTACATGGTTTGCCTCAGGATATAGTCACAGACCAGGGACCCCAGTTTGTTTCACAGTTCTGGAGGGAGTTCTGCCGTCTTCTCGGGGTCATGCCTAGTCTTACATCTGGTTACCATCCTCAAGCGAATGGACAGACAGAACACCTGAATCAGGAACTAGAGAAGGGTTTACGTATCCTGTCCTACCAGTTTCCCGCCTCCTGGTCCCCTAAGTTACCTTGGATGAACTAGCTCATAACTGCCTGCCTACTTCTTCCTCTGGTTTTTAAACTTTCCATGTTGTCTTTGGTCACCAGCCCTCTTTGTTCATCTCCACAGATCTGCACTCATCTGTACCTTCGGCTCTGGGACTTATCATGTGGTGCCAACGGACCTGGGAGCAGGCCCGGAGGGCCCTGTTATGGTCCTCCAAAAGCTACAAAGAGGCGGCGGATCACAAATGGTTGGTGGCACCATCCTACATTCCGGGACAATGAGTCTGGCTTTCCACTCGACACCTGCCGCTTCGTGGAGTGCCTCGGAAGATGGCTCCCAGGTTCGTTGGCCCGTTCCCTGTATCAAAAATCATTAATCCTGTCTCTATTCATCTTTGTCGTCCGAGGTCCATGAGGGTTCATCCTACGTTCCACGTCAGCCATTTGAAACCAGTCCGTTCCAGTCCTTTGTGACCGCCTGCTGGTCCCCCGCCGACCGCCCAGTTAGTGGATGGGGGGCCCGCCTTCTCTGTGCAGCATCTCCTGGCTTCCCGGCGGAGGGGGCGTGGCTTCCAGTGCTTGGTGGACTGGGTGGGTTATGGCCCAGAGGAGCGGTCCTGGGAGCTTCTCCACACACCTGTTCTTGATTTGCAGTTAATCACCTGGGTGCTTTATAGGCCACACAGTTTGCCTTTGTCCCTTGCCAAATCAATGTGCCTAGTGCCTCTTTCCAGCTCAGTTCTTGTATTTTTCTTGCCTTGCTCTGATTGCCTCATTGTGTTTTTTGACTACCTGCTTGTGTACCTTGACCACGCTTTTTGCCTGATGCTTTTGATACTGCTGAAATGGTTTTACTCCACTGAGCTGTGTTCCTGTATGCTGCATTTGCATCCAGTTTGTCCTGTCAATCAAACCTGATACCTGGAGCAGGTTGAACTTCCTGAGCTGTCTGAGGAAGTACATCCTCTGCTATGCCTTTTTTCTGATGGTCAATTTTGAGTCACCAGTTCACTCACCCTGCATGTTTTTGGAGGTGGGTGGAAGGAAGGAACTCATACAAACATAAGGAGAACATGGTTTGAATTCAACTTGGTGTTTTTTGTATGTGGAAAACCATATACAAAAAAGAAAAGTCAGGGATTGTATACCTGAACATTATCACATCACTGAATTTATCATTTATTTTATTTACATCAATCATTAATACTGTAGGTAAAACTGCCTGGAGTAGGCAGGTGTCAAACACTGATTGACACTACAAGAAGGAGACTAGTGAGGGAAGCCACCAATACAATTATGACAAGTATGAATGCATTCTAGGCTTTTCTAGGCTGTGATTGAAGAAGCTGGGGATGGGACAGCTTTTGAATTAATCTGGTAGTAGTGGCTCTTTCCTGAAGCCTGCTAGTCCTTTAACATGTATTCTCAAATAATCTGCTTATTGTAAAAGTATTTTTACCTGTGCCAGCAAAGTTGAAGGAGGTATGTTTTCGCCCCTGTTTGTTTGTTTGTTTGTCTGTTTGTCTGTGAACAGACTGGAGCCCACAATTTTTCATATATTGTAATGACATTTTCACTGAAGACTCATATCCTGCTAGGCAAAAACTAATTCAATTTTCCCCTTCAGGCATAACACAATTGATGCCAAATGGCACATAAAGGAGGATTTGAATGACACTCATGAAAAATTGGAGTCGCAGTCGAACGCCTTGTACAACAGTCACCACATCCATTCGGGCACAGCACATGCACTCCACATTCGTGTGCCATTCGCGCAGGAAACCCATTCGAGTGGCGGGCAAGATGAGATTGCAGTGCCATTTGATCATGCTCGCAACATTCGCACAGGATGTCGAACGCAGGTTGGACAAATTGTTGTACAGCTGAGAGGCTTTTCGAAATCATTGGCCATGTTGAACCCTGGCCGAATGGCGCAATCAAGGCAGCCTTCACACCAGCAACCGAATGCCAGTGAATGCCAGATGAGTGGCCATTCGACCCACTCTAGCTGGAGTTGGCCAGAGTCAAGGTGCCACCCATGAACAGCCAACATCACTCGTGGCGCACTTACAAAAGGTGGGGCCATTCGAGCAGCCAGCACAAAAGTGGAGAGCAGGTGACCACTTTCGCGATCGTAATGTCCACACAGTCCGTCATGTGACAGCTTGGCTGACCAGCCCAGTCTCACGTTTTTTTTTCATGTTCCCGTGACAAAATGAGTCAAATTTTCGTGACGGGGTTTTATTTAACTCACTATTCCTAACCCTACTCCTACCTAACCCCGACCCTAACCTTAACCATAACCTAATCTTACTCTTTCCCCTCACCCTAACCATAACCACCCTGACCCCTCCGCTTCACTTTTAATTTCGTGCCGCCATCACAGAATGAATTTGAATGAATTTGTGTTGCCGTGACGAAAATTGGGCGATGTGCTGTGAGACCAGGTTGGACTGACAGCCTCACAGAGAAATCAGCATCGTCAGTTCAATTGCCCCACAGCCTGGAGCTGTGAGCCCATCTATGTGAGTGCGTTGCTGCAATGGAAAGGTGGTCATGTCATGTGTCGATGATGTGATGTCCCTATTGACTGACATGATCACACACGCACACATCAACTATAGTTATGCATTTGTCAGGGGACCGTGGTTGACATGTAATCATGGATTGGATGTCTTTTGAAATCCAGCATGGAGGGGGCTGATCATGGCTCACGTCCAGTGAATGCATTCCTCAGCTGTTTGTGCCACTTCAGCTGAGCACCGCGTCCGCTCAACACAATGTTGTGGAACATATATTGTCATGTGCTACAATCACCTTTGCGCAATACTGTACATGGTGGTGTATGACTGTGTGCAAACTATGGCGACTTGGGGGAAAAAATAAAAACAAAAGCAAAAGATCATGCTTAGTGTACAGCGATGAGCATGAAGTCAAAGATGCACCTGACCACTGCGTCGTTGCTATGCACAGCTGGTGAACACATATCACGCCATGCAGGACATCATCTCTCACCGCGCTACTGCAATGCGCCTGTATCGGTGGGCTCTCCTCACATGGTAATAATTAAAACACATATCACCTTTGCAACATGGTCACCAGCTGATCGTGTGAACAGCCGGTGAGCCAATTCTCATATCCACCACGTGAGTGATAGTCCACATGACGCAGTGTCCTTCAGCGCACCATGCATTGCACAGCTGGACACACAGAGCCGGCTGATGTGTTCATGATATGAGCACATCATTCACGTCTGTCTGACTGTGTGTCCCTCCCAACAGCAACTTTTCACCAGTACATTTTTTTTTGCCCTTTTTTGGATAGTTTCTGCTTCTTTCACCCAACTTTGTGTTGTGTGTGAAAGGGCCTTTAACATTGAATGAATTTTCAAAAATTCATAATTGTCAAAAAAGATCAAATTACTTAAATATTTTAAAGTGTTATGTAGCATGGTATCCTTTTTCGACTGACAAAATTTGATCCGGATCTGATCTAGATAACAGATTTTGTGGCCATTTAAATTTAACATTGACTACCCCATTTGGATGTCGCGTCAAAGTCGGCAAAGACTGCTAGTAATGTATGGCACGGAGGCCAGCAGCCGATCCACACGGCCTTGAACACATCTATAAGGGGGTCAACAGTCAGGAGCTTTCTGCCTAAGGCGGGCCTATAGGATGTTGTACGCCCTGTTTTCCTCAAAGATGGAGATTCCCTTCTGTATGGTGGCTTTCCTGAGTGGGAGGTTTTCTGCTAGCAATTTGAGCACATAAGCAGCAATGCCACACTTCTTAAAAGAGTCCTTTGTAGTGCTTCCTGGGCCTTCCAATTCGGCACTCGCCCCGGTGAGCTCACCATAGAATAATTGCTTGGGAGTTCTATAGCTGTTCATACAAACATGGTGACATGTCCATTGGGAGTTGTTTCTTCTTTGGTGAATAAATGGGCTTGGACCACGCACGGCGGGGCTGTAGACCTCTTTCAGAGAGCAACAGAAGTTTCTCATATCATTGGTGTCAGCATAGCGTTGAATTTGCATGGCCTTTTCCAATAACCAATCATTTTTCAGCTGTCTGGTCCTCTGCTGGAGGAAGTTTCTAGCGAATTCCTTTTTCGCAGATCTGGTGTTCTGATTGACAGATCTTAGTGCCCCTTCACACATAGTGCGAATACATACAACTCCAGGGCTACTCACAGCAGTAGAGCTTGTATGAGCACACCACAAAACATTGTGCTGATGGGCAGGCATGCACGATGCCAGTGTGATGGTTCGTGCACGCGGGCACACAGTGTGAACAACTGCACGATGTGTAATCACACTGTGCAGCTGCTGGCTGCTGTGAAGAAAAATTAAATAAAAAAAAATATATATATGCTGCGACAGTTCCATGCACGTGGGAGCACAGCAGCTTTTCACAGCAGCTGGGCGATGTGGTTGAAAATAACAAAAATAAAAATTACATGGATGTATTAAAAAATAAAATAAAACCACACACCATATAAAAATACTGCATTTATCAAGTAGGCAACACAAATATGATCCATCTGTTCCTCTGTAGATGACCCATGGTCACTGACAAACAGTCATGAAATGACATGAATGAGAAGCAGTGTGCTCTGATCATGTCCACATCTACTGGCGCGTGTCCAGCCGGCCCGCGCGTGTGTCCTGACGGTGTGCTGCAGGACTTACACCGCGTCATGTGGAACAGAGCTCACGTGGGTGACGTGACAGTCAGATCACCTGCTGCGTGTTCTGATCTGACGGTCTGTTTCAACCTGGGTGCAGCCTGTCAATGGGCTGCAGAGTGCGCGCACTCGCTCGCTGCAGCCTGTCGCCAAGCGATATATGTTTTATTTATGTCCACGTGATGACAGTAAGCTCACACACGCGTCACAGTGGACAGTTGTTAGTCCATGTCTGTCCAAACACAGTACATGTTGTCCAGCTGGGATGTCCAGATTGACAGATCTCCACAGCTGCTTCTGTTGGCGGCCACACCTCCTGTCAGTTTCGTGCACACACCAAAGCCACACTCGTGGGGAACTTAGACAAATTTCACTGTCAGCACAGCAATGATTGTCTGCTTACTGTTGCTGTGTTAATAGTGTGAACGGCCATACATTTTCTAAGTGCAAAACGAGAGGTGTTAGATGTTCATGTGTGTCAGCTGGAATTTGGCTGCCACCTGCCACGAGAGTGATCGATGGGTTCACACAGCGCACACCCTGTCTTTCAGCCACTGGTGTGTGCAAATAGATGTCAATCAATCAATCAATTTTTTTTATATAGCACCAAATCACAACAAACAGTTGCCCCAAGGTGCTTTATATTGTAAGGCAAGGCCATACAATAATTATGTAAAACCCCAACGGTCAAAACGACCCCCTGTGAGCAAGCACCTGGCTACAGTGGGAAGGAAAAACTCCCTTTTAACAGGAAGAAACCTCCAGCAGAACCAGGCTCAGGGAGGGGCAGTCTTCTGCTGGGACTGGTTGGGACTGAGTGAGAGAACCAGGAAAAAGACATGCTGTGGAGGGGAGCACTAATGATTAAATGCAGAGTGGTGCATACAGAGCAAAAAGAGAAAGAAACAGTGCATCATGGGAACCCCCCAGCAGTCTACATCTATAGCAGCATAACTAAGGGATGGTTCAGGGTCACCTGATCCAGCCCTAACTATAAGCTTTAGCAAAAAGGAAAGTTTTAAGCCTAATCTTAAAAGTAGAGAGGGTGTCTGTCTCCCTGATCTGAATTGGGAGCTGGTTCCACAGGAGAGGAGCCTGAAAGCTGAAGGCTCTGCCTCCCATTCTACTCTTACAAACCCTAGGAACTACAAGTAAGCCTGCAGTCTGAGAGCGAAGCGCTCTATTGGGGTGATATGGTACTACGAGGTCCCTAAGATAAGATGGGACCTGATTATTCAAAACCTTATAAGTAAGAAGAAGAATTTTAAATTCTATTCTAGAATTAACAGGAAGCCAATGAAGAGAGGCCAATATGGGTGAGATATGCTCTCTCCTTCTAGTCCCTGTCAGTACTCTAGCTGCAGCATTTTGAATTAACTGGAGGCTTTTTAGGGACCTTTAGGACAACCTGATAATAATGAATTACAATAGTCCAGCCTAGAGGAAATAAATGCATGAATTAGTTTTTCAGCATCACTCTGAGACAAGACCTTTCTAATTTTAGAGATATTGCGTAAATGCAAAAAAGCAGTCCTACATATTTGTTTAATATGCGCTTTGAAGGACATATCCTGATCAAAAATGACTCCAAGATTTCTCACAGTATTACTAGAGGTCAGGGTAATGCCATCCAGAGTAAGGATCTGGTTAGACACCATGTTTCTAAGATTTGTGGGGCCAAGTACAATAAATTCAGTTTTATCTGAGTTTAAAAGCAGGAAATTAGAGGTCATCCATGTCTTTATGTCTGTAAGACAATCCTGCAGTTTAGCTAATTGGTGTGTGTCCTCTGGCTTCATGGATAGATAAAGCTGGGTATCATCTGCGTAACAATGAAAATTTAAGCAATACCGTCTAATAATACTGCCTAAGGGAAGCATGTACAAAGTGAATAAAATTGGTCCTAGCACAGAACCTTGTGGAACTCCATAATTAACTTTAGTCTGTGAAGAAGATTCCCCATTTACATGAACAAATTGTAATCTATTAGACAAATATGATTCAAACCACCGCAGCGCAGTGCCTTTAATACCTATGGCATGCTCATGTTGCTACATGCTAGATGTAGCAACAGGTGTACGAGGCAGGTACGATTTTACATGTTTTGCACATGATTCCTGCTTCATGCGCACTTTATGTGCAAATCGACCAAATTCACACTATGTGTGAAGGGGCCCTTACGTAAGCAGCATTCTTCCTCTCAATTAGGAGGTGCATTTCCTCGAAGTTATCAGGGAATCAGTCAGGTTGTTTCCTTTTGGTTATCCCAAGCACGTCGACCGTTGTTTTGTAGATAGAGGACCATAGATGGTCCCACTTGACAGCTGAAGAGTTGGATTCCATGGTGTCGGCTGAATTCAGCGTCACTTCAAGGTGTTCTTGAAAGCAAGCCCTAATTACAAGATCTTTAAGTTGGGTGATGTTGAATTTCTTTACCGGCTGTTTATTGCATTTCATCATCGAAGGTTTCATGATAAGCTTGAGTGAACATTTCGCCATTCTATAGTTTGTATTACATTCAGCACCTCTCGTGACCCGTGTGATGCAAACATCCTGTACGCTCCTGGTTCTTACGATGATGTAGTCAATGAGTTGCCAGTGTTTGGACCTTGGATGTCTCCAAATATTTTTATAGATTGATGGGAACAGGAAGAGGGTATTAGTGATTGAGAGCTGGCGCTCATGACAAAAGGACAGGAGGCGTCCACTGGAATAGGAGACCGCAGTCTTGTTTGAACCCTCCGTGATTTTGCGGGATTTGACCACTTACGGGGACCTCCATTTAATATATACACAGCATAACTTCACATGGATAAACGATGTACTGTTTTGTTTTCTGCTGCAATCACTGAAGCAATTGCGAAAAGTTTTTTGGTTGCCAGTGGAGAAGAAAACACGTTGCGTCGGTAAGTGTTAGCCTACACAGCTAACCAGAGTAGCTCTGTTCTCTCGCCTGCAAAACCGCCTCAACACGTTTGAGCTCCGGATCACTTTCCCACCACACTGTCACTTTTTCTTTGCATTTTCACTTTCTTTGCATGTCATTAGCCCAAAATCCCATTTAGAATGTCATGGTTGGTCCCCTGGAAGTAGAGAAATTACGTCATATGCGTCATATTTTACCCCTTTAGCGCCCGCCCCCAAACAAGATTGTGGTCTCCTCTTGCACTTCCCAGTACCATGGGGCTGATGGTTTTTGGCCACACCAGGTTGTCCCTGTCAACACGAACATTGAAATCTTCCAGGATTATCTGCTTGTCCTCGATGGGTGTCTTGATGATTAGTCTATTAAGAACAGAGTAGAAGTGTTCTTTCACTGGCTCCTCATTAGTCATTGTTGGGGCATAGGCACCAATGATAGTAGCATGGTGGGTTTTCCCAAGAGGTTTCCTGGCAGTGATGAGATGTTTGTTTATTGCGCGAGGGAGTGATTGGAGATTCTTGGCAATTGATGTTTTCATCACTATAGCGACACCATGGAGATGTTTATCAGAAGTTGGATGACCGCTCCAGGAGAAGGTGTAGCCAGATGTATCTTCGAGAAGTTGCCCAGAATCCACAAGGCGATTCAACTGCATTGAAGGGATAACCCATCAGCTGCGATGAGCTGACCAGGTGAGGAGGAGCAACCAATGTTTGGGGTACCTTTTCTAACCCTTTCCCTGTGTGGGGAGAGCAGTGGCCTCTCTAAACAGAGGTGCTCTGACATCTGGAATGCTACCGAACCATTATATTGCTCCAGTCAGTGTAATAGAGCGACCAACAGTTCCAGACCGCCAACGTGCAGGTTCTTGCCTATGACTGCCAGCATTATCCTGTACCTGTCACTTCACCAGTCCCCCATCGCCGTTGGACTTTCCGCCCACCAGTTTCCTGCACATTGATTTGTTTTATGTGATGATGCTGTTGCGCTGCAACTACCGCATCCTCTCCTACTCATCACCAGAGTCCAGTGGCGAGCATTGCAAGACGACCGGAGATGACTCAGACGCAGTGGAATTTGGCTGCAGGATGGAAGGCAGCAGCACTTCCCCTTGTTCTGCAAAAACAAGGGGCGGCGCTGAGAGCCACTGCGTTCGGTTTTTGTTTATGTGAGAGGCTAGATGGTTTGGCCACTTGCTGATGACGAGGATGGCGTATATTGCGCATCACATAATGCTGGACATGGGGAGATCAGTCTGGGACGCTGTGTTGTTATAGGCCAGCCAGAAAGGTACTTCTCCTTCAGTGATCCTTTGCCCCTGAAACCCCATTTAATGTATATTTTACATTATATCTTAATCAAACATGCCCCAGTCACTCTCATATTTGAAAGTGAGGTGCAGGCTGGCACTCACTATCGCCTGATGAAGATGGATCTGGATCTGATCCACATTGTGGATTTTGTGGACATTTGAATTTAACATTGAAAAGCTCATTTGGTGTACATTTTGCATTATATCTCAATCAAAATTGCCTCAGTCTCTCATTTTTCTGTTATGGATTCACCTACACCACCAGAATTGGATGGAGATTCCAATTTAATGCCTGTTTGTCTATCTTCAGTCCAGTTATCACTCTACCAAGTGCCAAAAAGCAATGACAAATTGTGCATAGCAAAGATAACCAATGTTCTGTGAAAATGATCTGAAAAAGAATTCAGAAACCGAAAAAGTTGAAAAAACAAACAAGCAAGCAAGCAAACAAACAAACCCTGACAACACCACAAAATTCAGCTGCATGAACTACAGTTGTGCTGAAACGTTTACATACTCTGGCAGAATTTTTGATTTGTTGGCCATTTTTTCAGAGAATATGAATGATAACACAAAAATGTTTTTTTTTTCACTCATGGTTAGTGGTTGTGTGAAGCCATTTATTGTCAAACAACTGTGTTTACTCTTTTTTTTTATCATAATGACAACAGAAACCCTAATGATCCTGATCAAAAGTTTACATACACTAGTGATTTTGGCCTGATAACATGCACACAAGTTGACACAAATGGGTTTGGAATGGCTACAAAGGGTATCCATCCTCCTCATCCTTGATCTGTTTGCTTGTAATCAGTATGTGTGTATAAAAGGCCAGTAAGTTTCTGGGCTACTGACAGACCCTTGCATCTTTCATCTAGTGCTGCACTGACTTTTCTGGTTTCTGAGTCATAGGGAATGCAAATGAATTGTCAATGAAAAGGTAACTGAACTGTATAAAACTGGAAAAGGATATAAAAAGATATCCAAGGGTCTGAGAATGCCAATCAGCCGTGTTCAAACTCTGATTAAGAAGCGGAAAATGAGGGATTCTGTTGGAACCAAACCACAGTCAGGTCAACCAACAAAAATTTGAACAACTGCCAGGAAAATTGTTCGGGGTGCAAAGAAAAACCAACAAATAACTTCAGCTGAAATACAGGATTCTCTGACAAAAAGTGATGTGGCTGTTTCAACATGCATAAAAAAGAGGCACTGAAGAAAAATGGGCTGCATGGTCGAGGCGCCAGAAGAAAGCCATTGCTATGCAAATACCACAAAGTATCCTGCTTACAATACTCGAAACAGCACAGAGAACAAAGTCATTTGGAGTGATGAGACCAAAATTTAACTTTTTGGCCACAACCATAAATGTTACATTTGGAGAGGAGTCAACAAGGTCTATGATATACACCGTTCATACTGTGAAGCACGGAGGTGGATCGCTGATGGGGGTGTGTGAGCTACAAAGACACAGGAAGCTTTGTCAAAATTGATGGCAGGATGAATGTAGCATGTTATCTGAAATTTCTGGAGGAAAATTTACACTCATCAGCTCGGGAGCTGTGCATAGAACATACTTGGGCCTTCCAACATGGCAACGAACCAAAACACATGGCCAAGTCGACCTGTCATTGGCTACAGCAGAATAAAGTGACGGTTCTGGAGTAGTCATCTCAGTCTCCTGACCTCAGTATCATTGATCCACTCTGGGGAGATCTCAAACATGCAGTTCATACAAGACAACCCAGGAATTTACAGGAACTGGAGGCTTTTGCCAAGAAGAATGGGCAGCTTTACCATCAGAGAAAATAAAGAGCCTCATCCACAACTACCACAAAAGACTCCAAGCTGTCATTGATGTTAAAGGGGGCAATACACGGTATTGAACATGGAAGTAAGTAAACTTTTGATCAGGGTTATTTTGGTAGTTTCTGTTGTCATTATGATTTAAAAAGAGTAAACATAGTTGTTTGACAATAAATGGCTTCACACAACCACTAACCATGAGTGAAAAAATAGGTTTTGTGTTATCATTCATATTCTCTGAAAAAATGGTCAGGGTATGTAAACATTTGAGCACAACTGTAAATACATCCTCATGACATTTGATCACATGTAATTTAACATAAAATCCACTTACCAACAGGACTTTGACCTTGAACATTTTTTTCCAGGGGAAAATTTTTGTGGAATTGGGAAGTAGAGGTTTTTGCTCTATGTGCACGGTGCTCTAGTTATAGGTGCAATAAACAATTTCTTCATTGACATTTTTATTTTCCACTTTGGAATAATAGATTTTTTTAATTTAATGGTGTATTCTCATGAGTTACCCAGATATGAAGAATGTCTGAATTTTGTCCATATCTCTCAAATTTTATTATTTTAATATATGTAGTTGTTTTCATTGGGTTCTCTCAGCTATATACACACGACTCCTCCTGTGGGGGGCGGAGTGACAAGAGGTTTAAAGGTTGTGTGGTAGACTAAAGAGAGTGAGTCGCTTTGATGAATGGCATCTGTGGCAATGGAGTCGGGAGAAGAAATGGGGGAAAGGGAAGAAGGAAAAGTGGGAGTGGGAAGAAGAGAGAAGGAGGGGTGGGAGGAATGGAAAAGCCCAAACACCTCTGAAACAGAAACATCCATTTAGCAGAGAAAACAAGCCCCCTTCACAAGACCTCCGTGAATGGGCCACTTCAACTGGTCGAGGAAGTTCCAACGAGGGGCAGGATGTTCGCTTTAGGACGCACTTGAGACGGGCTGAGGGCCAAACGCCTGAATACATAGACCCTTCTCTCTCTCTCTATCTTTGTCCAGGTTTGCCCTCCCACTGAGGCACATTGGCTTTATTAACCCTACCAAAAAAAAAAAAAGGTCCTCCTCTTCGGCTCCCTCCCATCTTACCAACCTGTCACTGAGCTTCAGCCAACGAGGCGGTGAGGGAGGGCGTGAAATTCGACTTAGCAAACAAAGTCATCGGAGCAAAGATTTTCTGTGATTAAAGACCAGTAAAGATCCTGTTAGAAGTTAAGTTGTTCACTCTGTGACAGAATCAGGGAAACCTCGAGACAGAAAGGAGAATACTGAATTGCTTTTGTGTTTATTACATGGGGGATGATGCCCACCATTCAGCATATTCTTTTACTTTAACAGTTGCATATACATGGTTTGAATTACAGGGGGTACCGGGGGGCCAACCTATATTAATGCCTGGAAAGCGCTCATAATACCATTTGAGACACCCGTAGAGTGGGTCGCACTATTTCTTAACATTAGTGGGCTGTCTCATTTAAAGGTTTCTGGTCCTTGGCGTGGCACAAACCAAAGATGACTGTAGTAGGCTAATGTAAGTAGCTATGGAGTTTAAACGTTACTTTCTTGCCTTCAAATGTTCCAAATTATATTGTGTTAACTGTCTGCTGTCTACAGATAAATGCACATATTAGCTGCTGTAGTTTCTAACTTTTGCCTTAAGTTACAGTTGAACTGTGTTAGCTTGCTAAAGCTAACACTTCCCTTACGTAACATTACCAAACTAATATTAGCTAAAGATTCTCAACAGGTAAGTACTTCCCCAGTTGTCACTGTATAATTCGCACTTTTGCATATTAAAGCTGTACAATCTTTCAATTTTCACAAAACTGACAAAATTGAGTTTCTACTGAAATCCAAGCAACAGTTTATTTTGAAATGTGTTTCAAAATTATAGCTCATTTTAATGCAGAGACCATAATTACCTGGGGGAATTCCACAATTCATATTTTCTTTTTAACGTTGTCTACAAGAGGAACGGCGTGTATGCATGTACATGGGGTGTGCATGCTAACATCTGTCAGATGTCTTGTAATTCACTTCAGAGGTGTCATCTGGTTTCAATGAGAAACAGATTTATGAAAAAATAACCTGTTTCATAGCATTTTCTGCCCTTTTGGATTATTTTATTTGAGAAAGCAGCAGACATCACTGTGAAATGGACTGCATAGCACTTTTCCATCTGCATCAGACGCTCAAAGCGCTTTACAATTATGCCTCACATTCACCCCGATGTCAGGGTGCTGCCATACAAGGCACTCACTACACACTGGGAGCAACTAGGGGCTACCAAGGGCCGTTGGTGATTTTCCAGTCAGGCGGGGATTTGAACCCATGATCTTCTGGACTCAAGCCCAACACCTTAACCACTAGACCATCACCTCCCCTCACTCCCCACTGTGCATCCCTACTTTGATTGGTGTCACTATGTTCTTCCCAACATCCCTCTCTCTTGTCGCTATAACACACAGTATGGGTTGCTACCTCAGGTAGTTCAAGGCTGTCTGTTTTTTTTTTTTTACTTTTCCCCTTCAGAGTGCCCCCCCCACCTTAAAAAAACCCAAAAAACCCAGAACCCATAAAAATTGGAACAACAGCAATCAGAGATTTCTGACACCCACCAATCCAGATCCATATCACCTCCAAAATTCAATGGACTCTTCCATGCCCTAATAACTATCTGTGGTGTAAATTTGGTGAGAATCTGTGAAGTAGTTTTGATGTAATCCTTCAAAGCCTATATAAAATAAAATCTTGGTCCAGAATCCAGATCCGGATCACTTCCCAAATTCAGTGGCATCTTCCATGGCCTACTATCTATGTGTGGTGAAAATTTTGTAAAAATCCGTGACGCAGTTTTAACGTAATCCTGCTAACAGACAAACAGACAAATACATAAATAAATGCTGATGACTTTATTATTGGCAGAAATAATAAGTGCTACAAAGGTCCAACAAATTTCTTGAAGTTTGCTGGACTTAAACCTCAGTCTCTGTACAATCATTCCCCAACGTTTCAGTTATCTTGGTTGCTTTGCATAAATGTCATGTTCTTTCCAAATTATGCTCCAAATGGTATGATTTGTTGGTGAAATAAACCTCCAGGCAAAATGTCTTTTCCTTGATTGACTAAATCATGTTGGAGAAGACAACTGGAACTATAGTCTTGCCCTGCTTGTGTATATCACAGAGGTCCCTCTCTGGACTCCTCCTTGCTCCAAGAGACTCACCCAATGAAGTTTGTGCTCTGTCCGACAAATCCACTCAGTTTGTGGGAGTGGTAATCAATAGGTCCTTTCCATTTAAAGTTACAGGCACAGAAAGGGACCTGAAAATGTGTTGTTTTTAAGATGCACCAGCTCAGGGTTTAGACAATATTGTTATGTTCAAATGTTGAATGGAAAGGATTAAAACATGGTCTGACTCTTTTAAAAGTATTTTACTTTCAAATGTTTAGTGTCATTTATGCGTAGCACAATACATTTACATCACAGTATCCCAAAAATTGGCTTCAGACTTTTCAGTTCTTACAGTATGCTTTGATAAAAAAATGTAAATGAAAATCTAAATATTGTTGGAACTGCTGCTCATACTCAACAGAGGTCATGCAATGTTGTCTTTTTAAGTCTGTACCTTTCTATGAAATGGTATCAGCCTTATTTTAAAGGTCATATATTTGATGTTGGGGTTGTTATAGCTGATTGTTGCTTAGAAGAGTTTCACCATGAGAAGCAAATTTATGTTGAAATGTCGAGGTTATCTCCTTCCTCTGTGACCCTAGGTTGTCTAAACTATGAGCATTTTCCTCCACTTGATGTTTCAACAGGAATATTTTTCTTCAGCGAGCCATCTCTGCTTCTCCTCCCCTCTTTGGAGACCTCTTCTCATGTCTTGTCTCCACTGCTCTGTTACTTGCATACTCCTCCTATCTGTGGATATCATTATCCAGAAATTTCATGTCTCATTTGACAACATCCTTGAAGTGAAGATGGGGTCATCCTTGTGCACGTCCTCATGCTCTTGTGCTGGAGGTCAGCTCACCAGCAGTGCTGCTACAACAGTCTGTACAGACTTGGGATTTGGGTAAGAGTGAGAACATCAACGTTGATGATACGGCCGCTGAACATGATGTTGAGAATATGCCTCAAGCTGTACATGTCAAAGATAGGGAGCCTCCTCTCCTGCATGGGGTTTACCCAGCTAACAAAATAAAGTTCCTAAAACGTTATAAGAATGTTTGTCCAATGTTATCAGAACTTTAGCTGCAAAGTTCTCTGAACATATTTAAGGAAGGTTTCTTTTTGGTTCCCAGAATGTTTGATAGTAACGTTAGCACAAACATCTTGAGGATGTTACGCCAAACATTCTCAGAATGTTTGTGCTTGGACTATATAAACTTAAAGTGACATGGCGGGCGGGTGCCAGGCACCCAAAGTGGTTGGACCCGCAATGCAGACTCCCAGACCAGGTTTAGGTGTAAGAAGTCGTCGTCTTTATTCTAGGCTGAGGTACGGTACACAGGTTATCAAGTAGAGGAGCAGAGGTACAAACAGGGTCAGGCAAAAACAAAGTCATATTCAAGCAGAGATGAGGCAGATGGCGCGGTCGAATAAAATACAGAGCAATAAACGGTACACAGCTAGGCAAAAACAGGACTGTGAACAAAAGGCTGGAATGTGTACTAAAGACAACAAACTGGCAGTGAGCTGTGAGACTGTGAGGGCTTAAAAAAGGAGCAAACAAATTACGGTGATGTGAAGCAGGTGTGTGGAAGTCTTTGGAAGGGGGCATGACCGGGGGAGACAAAGATTATGCACAGTGCAAGATAGTGAAGGAAGGAAAGCACAGTATGGAGTGCAAGTGCAGGTGGGTGATTCTTAGTCTACGGGCACTTATTATGTCTTTTGATCATATTGTATGAAAAACAGAAAAAAGGGGAAATTTCACACTTTTATAGTTATCTTTACAATGAAAGTGTGTTAAGAAATTTGTTCTAGTAGTCTATGATGACTTTTTCACCTTTTTTCAGCATCATTATATCCAAATATTGCAGTTTTGTGCTTGTCCCACACCCAGACTTTTGATCTTCAATGATAAAAATGAATGGTAAAGAAACATTTTTTCTAATGTTTTAAAATATCTCTGAATAAAATATCAGTAAAATAATCAAAACATAATTGGGGTATTCAATGTCATACAACTGATTTTTTTTTAAACAAAATGTAGTTGTCCCACACTATTGCCGTAATTTCCACCACAACACTGTAATGTCCCTTTAAACAGTTTGTATGAAAGATTGTTTGGGTAGTTTCTATGGAGATAAACAGTGACATCAGAGCACATGTATATAGTGCCAAATCACAACAAACAGTTGCCCCAAGGCGCTTTATATTGTAAGGCAATGGTGTGGTGGAAATTACATTTACAAGGCCAATAGTGCCCGTAGTTAAAGAATCACCCAGGTGCAAGAGTAAGAGCGGGAGTGAATGAAAATACAAAGCAGACAGAATCAAAGTGTGAGAGACAAAAACACGACACAGGTGCGGGGAGTGGAGTGAACACAAACAATGAGAACAATCTGAGAACAGAGCTAAAACAGAATCTAAGGACAGAATATAATACCAGAGGACCAGGACAGAGCATGAATCATGGGAACTAAAAGCGAACCAAGATATAATAAGTACAAGAGAAAAACTACATGAGAACTGATCAGAAAATAGAAAATCAATACTAAAACAAAACTAAACAGGAACTGACTAATTAACAGAAAGAAAAACCCGATATAAAAGTACAACAGAAAACAACAGAAATGAGAACAGCAAAAATAAACAGATGAAATCAGAAACTGGCTGAACAAAACGAACGGAACTGGACAATGGCTAAAGTATGAAAAGTAACAAAGAAACAAACTGACAAAGCAAAATAGAACACAGAATAAACACTTAATGAAGATAAACAACTAATAAATCAAAGCTGGGGTAGTTGGCGAGAAAACAAAGAGGCAAAACTAGAATCAAAGCCCCGATCAGGGCTAAAGTGTGACATAAAATAAGTCCCTTGTTTTCATCAGGGGTCACCACAGCAGATCCAAGGTGGGTCTGCATGTTGATTTGGCACAAGCTTTATACCGGATGCCCTTCCTGATGCAACTCCACTTTACATGGAAAAATGTGGCAGGGGTGAGGTTTAAACCGGGAACTGTGAACCACCCCCGGAAGCTGGTTCTTGATGATGGCACACTTGATGCTCTGGAGGCTTCAGCCAGGAAGCTGATGTTTGCATAGTCGTCTTCTCACTGGATGTGGAGATTTCTCCTCAGGCAGGGTTGGTGGAATCACCCGAGGGTCTTCAGGTGGCGGTGGTAGGTGGTCCAGGTCTCTTGCAGCTGTGCAGCTATTCGTCTTTTGCTAAATTAATCCTCATATGCAACATTAATTGATCAAACTAAATTGACCAATTGTAGTAGATTTATTTTAGCCGTTTAGCTAGCCATAGCCAGACAGCTATTTGCATTTAAATCTGTTAAATATATGGAAAAATTTACTAATGATTAAATGACAATAAATGTTTTATACATTAACATAACATGTTTGTTGAAACTACTTATGAGTATTGCTCTTCTTCTCTTCTAATTTTTTTATATAGCGCCAAATCACAACAAACAGTTGCCCCAAGGCACTTTATATTGTAAGGCAAGGCCATACAATAATTATGTAAAACCCCAACGGTCAAAACGACCCCCTGTGAGCAAGCACTTGGCTACAGTGGGAAGGAAAAACTCCCTTTTAACAGGAAGAAACCTCCAGCAGAACCAGGCTCAGGGAGGGGCAGTCTCCTGCTGGGACTGGTTGGGGCTGAGGGAGAGAACCAGGAAAAAGACATGCTGTGGAGGGGAGCAGAGATCAATCACTAATGATTAAATGCAGAGTGGTGCATACAGAGCAAAAAGAGAAAGAAACAGTGCATCATGGGAACCCCCCAGCAGTCTACGTCTATAGCAGCATAACTAAGGGATGGTTCAGGGTCACCTGATCCAGCCCTAACTATAAGCTTTAGCAAAAAGGAAAGTTTTAAGCCTAATCTTAAAAGTAGAGAGGGTGTCTGTCTCCCTGATCTGAATTGGGAGCTGGTTCCACAGGAGAGGAGCCTGAAAGCTGAAGGCTCTGCCTCCCATTCTACTCTTACAAACCCTAGGAACTACAAGTAAGCCTGCAGTCTGAGAGCGAAGCGCTCTATTGGGGTGATATGGTACTACAAGGTCCCTAAGATAAGATGGGAACTGATTATTCAAAACCTTATAAGTAAGAAGAAGAATTTTAAATTCTATTCTAGAATTAACAGGAAGCCAATGAAGAGAGGCCAATATGGGTGAGATATGCTCTCTCCTTCTAGTCCCCGTCAGTACTCTAGCTGCAGCATTTTGAATTAACTGAAGGCTTTTTAGGGAACTTTTAGGACAACCTGATAATAATGAATTACAATAGTCCAGCCTAGAGGAAATAAATGCATGAATTAGTTTTTCAGCATCACTCTGAGACAAGACCTTTCTGATTTTAGAGATATTGCGTAAATGCAAAAAAGCAGTCCTACATATTTGTTTAATATGCGCTTTGAATGACATATCCTGATCAAAAATGACTCCAAGATTTCTCACAGTATTACTAGAGGTCAGGGTAATGCCATCCACAGTAAGGATCTGGTTAGACACCATGTTTCTAAGATTTGTGGGGCCAAGTACAATAACTTCAGTTTTATCTGAGTTTAAAAGCAGGAAATTAGAGGTCATCCATGTCTTTATGTCTGTAAGACAATCCTGCAGTTTAGCTAATTGGTGTGTGTCCTCTGGCTTCATGGATAGATAAAGCTGGGTATCATCTGCGTAACAATGAAAATTTAAGCAATACCGTCTAATAATACTGCCTAAGGGAAGCATGTATAAAGTGAATAAAATTGGTCCTAGCACAGAACCTTGTGGAACTCCATAATTAACTTTAGTCTGTGAAGAAGATTCCCCATTTACATGAACAAATTGTAATCTATTAGACAAATATGATTCAAACCACCGCAGCGCAGTGCCTTTAATACCTATGGCATGCTCTAATCTCTGTAATAAAATTTTATGGTCAACAGTATCAAAAGCAGCACTGAGGTCTAACAGAACAAGCACAGAGATGAGTCCACTGTCCGAGGCCATAGGAAGATCATTTGTAACCTTCACTAATGCTGTTTCTGTACTATGATGAATTCTAAAACCTGACTGAAACTCTTCAAATAGACCATTCCTCTGCAGATGATCAGTTAGCTGTTTTACAACTACCCTTTCAAGAATTTTTGAGAGAAAAGGAAGGTTGGAGATTGGCCTATAATTAGCTAAGATAGCTGGGTCAAGTGATGGCTTTTTAAGTAATGGTTTAATTACTGCCACCTTAAAAGCCTGTGGTACATAGCCAACTAACAAAGATAGATTGATCATATTTAAGATCGAAGCATTAAATAATGGTAGGGCTTCCTTGAGCAGCCTGGTAGGAATGGGGTCTAATAAACATGTTGATGGTTTGGATGAAGTAACTAATGAAAATAACTCAGACAGAACAATCGGAGAGAAAGAGTCTAACCAAATACCGGCATCACTGAAAGCAGCCAAAGATAACGATATGTCTTTGGGATGGTTATGAGTAATTTTTTTTTCTAATAGTTAAAAGTTTGTTAGCAAAGAAAGTCATGAAGTCATTACTAGTTAAAGTTAATGGAATACTCAGCTCAATAGAGCTCTGACTCTTTGTCAGCCTGGCTACAGTGCTGAAAAGAAACCTGGGGTTGTTCTTATTTTCTTCAATTAGTGATGAGTAGAAAGATGTCCTAGCTTTACGGAGGGCTTTTTTATAGAGCAACAGACTCTTTTTCCAGGCTAAGTGAAGATCTTCTAAATTAGTGAGATGCCATTTCCTCTCCAACGTACGGGTTATCTGCTTTAAGCTACGAGTTTGTGAGTTATACCACGGAGTCAGACACTTCTGATTTAAAGCTCTCTTTTTCAGAGGAGCTACAGCATCCAAAGTTGTCTTCAATGAGGATGTAAAACTATTGACGAGATACTCTATCTCCCTTACAGAGTTTAGGTAGCTACTCTGCACTGTGTTGGTATATGGCATTAGAGAACATAAAGAATCAATCATCAATATTGCTGGACTTAACATCAATTCTACTCCGTGTAACTTCACTTCACCCACAGGGTACATGACGCTCACTAGCGAGTGCTATTTGCAAGTGCTAACGCTACCTTTACACCAGATGTCACTATACGTTTGAGCAAAATGTCGTGGCTATGAGCCATTTATGTTCAACAGTATATATGCTGCAATATGTACTGATTGTACGTATGTATGTATTCATGCAAAATGGACTGATTGCACTGTAGTGTTGCTCAGCCATTCCCAAACCTAAGAGCTATCCAGGCTGCATATATGCTATATTAAACTCAGAAAAATCAAGAATAATGCATAATGGTTTTGTTTTCTTATTTCCGTTTGCAGTTTTAATTATATTTTGGGTCATTTTAAACTTTATGACAAAATTGAAAATCAAAGTCTTTTTTACTGGTATATTTATTAAATACTATCTGATTAAGTGGTTGTTGCACACAGTATATGGACATATGCTGCCATATCTGTGTCTGCTATGCTGTACTGCCTCCTACTGGTATGAAATAATATAATGACCCAAGTCTTACTCACTCACTCACTCACTCACTCACTCACTCACTCACTCACTCACTCACTCACTCACTCACTCACTCACTCACTCACTCACTCACTCACTCACTCATCTTCATCCACTTACTCCAATTAAGGGTCACGCGGGCTGGAGCCGATACCAGCAGTCATAGGTAGGGTTGCCACCTTTCAGAAATGAAAATAAAGGATGCCCACGACGGCTCCTCAGGGCCACCACCCAAGGACTGGTATGTTTAATTTTGAAAAAAGCATTTAGTCATACTTAAAGCTTTAAGTGCTTTAGTAACATGAAACTGTTAATGACAATTAATTGTCAAATAAGGACAATTCTGTATTTTAAGGGACGGGTGGCAACCCTAGTCATAGGGCATGAGGCGCGGTACACCCTAGACAGGATGTCAGTCTGTCGCAGGGACACATATAGGCAAACAAACACATTCAAACCCACCCACACACACACTTATGGACAATTTAAAGTTTCCAGCCCACCTAACTTGAATGTCTTTGGATGTGAGAGGAAGCCAGGGCACCTGGAGGGAACCCACACAGACACAGGGAGAACATGCAAACTCCACACAGGAAGGCCACAGGTAGGAATCGATCCCAAGACCTTATTGCTGTGTGGCAACAGTGTCAACCACTAAGTCACCATGCACCCAAGTCTTATAATTATGCAAAAGTTACCATCTCTCAGATTGATATAATGATTCTAGAATCTGCATCTGAGCCAGATTATCTAGATTGTGCATTTGAGCCAGATTATCTAGATTGTGCATCTGAGCCAGATTATCTTCCCAAATTCTCAAACTATGAAAACCAAGTTACAGTGATGATGGCTCCTCATTTTTCAAACCAAAGAAAACAAAGTCTGACCTTTGTGTTTGTACTGATTCTGTGCAGACACACACTGACTATGGGTGGCAAATAAACCTCCAAACACTCTGCTTACAAACACAGATGTGCATGTAACATTAGCATTTTTTTGGTTTTGTATCGCTGACGTAAAGTTCTAAACTTCAGATTTGTTTGCTCGGAAACACTCAGTCTGTTTTGGTTTTATGCTCATGCCACAGGAACTGTTTGTTTTTCAAACAAAAGCTCTCAGTGACAAACGCGGCTGACAGCAAACGCTATTATAACATGTTTATTGAAAACCATTTTTGACGCCATAGTTTGTCAGTCACAGAGAGAGAGAGAGAGAGAGAGAGAGAGAGAGAGAGAGAGAGAGAGAGAGAGAGAGAGAGAGAGAGAGAGAGAGCTGTGAATGAATTTATTCCCCCTCCCCTCGTCTGGGTGACGTGGCCTCGAGGGGAAGTGGAGGTGGAATGTCACAGATGTTCATCATGAGCAAAACAGGAGCGCTGCAGAAAATACTGTACTCTATGGATTACAACTTTTAAAAAAATGATCTCATTCCAAATGGTGATTTCCACCTTTATACGTTAGTAACGAGGAAAAACAAACAGAGTGGTGTGTAAAACTCAAGTGACACATGTGATCTTGTGAGATGCACAATTTTGCTATCTTTAACAGCTACATTAAAACGCTACTCATGTACGTCATAAAAGCATGTTGACAGAACTGTGTAATAACAGTAGCAACAGAAAAAAACCAAGAATAGTGTCAAGGGAAAAAGTGAGGACGGAGAATAAAGAGTTCATTGAGAGTGAGAGTGACGGGCGGTTAAAAGCAGATCTGTGACTGGACATACAGTAAAGGTCACTCCTTCAAAAAAGACATGTATCTGTGACATGTACCATGTGCACAGTAAGGTGCAGGGTGCAAATGGGTCATAAGTATTTAGTCACTTTAGGTATTCTCATGTTATTCCCAAATCACACCATTGATTAGTTAGTCATATAAAACCCAATCAGATTGTCTGAGGTTGTGCTATTTAGGTGGTGGACAAAAATGACTTGATTTTCTGGAAATTTTTCTGGGTCTGTATGCAAAACATCAAAGCACCCAAATGGAGAGCAGCCACCAAAATTCCCTGAGTTGAAACCAGAAAGGGCGTTAAGTAAATAAGTCATGTACAGGCCCATTGGGGCCAGCGTTTATCCTTGGATTCTGTAGCGTGAAGCGGATGAGAGTTTACAATTCCCCAGGCAAGGCCGGTGTCGCCAACCGAACAGTCACCCCCCCCCCCCCCCTAAAAATTGGTCTGCCCTGCCTTCACTGTGCATGCATCCCCAGTTTTCAGGGGAGACCGTTCAGTTGGCAACACCAGTACCCATTTACAGTTGGGTAGACTGGGACAATACAGATGAAGTGTTTTCTCCAAAGACAAAAGACAGACAGTGTGACTGTGAATTTAACCCAGGTCTACATAATGGGAAACTATCTCCACATTCCACTGAGTCACCCCATTGTTACCTTTATTTATTTATTTTTCCAATTAATTTTCCTTGTGTTGTATTGTTTGCTAACCAGTGATGGCTTAGTAGGTCTCTTTGGCAAATCCTTGTGTATCACTGGAATGACTTTGTCAAGGAAGTGAGGATCAGGTGAGAATCAGTTGAGACATTTTACTTGTGTAATGCGAAAACCTTAGGGCCCCTTCACTCATAGTGCGAATTTGGTTGATTTGCGCATAAAGTGCAGATGAAGCAGGAATCGTGTGCAAAACATGTAAAATCGTACCTGTCTCGTACACCTGTTGCTACAACTATCTGCACACACCAGTGGCTGAAACACAGAGTGCGCGCTGTGTGAGCCCATCGAACCCTCTTGCGAAAGGTGTCGGCCAAATTCCAGGTGACACGCACGAACATCTAACACCACTCGGTTGGCACTTAGAAAATGTGTGGCCATTCGCATTATTAATATGACAATAATCAGCAGA
Source organism: Thalassophryne amazonica (assembly GCF_902500255.1). Taxonomy (NCBI): domain Eukaryota; kingdom Metazoa; phylum Chordata; class Actinopteri; order Batrachoidiformes; family Batrachoididae; genus Thalassophryne; species Thalassophryne amazonica. Next base: position 17,474,929 of record NC_047121.1, on the reverse strand, counting down.
CAATCATTGTCGTGCTGGCAGTGAAATTTGTCTAAGTGCCCCACGAGTGTGTCTTTGGTGTGTGCGCTAAACTGACAGGAGGTGTGGTCGCTGACAGAAGCGGCTGTGGAGATCTGTTGTTCTGGACATTCCAGCTGGACAACACATACTGCATTTGGACGGACATGGACAAACAACTGTCCACTGTGACATGTGTGTGCCTCCTTGCTGTCATTATGTGGACATAAATGAAAACATATATCACTGTGGGGACAGGCTGCTGCGAGTGAGCGCGCGCATGCCGTGCACATTGATAGGCTGCTCCCAAGTTGAAACGGACCATCAGATCACAACACACAGTGGGCGATCTGACTGTCACGTCAACCATGTGAGCTCTGTTCCACATGATGCGGTGTCTGTGCTGCAGTGCACCATCCACAAGACAGGCATATTGGACAGAACATGTGTGGTCTGGCTGGACGCACCGGACCAGCAGATCAATTTCAAATCAAATCAGTTTTATTTATATAGCGCCAAATCACAACAAACAGTTGCCCCAGCCACCAAAGTTCCCTGAGTTGAAACCAGAGAGGGCGTTAAGTAAATAAGTCATGTACAGGCCCATTGGGGCCACCGTTTATCCTTGGATTCTGTAGCGTGAAGCGGATGAGAGTTTACGATTCCCCAGGCAAGGCCAGTGTTGCCAACCAAACAGTCCCCAGATGTCCTTCTCTTGTCCAGATGTGGACAAGAGAAGAGTGAACTGCTTCTCATTCATGTCATTTTATGACTATATGTCTGTGACCATGGGTCATCTACAGAGTAACAGATGGATTATATTTGTATTGCCCGCTTGATAAATGTGGTGTTTTTACATGGTGTGTGGGATTATTTCATTCTAAATACATCTATCTCCTTCCTCATATCAGGCAGGTTCCCACAGCTTTCAGAGGACAGCGATTGTAGCTTAGTGGTAAAGTTTCTGACTGGCAATCAGAGCTTTTGGAAGGCATGGGTTTGAGTCCCATGGGTGGCATGTAATTTTTATTTATTTTTTTATTTTCAGCAGCTGCACAATGGCATTGGCGTAAACTCCCACTGCTGACCTGCCCTGACTTTTGCTGTTTACAAGCAGAGTGTACACATGTGTACAGGCACCGTTATTCTGATGCCTCAGAAAAACAATCCTGACAATAATGGATGCACAAATGAGTGGAAATAAACCCGCTTTGTAAGGAACATGGGTTCTGGGAGTGAAGATGAGAACTCCATCAGTTGGATGTTATGTGATGATACTGTATGTACAGCTACGTTTGGATCAGCAAACAGACAGGTGGGTATAATCTACACAACTTTCTTTATTCCAAAATGATGACGTCCACAACTTGAAACAACTAAAGGATTGTAAATAATTCTCACTTCTCGGTTGTCACCCTTTTGACAACAACACAACATTTCGTAACACGCGGGAACGCTTCACATACTGAGGCTGTTGTTGTTTTAAGCAAGACGACACATCTGTTTTAAAAGTGATCCAACAGTGACAGGCCATTGGCAGGCGAGTAAAGAGCAGATAACAGAGAAAGAACATGGAGGATGTCAAACATAAAACAAAATACAGGATAAATTAAAGCAGAAACTCCTGTCGGGGCACCTCTATCTAGGAAAACGACTACTATACATCATCATCATCATTATTTTCTGGCTCTTTAATGAACATATTATCCAAAGCAGATACTGTTGAATAAAAATACTCTCACCATAGGGAAAGCTTTTACCCAGCATGGAAGAATAAATAAATAAAAAAAGCAACCTATGTTTTCATTAGATCCATTCAACCTTTACAGAAGTGCCTTTTGTCAATTTTGTTCATTCAGAAGTTTAAAAGGAAAAATAATAACCTGCTGATTTTCAATTTACATTCAAAATGTGATCAAAATGAAAAAGAAAAAAATAAAATCTTATTTTTGTTCAAAAATTACCAGGCACTTCACTTCACCCCCCCAAAAAACAGCAACCAAGAAACAAACAAACAAGAACACATTGGATTTACAACAACTGCATTCTGCCTGTACTTGACTTTGTGGAAACTCTCACCTTACAAAAGCCTTGTTTCTGTGCATAAACTCAAAGACAGCATATCACACTTTAGGTACTTTATGTTTTGCAGTATCATCAAGTCCTAACTTGGTCTTGTTGGCCAGTTAAAAACTACAGATGTCTTCACATGCGTACAGTTCATACACTGGAACAAGGCCATTTACAGAGGAAAGTGTTCCCCACCGTGTTCAGTCAGCAGCGCGTGAATCGTGTTTAGGAACCCTTCAATGCCACGTGTTACATTCCCCTTTGGGACTTTGCTAAACACAGACTGTAAACATTTCAACCCTTATTTCTTTTTGGGGGGTCAGCTAGAGAAACGACTGCATAAACAAGGGAGATATATAGTTTTGGCAATCCCATACTCCTTCCCTGCACCTCTAATCTCCGCCCTCCTACATTAGACTGTGCAGTATTTGGTTGAGAGATTTCGAGGGCTCGGTGACTTTAAGACTAATTTGGCACTTTTCTCGGCACACTTACTTTTAAGAAGGACCTACCACATACTTCAGAGTCTCCTTTAACAATCTACATATTGTAATTTTTTGCTATGCGATTGGTGCATTGCACAGCATGCCTTCATTGTACTATTAATACTATAGAGCAGCGATAACATCTCAAATGTCTGGGATGTTTTTTAGGAACAACCACAAAAAAGGACAACAGCTTCAAACATCCATTTGCCTTGGTGTTGATGTTTTAATGTCTTACACAAGGCACACACAGCTGTTGCCTGCACTGATCCTGTGATTTTCTTTAAATAAGAGAGATTGAAGCCTTCAGAAAACCTTTTAAAGAAGGAAATCCACCTACACATTCTGGTGCTATTGCTTAAGTTTCATTGCAGGGAATAACTGGCTAACTGTAGCTGAAAAGTGAAAATTTGTCCTTAAAATAGGGTCTCTGAATGCTTCGTTTCTCATTCAAAGCTAGTTGTTATTTTTTTAAATTTACAGTTAAAGTGACACTTTTTGTAATCTTTCAACTGCAATGCAACACCCCAAATACTTGTTTGCAGCCTCACAGCATTGTATTTTTTAAACAGTAAATTTTTAACTGTTTCAAAAACTAAAATAAAACAAAAGTTACATAGGGCTAAAAACCTATGTTTTGGGGAGCTGTTTTGAACTTTGTGAAGATGTGTCCCTTTAAGTACCATATTGTTCAGAATATAAGACAGTTATTTTTTTACATTAGAAATACATCTGAAAAAATATGGTGCGACATGTCTTGTAGACAGGATCTAGACTTTTACATGTCATATACTTTTGCAACAGTAAGTTGCACCAAATACAGATGAAACAAGTATCAACCTGCTCCTGTAATTGACTAAAAAGTGCTGCATGACACAGTGATCAGCCTGAAAAGAGAGCAGCTCAGAAGTTGTGTAAGTTAAGCAGCAACTGAGGATATGTTCTGATGCAAACTTTAAGTTCATGGTGATGAATGTAGTAGAGCCATCAAGCAACTGTCAAGCACCCAAGAAATATGATATCAGAGTGTAATGTCAGAAGAAGGTAAGCTAAAAACATCTGTCTTAAAAACAATCACAGTCATAAAAGCTTATGACAGCATGTTGTTGAAAAACAAATGAGTGGGTGCACATAGAATGTGCATTAATTTTCTGAGAAAAACGTTTTCTTTTTAAAAAAGATTTGGTTTTTAAAAAGACTCTGTCTGTCTATCTTTTTCAGAAAGAAGGGGGGTCATCTTCTAATCAACGCTGTCTTATATTCAGGACAATACAATATTTCAGTCAATTCAGACACCATAATGTGAAGCGCTGCTATTTCTTGCCTGGCAAGAGTTTACCATTGCTTTGACACCGCAGACATTTCAAATCACAATTTGAACGTGACATAAACACCTGGCTCCCTCTATTTTCAGCAGGAGCCTTCAGTTCTCCTCATCCTCTGGCAATCAAATCACAATTGTGCTAATATATATATATATATATATACGTATATATATATATATATGAGGTCTGTTAGAAAAGTATCCGACCTTATTATTTTTTTCAAAAACCATATAGATTTGAATCACGTGTGATTACATCAGACATGCTTGAACCCTCGTGGGCATGCGAGAGTTTTTTCACGCCTGTCGGTTACATCATTCGCCTGTGGGCAGTCTTTGAGTGAGGCGTGGCCCACCCTCTCGTTGATTTTTTCATTGTTTAGGAATGGCTCAGAGACTGCTGCTTTGTTTGATAAAAATTTTTTCAAAAACTGTAAGGCACAACTGAGTGGACACCATTCAATAAATTCAGCTGGTTTTCGGTGAAAATTGATGATGAGATGAGATGAGAGATTTTCGTCTGTTAGTGTCGCTTTAAGGACGACCCACGGTGCCTGACGGCGATCTGCGCTCCGAGGCGGCGTCATCTCGCTGTTTCAAGCTGAAAACTTCCACATTTCAGGCTCTGTTCACCCAGGTCCTCGTCAGAGAACAGAGAAGTTTCAGAAGAGGTCGGCATGAGGAGTTTATGCGGACATTCCACTGTTAAAGGAGATTTTGTAATGAAAGAACGTGCGGGCAGATTCGCGGGGGGTCGCGACAGGAAAAACACCTCCATTGGAAACCTTAACGGACAAGTTGGAACATGCCCAGCTGTTAAACAATTTCTCAGATACTCACTTGTTGAAAGCCATCAAAAGCCGCCTGAATTTTACAAATGGTTTTCAACACGGAGGTGTTTTTCCTGTCGCGGCGCGGACGGATTTGCGTCGTCGTCATGGAAGCGACTCGGCGAATCTGCCCGCACGTTCTTTCATTACAAAATCTCCTTTAACAGTGGAATGTCCGCATAAACTCCTCATGCCGACTTCTTCTGAAACTTCTCTGTTCTCTGACGACGTCCTGGGTGAACAGAGCCTGAAATGTGAAAGTTTTCAGCTCGAAACAGCCAGACGGACGCCACCTCCGACTGCACTGCGCCGATCCGCTTTGTGAGCTGTCCTTAAAGCGAAAGAAACTCCACAATCTCTCATCAGCCATTAATCTTTTCACCGAAAACCAGCTGAATTTCTCGAATAGTGTCCACTCGGATATCCCTCACAGGTCCTGAAAAAACTTTGATAAAGCAACACGCGCCGTCTCCAGCAGTGTCTCAGACAAAGGATTTCAGCCGAGAGGGCAGGACCAGTGCTCACTCAAAGCCTGCCCACAGGCGAATGACATCATCGACACGCGTGAAAAATCTCACGCATGCGCACGAGGGTTCAAGCATGTCTGGTGTAATTGCACGTGATTCAAATCCATATATATATATATATTTTTTATAAAACTGCCGGTTAGTTTTCTAATAGACCTCGTATATATATCATGGCATCTGTCATACATTCTTTAAAATCACAAACTGTAAACAAACAGAAAAGATGGATCTAAAACCAGAGAACTAATGCAGTTTTGCTGTAAATAAGTTAAAAAAAGCAATAAAAATCTTTGAGTACAGTACTAAAAAAAATTCTAAACTAGACCTTTTGAACTTAAGAACCACATGTTAAGTCTATAAATATCTTTACAAATATACATGTTAATAACTCAAATAAATCTTTTTCATATCACTTTAAATGATTAAATGTCTTGCACGTTCATGACAGTGTCTTCTAGACTGCAATGCTTCAATCCTAAAAACAATATTTTTTTTTAAATGTAATTTTTCTAAGTACATAGTTGTGGACAGCAATATAATACATATATGCATTTATACATTTACAATAAATCATTTTCTAGATACATTAAAAAAAGAACCCTGAAAAACATTTCTCATTATTGGCCATGAAACAGATGACGGAGTTGTTCTACAAAGTTTTTTGGGGGTTGTTAAACGGTGATAGTGGAGTACAAATTCATAAGACACATTTTTACGTAATTGTCTCCGTCGTGGATGTTGTGTTTCCAACACTGTGTCTGGATTCTGCTTTTGCTGGTATTTTCTTTTAGCAGTTTAAAACAAAACAAAAAACTGTGATCGTAGGACTCCGTGCAGATGAGACAAGAAGATCTGCCGCCTTTGATTATTGGATCACTGACAATGCCCTTCAGTCCCTCCTTTTTTCATCCTTTTTGTCTTCTTATGTGTAGTTTGAGGAGGTTTTTTTTTTCCCCGTAGGCACGGAATGGTTTCACCACACAGATTGTCCGTAACAAAAGACTGGCTTGTGTACAAAAATATAATTTCGTTTATGAAAAGAAGGACGCAATCATAGTTCAACAGCAAAAAAAAAAAAAAAAAAAAATCCTTCTATGTTTCAAGAGTTGATTTTTTTGGGGGGGGCAATGTTTCAAAAAGGGATTTCGACCAACAGTTTAAGACAAACTGAAGTGGTGCAGTGCTGTGGAAGTACTGCGCATAGACCCGTCCTTTTGCATCTTGAGGAGCTCATTGCTGAGGGGTTATTATTAGTCACATGATGGAGAGGTTTAATATGCCCCCCTCCCACTCGAGTTTTAAGTCCTAATCACCCCATTGCTGGGAAGTTGTTTGGGAAGACATGGCTCGTCAGGCAGAGGGTCGTGAGCGAACACAGAGTCGTCTCCTGAGGAGCAGGTGCTGTTGGAATCCTGGCAGGTGGGCGAGTACTGCTCGAAGGGCACCGACAGGTCCAGGTACTCCTGTCAGGGAAGAGGTCAAAGGTTAATCTGGGGTGTCACAGTGAATATGTGAAGCTGTTTTGTGGTTGACAGCAAAAATTTTCCCCTTTAGCTAAAGATTTATGAAGTCCAAGGAGTAAGTTAAAGTAGGCTTCCATCCGTTTCCTGGTGTTACACAGGACTTACATCGGTAGATGTCATTGATAAAACCCTGTCATGGTCTTCTACCAGCTGTCTGAAGGTCGGCCTCTGAGACGGCACTGCATGCCAGCACTCCCTCATGATCATATACCTGACAGAGGTTACACACAAGATTTAGGTGATGTAAAGCCCTTTTATGAACTATCATAAAAGTACATTAAAGAACAATATAAGAACAATACCTCAAACCAACTTCAGAAATTTAAATGTGAATTTGTAAAAATGTCATCAGAATTTGTTGACAAGAAGTATGTTCAAAATGATTCTACACTTTGCATAAGCTTATTGACATAAATGTGGTGCATCTGGAAAGTATTCACAGCTCTTCACTTTTTCCACATTTTGTTATGTTACAGCCTTATTCCAAAATGAATGAAATTATTTTTTCCCTTCAAAATTCTGCACACAATACCCCATAATGACAATATGAAACAGTTTTTTGTTTTTAGATTTTTCCTAGAGCTGGCCACCTGTCTAAACTGGGCAACTGGGGGAGCAGGAGAGAGGAGAACCTTCCAGAAGGACAACCAACTCTGCCGCAATCCACCAATCAGGCTGGTATAATAGAGTGGCCAGACAGAAGCCACTGTTTAGAAAAAGGCACATGGCAGCCGACCTGGAGTTTGCCAAAAGGCACCTGAAGGACTCTCAGACCATGAAAAACAAAATTCTTTGGTCTGATGAGACAAGGATTGAACTCTTTGGTGTGAATGCCAGGTGTCATGTTTGTTGAAAACCAGGCACCATCCCTACAGTGAAACATGGTGATGGCAGCATCATGCTGTGGGGATGGTTTTCAGCAGCAGGAACTGGGAGACTAGTCAGGATTGAGGGTTGAGATGAATGCAACAATGTACAGAGACATCCTGGATGAAAACACACAGCCAGGCTATCAAAGGAGTGACATCAGGACAATTCCGTGAATGTCCTTGAGGGGCCCAGCCAGAGCCCAGACCTGAACATCTCTGGAGAGATCTGAAAATAGCTGTGCACCAACGTTCCCCATCCAACCTGATGGACCTTGAGAGGTGCTGCAAAGAGGAATGGACGAAACTGCCCAAAGATACAGTGCACCAAGCTTTTGGCATCATATTCAAGAAGACTTGAGGCTGTAACTGCTGCCAAAGGTGCATAAACAAAGTACTGAGTATTGTTAATACACAGTAAATTTTGCACAGTAAAATTTACTCTGCTGGGATAAAATTTGGTCCCAGTCCAAATAGAGTTAAATCAACTCTATCACAGTGCAAAACCAACTCTTATTGGATTAGAAACACTTGATTTGACAAGACGGTAGAGCTGATTTCACTCTATAATAGAGTGTATTTTACTCTATTTAGACTGGGACAAAATTTTTAATAAATTTGCAAAAATTTCAAAATAACTTTTTTCATGTTGTCGTTATGGAGTGTTGTGAAAAATGAATTTACTCCATTTTGGAATGAGGCTATAACATAACAAAATGTGCAGAAAGTAAAGCTTTGTGAATACTTTCCAGATGCACTGTATTTTTTTTTTAATTTTTAATTTTCCATGTGAATCAGGGAAAATAGTCCAACATCCTTTTTTGTGTCAAAACCTCAAATCAAAATAAAGAAAAATTTAACACTATTTACATTTGTCTCTGCAGACTTGTTATCACCATTGTCAGTCCAGCTCTGGGACTTCATGTGATTTTTATTTCCATCCATCCCCTGCCTAATTTTTGTTCAAATCATACAAGCTCCCTCCGTGACAAACTGACAAACTCCATCTGTGATTCATGTAGTCACCTACAGTTCATGGGTGCAGTTGGCAGGTTTATCCATCCGATGTCCCTCTTTCAACAGTTTAAAGAGTTCTTCTACTGGAATTCCTGGATAAGGCGAGCCACCCAGCGTGAAGATCTCCCACAGCAGCACACCGTAAGACCATCTAAAAAACACACGTACACAACTACAAGCTTAGAGATCAAATATCAAACTAACTGGTTCTGACGCTGTTCATCTGAGAGAGCAAATCATCTTCAATAACGTTTGTTACACTCAGAATTTGACGTTTCGGTAACAGCCGGTCAATATTTACAAATACGAAAATGTCATAGTTCAGTGTGCTGTACAATAATGCCTCACATTCACATGCTAATGTTGTGCAAGGCAGAGTTGGGACAGAGTCACCATCAAGTCATTCTCAAGTCATGAATCAGCAAGTCCCAAGTCAAGTCTCAAGTCATAATGACCACCAATTGGTTGCAAGCTGACTTGAGACTTGACTTGGGACTTGCAGATTGATGACTTGAGAATGACTTGACAGTGATTTCGTCCCACCTGTGATGTAAGGCATTCTACTGCACACCAGGAGCAACTTGAGGACTATAGATCTTGCCAATAGCCCTGGTTGATCTTCCAGTATGACAAGCATTAAATCAAAGATCTCACTTGACAATCATCTCCCCCAACCAACCCCATCTCATCCTTACCTTGAAACCCCCTTAGATGGTCTGAGAGAGTGACTGTGGTGAACTGGGATATTCTGTCTTTGGTTAACCATGGCTCAATTTACAACATGTTGACTCATTTCATTTTTTCCATTGTGACCTTGGCATATTTTGGTGCATGCATTCCTGTAGAGCGCATAACGTTGTTGTACATGCTGTGACATCACTGGGAGGTTTTCCAGAAGCACCACGGTTGTGCTAATGTTACACTACGGGCGTGTTATGGTTGTTTTTGCACACACTGCCTGGTGCCTAGTGCATGGCTGCAAGCAACTGAAAATTTTATGACTGAACATTTTCTGTGATTGAATGGCCAGCGCGGCTGGTGCAAGGTCCCCTAGGGGGCCCGGAGGTATGTCCCCTGTGAAATTTTGAAAAAATGGTGCAATTTGGTGCATTCTGAGAGCACTTTGGTTAGTTTTTCTTGGTTTAAAACACAGTGGTATTTGACTCTTATACTGGAACAAAATAGAGTTTCAAGTCTTGATTTCATTAAAATTTATTTACTATCTTGTATGTATTGTCTGTAATACCATATCCCCAAAATGGAAGGACTGTCTGCATTAACTGACTTTAATTCTGCTTTCATTGCTTTCATTCTACATTGATCAAATTCTGTGTGTCTTACAAAACAAATCAATAATTACACAATTTCTGCTTTTAGTAAATAATACACTTAAATACATGATAACTATTGCCAATGAAAAGTCTTTTGCCACTTGTAAGTCATTTAAAACTTATGCAATAGTTAAATTATATAACTTGCAAAAAACCAAACAAACAATAATGTAACTTCAAAATAATAAAGATAAAATATTCATTTTAATGTTAAGTCCATGTTTTTTTTTACCAAGCAAAGTCAATTTTTATTCACAGCTGTGCATGAAACAGGCAAATTGAGTCTCTATGATGTGCTGTGGATTACTTTTTGAAATATTTAAAAAATAGTGTCTGATTCACTTTACGTTGTGAAACTAACATTGTGAAATTCTCACCTTGTCCTTTTTTTGACATCCCTCTATACCGTCCAAAAAAAAAAAGAAAAAAAAAAAAGAAAAACAAAAGGTCCAGGTTTCCTCCCCTGAAAAAAATGTACTAATGACAAACTTGCAACGTAAGAAATAACTAAATCTGTTACTGATACCAGTTTACACAGACTAAAAAGTACTTTGTCCTCCTTCTTGCAAGAAGAATAGAAAAATGGAATGGAAAAAAGAACCCCAGAAATTATCCTTCGACATTAAAAAAATCAGCCACAGACAAGTACAAAAACAAGGACATGTTGCACATTATTTAACGTCCTGGGTAGCAATACAACATCAAAGTTTTCTTGACTTCATGACTTTCTTTGCTAACAAAATTTTAACTATTAGAGAAAAAATTACTCATAACCATCCCAAAGACGTATCGTTATCTTTGGCTGCTTTCAGTGATGCCGGTATTTGGTTAGACTCTTTCTCTCTGATTGTTCTGTCTGAGTTATTTTCATTAGTTACTTCATCCAAACCATCAATATGTTTATTAGACCCCATTCCTACCAGGCTGCTCAAGGAAGCCCTACCATTATTTAATGCTTCGATCTTAAATATGATCAATCTATCTTTGTTAGTTGGCTATGTACCACAGGCTTTTAAGGTGGCAGTAATTAAACCATTACTTAAAAAGCCATCACTTGACTCAGCTATCTTAGCTAATTATAGGCCAATCTCCAACCTTCCTTTTCTCTCAAAAATTCTTGAAAGGGTAGTTGTAAAACAGCTAACTGATCATCTGCAGAGGAATGGTCTATTTGAAGAGTTTCAGTCAGGTTTTAGAATTCATCATAGTACAGAAACAGCATTAGTGAAGGTTACAAATGATCTTCTTATGGCCTCGGACAGTGGACTCATCTCTGTGCTTGTTCTGTTAGACCTCAGTGCTGCTTTTGATACTGTTGACCATAAAATTTTATTACAGAGATTAGAGCATGCCATAGGTATTAAAGGCACTGCGCTGCGGTGGTTTGAATCATATTTGTCTAATAGATTACAATTTGTTCATGTAAATGGGGAATCTTCTTCACAGACTAAAGTTAATTATGGAGTTCCACAAGGTTCTGTGCTAGGACCAATTTTATTCACTTTATACATGCTTCCCTTAGGCAGTATTATTAGACGGTATTGCTTAAATTTTCATTGTTACGCAGATGATACCCAGCTTTATCTATCCATGAAGCCAGAGGACACACACCAATTAGCTAAACTGCAGGATTGTCTTACAGACATAAAGACATGGATGACCTCTAATTTCCTGCTTTTAAACTCAGATAAAACTGAAGTTATTGTACTTGGCCCCACAAATCTTAGAAACATGGTGTCTAACCAGATCCTTACTCTGGATGGCATTACCCTGACCTCTAGTAATACTGTGAGAAATCTTGGAGTCATTTTTGATCAGGATATGTCATTCAAAGCGCATATTAAACAAATATGTAGGACTGCTTTTTTGCATTTACGCAATATCTCTAAAATCAGAAAGGTCTTGTCTCAGAGTGATGCTGAAAAACTAATTCATGCATTTATTTCCTCTAGGCTGGACTATTGTAATTCATTATTATCAGGTTGTCCTAAAAGTTCCCTAAAAAGCCTTCAGTTAATTCAAAATGCTGCAGCTAGAGTACTGACGGGGACTAGAAGGAGAGAGCATATCTCACCCATATTGGCCTCTCTTCATTGGCTTCCTGTTAATTCTAGAATAGAATTTAAAATTCTTCTTCTTACTTATAAGGTTTTGAATAATCAGGTCCCATCTTATCTTAGGGACCTCGTAGTACCATATCACCCCAATAGAGCGCTTCGCTCTCAGACTGCAGGCTTACTTGTAGTTCCTAGGGTTTGTAAGAGTAGAATGGGAGGCAGAGCCTTCAGCTTTCAGGCTCCTCTCCTGTGGAACCAGCTCCCAATTCAGATCAGGGAGACAGACACCCTCTCTACTTTTAAGATTAGGCTTAAAACTTTCCTTTTTGCTAAAGCTTATAGTTAGGGCTGGATCAGGTGACCCTGAACCATCCCTTAGTTATGCTGCTATAGACGTAGACTGCTGGGGGGTTCCCATGATGCACTGTTTCTTTCTCTTTTTGCTCTGTATGCACCACTCTGCATTTAATCATTAGTGATCGATCTCTGCTCCCCTCCACAGCATGTGTTTTTCCTGGTTCTCTCCCTCAGCCCCAACCAGTCCCAGCAGAAGACTGCCCCTCCCTGAGCCTGGTTCTGCTGGAGGTTTCTTCCTGTTAAAAGGGAGTTTTTCCTTCCCACTGTAGCCAAGTGCTTGCTCACAGGGGGTCGTTTTGACCGTTGGGGGTTTACATAATTATTGTATGGCCTTGCCTTACAATATAAAGCGCCTTGGGGCAACTGTTTGTTGTGATTTGGCGCTATATAAAAAAATTGATTGATTGATTGATTGTAAGTCTAGCTGCGCAAATGCTGTATTAATTAGCGGTTGCTGATGCATTTTATTGCTAATTATCCCTCTTAGGAAAAGCAGAAGCATCCCAATGGCTGACAGACAGAGTGAATTGAACGCTGCTACATCCAATAACGAAGTTTCTGAGCTTTCATTCGAAAGTGGTGGCTCAGATTTACAAAGAATATACAGAGAGGAGGTGGCACACTTCACCCCAAAACTTTTTCAGTCTGTCAGATTTTGGATCCTAACGTGTGCTGATGCTACTGTTTGTGTTGCATTTTCCTACAGCTGTGCACGCTCATCTCTCTGCTGTTTTTCAGGCTGTCTGATCATACAGATGTATTTCTTAGATTTTTCACAGTTATATTGGTGACAAAACTCCTCAGCCCCTCTCCCTCAGCCCCAACCAGTCCCAGCAGAAGACTGCCCCTCCCTGAGCCTGGTTCTGCTGGAGGTTTCTTCCTGTTAAAAGGGAGTTTTTCCTTCCCACTGTAGCCAAGTGCTTGCTCACAGGGGGTCGTTTTGACCGTTGGGGTTTTACATCATTATTGTATGGCCTTGCCTTACAATATAAAGCGCCTTGGGGCAACTGTTTGTTGTGATTTGGCGCTATATAAAAAAAAAATTGAAAATTGAATTGAAAACTTATATGTGTGCATAAAGCTAAGCCACTAGCAGACTGTTTCTAACAGGCTTCATGATGAACTGATGTGCATGTGCACTAAATTTTCTCACAGTGGAAAGTGACTACTGGTTTTACTGTGACAAAATTACAGTTAGCACTTAAAAATGATTCATCATAACATGACATTACAGTTATGGAAACTTTGCAGTTATTCCGCAGCTCCGTTCTTAATGTTAGCAACTACATTCCATTCAAGTGTGCGATGGGACGGTTTCCTTAAAGTTACATAAACACTGTTGGAAACACTCTGAAATATTATGATTTTGGTGTGACATGTCCTTTAAAACAAACAAGAATGGAAATAATGCACACCGCTGTCCAGCACCAAAATCTCAAAGAATGAAAGTGTGACTCCGTAGCTCAATTTTGATTTCCATTCTGCTGTTTTCTTCATAAAAGCCTCCCTCTTCACTGTCACAGGGACTAAAGCATTGACCAGATCCTCCGATCTGGTCAATCCTGCAATAGACAGCGTCGATAGAGCTGGCTGTGCATCAGTCTTGGCCTCTGTGGCGGCTCAGTACCAGCATGCCCTGGATGGACCGGCGATCGCAGTGCCCCACATGGGCTGTGGTCACCACCAAGACGAAACAAAAATGCAGAGATCGCCCTCTGATCATCAGACTTCATGTAACACTGGCGTTTTGTGATAGTTTATGTCATCTGGATGTAAACAGGAAAAAATAAAGAGCTGAAATGGTTGCTGTGAAATTTCCCCATAAATATTGGTTTGCGCGTGGTCAGATTCCCAACAAGTATCGCACTAAAAAATCACGAGATGACACCACTCAGTAGCGCGGTGCTGTTATCCCATTGTCTGGGGGAGAACCCTGCGGTTTTATATGATGAAATAAACAGAACGTGGAAACACATTTTGACAGAAATCTGTCCACAAATGGAGGTTTTGCAGCCCTGCTGGTATGCGATGTCATCAAGCTGAGCACTGGATCACATATTCTACTCTGTCACTATTATAGACACACCCCCCCACCGCCACCACCCCCCCCTTCTGGGGTTTATACCCATGAAATTGAGAATGTGGCATAACAACTTAACAGGAAGGACTGAGCCAACGACTCCGAGATACAGAAATCACAAAGAAACTGCGTTAGGTGAAGTCAAAGCATGAATGGGAAACCTTATTACACTGTATCCACAGTTACAATCCTAAAAGTCATGAACTTTTAAAGCATGATGCATCCCACTTGTATCTCTTTCCCTATCTGTGTATCAGCAGCCTGATTTAACTGCTGAATTATTATAAATCAGCTGAAAAATGAAGGAAAGTACTGAGATAACGGGTGGAATGAATCAAGTGCGTACTAATGTGTGGCTGCTGGGCCTGTGAATCAGAATCAGACACTCCTCCCGCTGTGGCATCCAGCAGGCTTAAACTAATTATCCAAGCACCAGCCCGAAGGCCGGAAAACTGCAGCTACCGAGTGCACTGGCACATCGTCCATCCAGAGAGCCAGAGAGAGAGAGAGAGATGCAGATAACTGTAATGAAAGAGGGAAAACAAAACTGAAGCTCAGAATAGCCAAATGTCCCGACATCATTATTGCACTGGACTGAAACCTTGCAGGTCTTCAGGGTGAGTGCGGGTTCAGGAACGCTGTCTCACAGCTCGAGGACAACTGCTGGAATCAGCAGAATGATGCAGGAAGCAGAGTCAAAGAGGCTGTTTGTATTCACATCTTGTTATCACGGATGAATATTCACAGTCTAATAGGAGGAGGCAAGCACAATGTCAACTAACCAGGCGGTTAAAGAATCTATTATGTGCACGAACAGTCACAAATTACTCTTGTGCAAACAATGTCTGTACAAAAATGTACAAACCACAAAAAGTTCCGAAGTCTGCCTCAGCAGTGCAAATCTGACGGCAAGAATCACAAAGGTGATTGCGCTCATTGTGCTCATTTATAGTGTGGAAATTTATTGTGTGGTGAAAAGTCATCTGGTGTAAAGGGATTTATTGAGCACGGCCTGGTTCTGAATCCAAATGATCCAAGCACTCTGATCCAATGTGGGCTCCTCCTGGAGTAAGTGCAGAATGGTGCGAAATGTTTCAGTGTAAATAGAACAAGCTAAATGCGGCAACTTTTCTGACAGTCCTGATCCTTGACCTAGACTTGGATTTACATAAGCTTCAAAAACACATGGTACTGTTAGCTTTTTACAGATGTTCAACAAACCAAACAAGATCAAAAGGGCTCAGAGAGTGCAGTAATGCCACACCCACATCTCAAACTATTAGTCAGAAGAAGAACAAATAGAAGTACATCCCATGTTGGTCAGAAGGCCCATTTGTGCCAGTGCTTGTCCCCGGATTCAACAGGGTGAAGTTGTTGAGAATATACAACTCTTGTTGTGTGGGCCGCCAGAAGAGGAGGTACTGCTGGCCCACCACCAGAGGGCGACCTGTCTGGAGTGCGGGCTCCAGGCACCAGAGGGCGCAGCCGCCTCACAGGAGCAGCCAGGGTGACAGCTGTCACGCATCACCTGCAACAGCTGTTACCAATCATCTGATCAGCAGGAGTATATCAGCAGGACAACGTCTCCACCTCTTGCCGAGATATCGTTCTACCTGGAAGGTAATTTCTCAGCTGACTGTGAATATCTGTTGATTGTGTGAGTTGGATATTCCGTTTCTTTTTTCCAACGAGAGGTGGAGGTAGCTTTCCTGCCGTGCGGATTGCTGGGTGCAAACGCACCCTCATTTAACTGTTCTTTGTTCCTCGCCAGCAGTACCAGGTCCGACACACGGAGGCAGTGGCCACCTGGGAGTTCGGGACTTGGCGGCTCCAGTATTCCCGGGGTCCTGTGGTGGAGGAAACCGTGTGGTTCCGGTTCTACTTCGGAGAGGCGTCTCCTATCTTCGAGCCTGCCCACACGACACCTTTGTAAATTGAATTTTGTCCATTATTGTAATCCGTTGTATTTGTTGTGCACGTTCGCAACAGTAAAGTGTTGTTATTTGACCTATTCCATTGTCCGTTCATTTGCGCCCCCTGTTGTGGGTCCGTGTATTTACACTTTCCCAACAGGATATCTCGGCCAACGTCATGGATCCCGAGGGGCGTCAACCGGCTGTTGAACGGCCAATGGAAGAACAGGGCGCACAGACGCCCGCAGGAGGAATGATCGGTGAGTTGCAGCGGATCCTCACCGTTTTCACGGCTCGGTTGGATTTAATGACCGAGCAGAACGTCCTCCTTAACCGCAGGGTGAAGCTCTCGCCGCGCAGGTGGAGGCGCGCCCTCAGGGCGCTGCTGCGGCTCTCCCTCCTGTCGACCCTGTGCGTAACAGTGACGTTCCACTGGTCGTTCAATGACCCCTCCCACCTTCCCCGGAAGCATACATAAGCCCTCCAGAGCCGTACGGAGGTTGTGTGGAGACGTGCGCGGACTTCCTTATGCAGTGTTCGCTCGTCTTCGCACAACGTCCTGTCATGTACGCGACTGATTCTAGCAAGATAGCTTATGGAATTAATCTGCTTCGCGGCAAGGCACGCGCTTGGGCTACAGCGCTTTGGGAGCAAAATTCACGGCTCCTTCTGACATATGATGGGTTTGTGAGGGAGTTCAGAACAGTGTTCGATCACCCAAATAGAGGAGAGACCGCTTCAGCCGTGCTGCTGTCAATGAGACAGGGGCGCCGGAGCACAGCTGCTTATGCAGTCGACTTCCGCATCGCGGCTGCGAGGTCCGGCTGGAATAACACTGCCCTCCGCGCCGCCTTCGTAAACGGACTGTCGTTGGTCCTGAAGGAGCTCCTGGTGGCTAAGGACGAACCGCGGGATTTAGACGGGCTTATTGATCTCGTTATACGATTAGACAATCGGTTAGAGGAACGCCGTCGGGAGCGAGGCGAAGGACGTGACCGGATACGTGCCGCCCCTCTCCCTTCCGGGTTCGAAAAGGGGCCGCCCTCCCCACGCTCCACAGCCGCAGCGCTTTGTGGGGCAACAGCTCCCCCTGTTGACGTTGTTAGGGAGACGCACAGGGCCAAAATGGGGAGGCTGATCGTGGAGAGTGTTTTCTCTGCAGCTCAACAGAGCACACACAGAGAGACTGCCCCAAACGGCCAAAACGTCAACACTCGCCCTTAGAGACTGGGCTAAGGGGGGGGTCAAGACATTCAAGTGAGACACACACAAATTGCTACACGACTCCCAGTCACAATACATGAGCGGGGATTTAACCCTTCAAGCCCGAGCACTGGTGGACACGGGGTCAGAAGGGAATCTGCTAGACAGCAGATGGGCAAAGGAGGTAGGGCTCCCTCTGGTGGCGCTTCCTACGCCATTGCAGGTGCGGGCACTAGATGGCACCCTCCTCCCTTTACTCACACACAAGACACCACCAGTAAACTCTGGTGGTGTCTGGAAACCACCGGGAGGAGATGAGTTTTTTGTAACTCCTGCCACCTCCCGCGTGATTTTGGGCATCCCATGGATGTTAAAGCACAATCCCCGGATCGATTGGCCGTTCTGGGGTGGTGGTTCAGTGGAGCGAAACCTGCCATCGGGTGTGTTTAGGATCCTCGGTTCCTCCCGGTTCCCCAGGCTAAGGAGGAGGTCAAAGTCCCTCCCAATCTGACGGCAGTGCCGGTTTGAGTACCACGATCTTGCTGACGTCTTCAGCAAGGATCTGGCACTCACCCTTCCCCCGCACCGTCCGTTACGATTGTGCCATTGATTTGGTTCCAGGCGCTGAGTTCCCGGTCCAGCAGGCTGTATAACCTCTCACGACCCTGAGCGCGAATCAATGGAGACCTACATCCGGGACTCATTAGCTGCCGGGCTGATCCGGAACTCCACCTCCCCGATGGGGGCAGGTTTCTTTTTTGTGGGCAAGAAAGATGGCGGACTTCGTCCATGTATTGATTACAGGGGGCTGAATGAGATACGGTTCGCAACCGATACCCGTTGCCATTATTAGATTCCGTGTTCACCCCCCTGCATGGAGCCAAAATCTTTACTAAGCTGGATCTTAGAAATGCGTATCACCTGGTTCGGATCCGGAAGGGAGACGAATGGACGACGGCATTCAACACCCCATTAGGTCACTAAGAGTACCTGGTCATGCCGTTCGGCCTCACAAACGCCCCCGTGACGTTCCAAGCATTAGTTAATGATGTCTTGCGGGATTTCCTGCACCGATTCGTCTTCGTATATCTAGACGATATACTCATCTTTTCTCCGGATCCTGAGACTCATGTCCGGCATGTACGTCAGGTCCTGCAGTGGTTGTTGGAGAACCGGCTGTTTGTGAAGGGCGAGAAGTGTGAGTTTCACCGCACATCTTTGTCCTTCCTGGGGTTTATCATCTCCCCCAACTCCGTCGCTCCTGATCCGGCCAAGGTTGCGGCGGTGAGAGACTGGCCCAAACCCACTAGCCGTAGGAAGCTGCAACAGTTCCTCGGCTTTGCTAATTTCTACAGGAGGTTCATTAAGGGCTACAGTCAGGTAGTTAGCCCCCTGACAGCCCTGACCTCACCAAAAGTCCCCTTCACCTGGTCGGATCGTTGCGATGCCGCGTTCAAGGAGTTGAAACGGCGCTTCTCGTCTGCACCCGTTCTGGTGCAGCCCGATCCTAGTCGCCAGTTAGTGGTTGAAGTGGACGCCTCGGACTCAGGGATAGGAGCTGTGCTTTCCCAGAGCGGGAAGACCGATAAGGTCCTTCACCCGTGTGCCTATTTTTCCCGCAGGTGACCCCGGCCGAACGGAATTATGACGTCGGCAACGAGAACTCCTTGCGGGTGAAAGAGGCTCTTGAAGAGTGGAGGACATCTGTTGGAGGGGAACGTTCCGTGCCATTCACGGTTTTCACTGACCACCGGAACCTGGAGTATCTCAGGACCGCCAAGCGGCTGAATCCCAGGCAAGCCCGCTGGTCACTGTTCTCGGCCGTTTTGACTTCCGGATCACCTACCGTCCCGGGACCAAGAACCAGAGATCGGATGCTTGTCCCGGGTACATGAAGATGAAGTCAAAACGAAGTTGTCGGATCCACCGGAACCCATCATCCCGGAGTCCACTATCGTGGCCTACCCTCACCTGGGACGTAGAGAGAAACCGTCCGGGAGGCCCTGGCACGAAGCCCGGACCCCCGGAACTGGGCCGAAGAACAGACTCTACATCCCACCAGAAGCTAGGGCTGCAGTCCTGGACTTCTGTCACGGCTCTAAGCTCTCCTGTCATCCAGGGGTTGCGAAGAACCGTGGCAGTTGTCCGGCAGCGCTTCTGGTGGGCGTCCCTAGAGGCCGACATCCGGGATTATATCCAGGCCTGCACCACCTGCGCCAGGGGCAAGGCTGACCATCGCAGGGCTTCGGGTCTGCTCCAGCCGCTGCCCGTGCCCCATCGCCCATGGTCCCACATCGGCTCTGGGATTTTGTCCAGGGCCTCCCGCCGTCCCAGGGCAACACCACCATCCTCACGATAGTGGACCGATTCTTCAAGGCGGCCCACTTCGTGGCCCTCCCGAAGCTCCCGACGGCCCAGGAGACAGCGAACCTCCTGGTTCACCACGTCGTCCGGCTGCATGGGGCTCCCAACAGACATCGTCTCCGATCACGGTCCCCCAGTTCTCCTCGCACGTCGGAGAGCTTCTGCCGGGAACATGTGGGCCATGGTGAGTCTCTCATACGGGGTACCATCCCCAGACCAACGGGCAAGCAGAACGGGCCAAATCAGGAGATGGAGCAGGGCCATGCGTTGAGTGACAGCCGCGAACCCGGCGGATGGAGTACCCATCTGGCCTGGATCGAGTATGCCCATAACAGCAGGTGTCGTCAGCCACCGGCCTCTCCCCCCGTTTCGATGTTATGTATGGGGGGGTACCAACCTCATTGTTCTCCAGTTGTTGAGGACGGGTCGGTGTGCCCTTGGTCCAGGCCCACCTACGGAAGTTGCCGTCGGGTGTGGCGTGCCGCCCGTTCTGCCTTGCTGAGGGCCCGGATGAGGTCAAAGGCCCAATGCAGGACCGTCGGCGGACCCCGGCCCCCTGCGTATCGGCCAGGGCAGGAGTGTGGTTATCACCAGAGACATACACCCTCAAAGTGGACTCCCCCAAGTTACAGGACCGTTACATCGGCCCCTTCAAGATCCAGAAGGTCATCAGTCCAGCCGCAGTGAGGCTTAGCTGCCGGCCTCACTGCGGATCCATCCTGTATTTCACGTGTCCCGGATTAAACCACATCACACATCACCCCTCTGTACTCCGGGCCCTGCACCGCCTACTGCCCGGATCATCGATGGAGAGCCGGCTTGGGACTGTACGCAGGCTTTTGGATGTCCGTAGGATGGGCCGGGGCTTCCAGTATTTGTGGACTGGGAGGGGTACGGACCTGAAGAACGCTCCTGGGTGTAAGAAAGAGCTTCTCATCCAGGACCCGGCCCCTCCTGGCCGATTCTACCGCCGCCACCCGGACAAGCCTTGGTCGGGCGCCAGGAGGCGCCCGTTTGAGGGGGGGTGTCCTGTGTGTGGGCCGCCAGAAGAGGAGGTACTGCTGGCCCACCACCAGAGGGGCGACCTGTCTGGAGTGCGGGCTCCAGGCACCAGAGGGCGCAGCCGCCTCACAGGAGACAGCCAGGGTGACAGCTGTCACGCATCACCTGCAACAGCTGTTACCAATCATCTGATCGGCAGGAGTATATCAGCAGGACGACGTCTCCACTCTTTGCCAGAGAATCGTTCTACCTGGAAGGTAATTTCTTCAGCGGCCTGTGAATATCTGTGCTGTGTGAGTTGGATATTCCGTTCTTTTTTCCAACGAGAGGTGGAGGTAGTTTCCTGCCGTGCGGATTGCTGGGTGCAAACGCGCCCTCATTTAACTGTCTTTGTTCCTCGCCAGCCGTACCAGGTCCGACACGCGGGATGGCAGTGGCTACCTGGGAGTTCGGGATTGGCGGGCTCCAGTATTCCGGGGTCCTGTGGTGAGGAAAACCGTGTGGTTCGGTTCTACTTCGGAGAGGAGTCTCCTATCTTCGAGCCTGCCCACACGACACCTTTGTAAATTGAATTTTGTCCATTATTGTAATCCGTTGTATTGTTGTGCACGTTCGCAACAGTAAAGTGTTGTTATTTGACCCTATTCCATTGTCCGTTCATTGCGCCCCCTGTTGTGGGTCCGTGTACTTACACTTTCCCAACAACTCTCCCTGGATGAGAGGCCAGTTCTGATGCAGGTTACTTCCTGAGCCAAGGCTTGGACCTATTTCCAGCTGTGTCAACTGGGACAATGCAGATCCAAGGATATAGATGTTTACTGTGACCTGGAATAGAACCCAGGTCTACATATTGGAAGCTAAACACTGTATCCCACTGAGCTACCTATGCTATTGGAAATTTGACCTCAACCTTGAACTCTGAGTGTTGACTAGGGATGGTATTGATAAGATTTTATCGATACTGATACCATTATCAATCCTGCTCATCGATCCAATTCATTATTGATTCCCTTATTGATACCTCTTATGAATTTTCTGTGTACTAAAAGTAGGCTTTCCAGGTTTCCTATGTCAACATTTTATTGAGCCTTAGAGTAAATAAATCTGAAATTGGTCACTGGATCCTTAAACTCTGGACATAAATAGAAATAAACAAAATCTGTAGTTTTTGTCAAAAGCATTTCCTTTCAGACATTAATGCCACAAATGTCTTTCCATACATCTGAGCTGAGCTCTTGCAGCTGACTGGCTGCAGTCAGGATGTTAATTCATAAAGAATGCAGGACGTCTCATTTTTGGGAGGAAAAAAACATTTTAGTTGATTGTAGTTTCTTGTCTGTATTACAGCATTGGAAAGCGGTGTCATTTTATTTAAAGTGGCACTTCATTTTGAAGTTATTAATTCGACTGCACTCTGTCTCGGTAGAGAGCCGCGCAGCATTTGGAGCTGTGCCGACAGAACACGAGGACGATTCTCGTTTCTTGACTGCAACAAGAGTCCCCAGTTAGTGACTTTAATCCACACCAAAAGTGACTTCACGATTGACATTATTTTAATGGCTTTGAGAGGGGTTAAGAAGTGCTGCTTCTGAAGAGCGGCAAATCAAGAACCAACGAGCCCAGCGGACAAAGCATTGCTTCATTGGTTCATGCTTCAAAGTGGAGTCGCGCTGCAGAAGTGGTTGATTACAGATCCGCTGCAGGGTCGTAATCAGCGCAGAGAAATGATCATTTTCCCGACAAACACCACTCAAAAACAATGGCGCTCTGAAGGGACCGATAAGGGAATCGTTAAGTAAAAAGACTAGTGATATCGGTTGGTTCGAATAATTTCTTAAAGAACCGGGTTCTCGATACCAACCAAGTGTTGACTAATTATAACCAAATCAAATCTCTTTTTCCTATGCCAATGTACTTCCCAAAGTTTGAGCAAAATTGAATTAGGTGTTCTTATGCTATCTTGCATAAGATACAGTACATACAAGCATTCCATAGCAATTCCATAGAGACTAAGGCAGTAACCAGAGCACTCCCTGAATAATGCTAATGCGGACTGACGGGACTATTGTGCGGATTGAGAGGAGAAACTGCACAAAGCACAGCAGCATGGATTCAATGATAGTTACAGTATGTGCTCAGCTTGGTTCATCTGCCATTTAGCGTAAGGTTCTCATCTTGTGAAGCTGGGCGCGTCGCGTGTCTGGCTTGACACACTTCAGCCAGGTGAGCAAGTGCGAATGTGGCCAGTGGAGGTTTTTACATCACGTCTTTTATTAATGCTTACCTGCTATTTGTGGCTGTGAGGATTTAGTTCTGTTTGGTGTAACATATTTCACATAACCATCACTAGTCAAAAGTCCCCTAGGGTGTGCGAGCGCAAACTGGCTGCAAAGTGACTACTGTATGAAGGGAGGGAGGAGGACCTGATGGCTGAACCTGCTGAAATAACAGAGCAGCCTGATTCTGCTCTCGGCCTGTTCCCAGTCTGTAATGTAATCACACGGCGAGCCAGTGTTGACAGGGGCCCGTGTTTGGTTTGGACGGCTGTGATGGGGACGGAACGTCTGGCTGCTGCCGGCAGGGGGTGGAGGGTTGCCTCGTCGGGACGGAGAAAGGGGATTCTGCTACCAGTTAGTGCAAGAAAGATTAACTTTGTGACCCCTGCGCTCAAAATCAACTTTCTTCTCCAGATGGCAGCTAAAGCATCAGAGGTCAAAAAAGCCCTCCGCGATTAGTTTTAGTCATTCTGGAAAACAAACGTCTTACCATGTTGTTTGTCTTATCGGACCCCTGATGTAGGGTGGGTTGACTTTACACTGATACAACAATGGCGGGATGGTGAGGCCCCGCTGTGTTTCTGTCTCTCTGATGTCGTGGTGGAGATTAAAGAGCAAATGCAGTGAGGAATGTGGGCTCAGTGACACGCGAGGAGCTCAGGATTATCAGTCGAGTGCAGGTTAACGGATAGATGGCGGGATTGCTATTATTCCACACTCACACTGATTTTGATGCTAATTTGCTCAGTCATGACATTTTAACACCTCCGGTGTACAACAGCTCCACTTGACTGGACAGTAGGCATGTAACATTTATTTCAACTTACACATCACTCTGGTGGGTGTAAACCCGGTCGAACAGAGCCTCCGGAGCCATCCATTTCACGGGCAGACGACCCTGCAACAACAGAGGCACAACAGAACCGCTTGGGTCAGCAGAACCATTCTGTACACAGCAGACGCCAATGGCACTTTTCCAGCAGCTGAGCTGATATGAGAAGTTTTGAGCCTGTCCCAGAAAAATAGGGCATGGTTCTCCATGGTTATGCATTCTGAGAAACCAGCATTTCTCAACATTGCACCCAGTGAGTCCACAATATCACATATTCTTGAGAAATGTTGGTTTGTCAGAATGCAAAAGATGGAGAACCACACCCTACCTTTTCTGGGACAGGCTGAAAACCTCTCAATTGCCCCTTGTACCAGCTCAACTCGACTCACCTCAGCTCTACTCAATTTGGGTACCAGGTGCTTGTTTTTCGATACCTCTAACTTGTCGTAGTAAAGCCACAGAAAACATCTGTGATCTGATCTTCAGTGTGGCACACAGAAGACGAATGCAGCACATAATAACCAATGAATACTTTGGGTTTTGCCTTATAGTACAGTATAGACAGCGCTACTTTCCAGATAGTTTTAAAAATGGCAAGTGACAGTGACAGTTCTCTCTGGCCAATCAGTCCATCTGCAGTATTTTCTCCGCACCTTTTGGAACCGTGATGAAGGTGATACCAAAACAGGACCAAGATTCCAGATTTGGCCAATAGAAAACCAAAAAAGGTGTGTACTGTAGCTCTGCTCTTACATTATCGTGGTTTTAAAAATTTATGCCCTTGAAGAGCGATAACTTTGCCTTTGAGTGGCCTGCTGGATGTTGTGGTTGGTCGGCCACTTTGCTAAACTGACACTGACTGAGTGCTGAACAACAGCACAACTGTGCAAATTTTCATTTATACCACATAAAATTCCCAGGATTTGGGAAAGCCTAGGTATGGACCCCTCTAAAATGCAGAGAAATGATGCATGAGGATATGAGGATTCCATGCCCCTCCTGTTTGTTAACACAATAACTCAAAAACAATAATGGTATAATTGTCAAACTCAGCAAATCTAAAAATGGTGGTGAATTTGATGCACCAGGGGCTCATGTACAAAAGCATGTGTACGCACAAAAACCTGGCGTACGTCCGTCTCCATGTCCACGTGCAGATGTTCAAAAGTGACTTGAGTGTGAAAATGTGAAGTGCGTCATGCAAAAATCCTGGCTGGCATACGCACATTTCTACAGCTATTGTGCCATGTCCAACATGTACAGGTGACGCAGGGAACCCATAATAGTGTGAACACAAGAAGTCATCAGAATGATGTGCACATCAGAGACCACATGATGAACATTAATACACGCACGTGTTTGCAATTATATGGGTGAATATAAAAGCATTGCGCAAAGTGATGCGGAAAATGGCACTAACACAGGCTGTGTTAGCGTGTAGAGGACTTTGCAAATGGTGCAATCCGACGTGTGTATTCAGGGAACACGAGGATTTACTTCAAATGAGGATAATTGGCTCATAACTGATTTTGATTACCAAGGCCATGTGACTGGAGTTGCACACAGAACTGTGGGCGGCCCAGAGCGCAATACAGTGAGGAGCCAGGGAGTTGTCTGTGCACCACAGGTGCTAACCACGCGGGCTTCCAGCATCACAGGGATTCCAGCATAAGCTGGCTGATCAGTCAGGCATGGCCCAGTCAACCTTGTGCAGAGCCGCCAGCTGTGTGGAATGCATTATCCGAATGTCATACATTCCAACATTATAGGTGCATTTTACAGCGCTGAGCCGGTTTCCCAAATGTTGTTGTTGTCCATTCGGCTGATCCATTTTGTTCGGGGTCACCACATTGGATAC
This sequence comes from Thalassophryne amazonica, assembly GCF_902500255.1. NCBI lineage: Eukaryota > Metazoa > Chordata > Actinopteri > Batrachoidiformes > Batrachoididae > Thalassophryne > Thalassophryne amazonica. The sequence continues at coordinate 17,449,017 of NC_047121.1, read as the reverse complement.
AGCCAGATCCACACTGGTATTTCGCACAAGTTTTACGCCAGATGCCTTCCTGACGCAACTCCAGTGTTACCTGGAGAACACACACAAGCTGCTAGTGTTCAAAGAGGTCTCCCATCCAAAGTACGAACCCCCAACGAAGATGCTGCACTCCTTAGCTTAGGCTGAGATCCGACGGGATCAGGCTGACACAGAACAGACCAGCTGTGGCGGTTTCCCAAATGTAATCGGAGCTATTAACTGCACACATGTTGCTATAAAGGCGCCATCACATGATGAGTTTGTTTTTGTTAATAGGAAACATTTTCATTCCATCAATGTTCACAATCATATGTGTTTCGCATCCAGACAGGTGGCACGGGCACCATGGGGGCTGCTTATGTTAAAATAGCTTATTCATGTAATTGTTCTGAATGAAAACCATTCAAATATGTTTTTATTATTATTATGATTAATGTTTTTTTATTTTTGCTCCATGGTGAGCTGGCAAAGCTTCTTAACAGGCTTCCTGGTGTGTTCAGTATTGTGCAGTAAACACGTGTGTAAGTGCCTCACCTTTCTAACATTTTGGGGACATGAATGGTCCAGTGGTTAAGCAGTGGGCTTAAGACCAGAGAGCCTCAGTTCAAATCCCAGCCTGACCGGAAATCAATAAGGGCCCTTGGGCAAGATCCTTAATCCCCTAGTTGCTCGCGGTGTGTAGTGAGACCATGTGGCAGCACCCTCACATCGGGGTGAATGTGAGACATATTGTAAAATGCTTTGAGCATCTGATGCAGAAAAGCGCTTAGGCAGACTTCATATTTGCATTTATTTTTGCATAGAACAACCGTTATCAGCGTCACATCAGATATCACGGTGTCAAATCTTGGAGTAATACAGTACATCTTTTAAATCCATCCATCACCCTAAACAGATACAAAGTCGATTAAATTAAACGCTCCTACATGAGTATTTGTAATGTACACTTCTTGTTTGGTTTTGATTGATTTACATCTTTTACACATTACGAACTGATATAATTGTTTTGGTTTATTGGTTGTGTCATTGTTGTTTTGTTGGGAGGGGTCTTTGATAAGCCTTCGGTTTCCACCTCTCCCTTGCACATCTATTCTCACATTGTACTTTTTATGTTATGTGTATGTATATGTGTATGCTTGTATGTGTGTACGTATGTTTACATATATATATATATATATATATATATATATATGTACATTTTTTTTTGTAATTTGTGACTTGATTGTGTGCTAAATAAATAAATGTCAGCCTCGCACACACATGCTCTGTAGCTCCCACAAACATTTTTCCAGTTTCATTATTAATCTGTTTAACAGTGTACCAAATAAACTGTCCCTGCGTGTCGCCACGTAATTTCCAGTTATCTGAAGTATAATTTGTTTCCTGTGTTCATGTTGTCTGATGTGACGTTGTGGGGAATCTCTGCTCCAAGGGCCTATTTACATTAAATTGAATATTTAAATAGGGCGTAGCCAATGAGGAGTTTGGTTCCACGTTCAACTCCACGTTCGGTGGGATGTACAAACGGAACGTGCGTGGATTCATGCCTATGCACACTTTCATATATCTGAATATATTTGTATGCCAACTTTTAGTAGGAAATCCACCCAAGTACACGGGACCCCTGGTCAACTGAAGAAAGCAATTTTTTTTTTTTGCATGTGTAAACATAGATGTTTCTGCCATCTGCTGGAAGGTTGACAGATTAGCTGCCGCTGTGCTTGTCAGTCTGTAAGGCAGACAGTCTGCATGGAAATGCACTAAATCAGCGATGCAAACCATTGTTTTGTAATTGTTTAGTGGTGGTTACATTCTATAAGTCAAACAACACTGTCATTATGTCCACCCAAGCCAGCAGAAAAGCTTTATGCTAATTTTCTGAAATCAATCAATACCCTGTCCGCTTCATTCTAATAATATTTTTTTTAAATAAATGAAGTTACCATCTACTGTCCCCTGAAGGGCTGCATATCAAAGTACAATGTGAAACTGTCCAGCTGAAATCAAGACCTTCTCTTTATGTAAATACTGTTTTTTTTTCTGGCAGACAAAGCTGAAAGAATGAGACTCACATTTGTGGTCTTTTTGTAGTAGTCGATATTGTGCACGTCTCTGGCCAGACCGAAGTCAGCAATCTTCATAACATTGTCCTCCGTCACAAGGACGTTTCTGGCTGCCAGGTCTCTGTGGATGCACTGAAAGAAGGAGCAGACAACAAAGAAATCAAACACACATCTGACAGAATCAATTGTGGATGTCTCACAAACAAGATGGAAAGTGACAACTTCTATTCACTTTTATGAAAGAATAAAACCTCCCCACGCTAACTTTACCCAAACTGCAGTATACACTTCATACAGGTTACTGTGTGAGCAAAGTATTGGTGGGGAATGTATTTGAGAGTAACATTAACATATGTCAAGAAAATTCCAAGCACATCAAGACAAAACTAAGAGTCTTGTCTCACTGGGCTGCAACAGTGTATGAATGGCAACTGCGAAGGAAATAGCTTGATTTTGCACAATGTTCGCTGGGTGCCACTCTTCCCTTGTTTCACTCACAAGGTCTTGCTCGCGTCGCGCCTGGATTTTGAATTTTTCAAAATAGGTGAAGTGACAAGGCTCCTCCCAGTTTGCTCCCAGAGCCACTGCTGGTGTCCTACGAACCTCTGAATGCACTCACTGTATCTCCATGAGAGAATCATGACAGAACTGTGGATGTGTTGGGCCACACGTACGAGCACATGCACATTTTGGGAGCACACCAAAATAGCGGAGATGATCGGAGAGGAAAAGCCGCTTCTGGAAGCTGCTGCCAGCCTGGCCACAGTTGCAGGACACCAGAACTTTTGGGCTTATGCATTTAATATATATATATATATATATATATATATATATATATATATATACGAGGGCTGTCAATAAAGTAACGGTCCTTTTTATTTTTTTCAAAAACTATATGGATTCATTCATATGTTTTACGTCAGACATGCTTGAACCTTCATGCGCATGCGTGCAGTTTTTCCACGCCTGTCGGTGACGTCATCCGCCTGTGAGCACTCCTTGGGGAGGAGTCGTCCAGCCCCTCGTCGGAATTCCTTTGTCTGAGAAGTTGCTGAGAGGACTGGCGCTTTGTTTGATCAAAATTTTTTCTAAACCCTGTGCAGACACACGAAGTGGACACGGTTTGAAAAATTTAAGCTGGTTTTCAGTGAAATTTTACGGCGATGATGAGATTTTGAGGTGATTCTGTCGCTTTAAGGACCTTTTCACGGTGCGAGGACGTCGCTCAGCACTCCCAGGCGCCATCGCCAGCCTGTTCAAGCTGAAAACCTCCACATTCAGGCCTATTGATCCAGGACGTAGTGAGAGAACAGAGAAGTTTCAGAAGAAGTCGGTTTCAGCATGTTTATCGGATATTTCACGTTAAGGATGATTTTTTTTAATGAAAGACGTGCGGACGGGTCGCGCCGTAGGGACGCAGCGGCGCGGTGCGGCGGACAGGAAAAACACCTCCGTGTTGATAACCATTTGTAAAATCCAGGTGTGCTTTTGATGGCTTTCAGTGGAGTGAGTATATGAGAAATTGTTTAACAGCAGGACATGTTCCAACTTGTCCTTAAGGCTTCAATGGAGGGTTTTTCTGTGGTGTGGAGCGCTCGACGGCGGCTGCGAGCCGGACGCGCGGACCCGTCCGCATCATGTCTTTCATTATAAAAAACTTCCTTTAACAGTGGACTATTCCGGATAAAATGCTGAAACCGACTTCGTCTGGAAACTTCTTCTGTTCTATCACGACGTTCCTGGAATCAATTTAGAACCTGAACTGTGGAGGTTTTCAGCTTGAACAGGCTGATGACGCCGCCTGAGAGCGCTGCGCGACGTCTCGCACCGTGGGAAGTCCTTAAAGCGAAAGACTCACCTCAAAATCTCTCATCAAGCCGTGTTAAAATTTCACTGAAAACCAGCTTAATTTTTCGAACCGTGTCCACTTCGATGTGTCTCACAGGTTTAGAAAAATTTTTGATCAAACAAAGCGCCAGTCTCTCAGCACATTCTCAGACAAAGGAATTCCGACAAGGGGCTGGACGACTACCTCCCACAAAGAGTGCTACCCAGGCGAATGACGTCACCGACAGGCGGGAAAAACTCACGCATGCGCACGAGGGTTCAAGCATGTCTGACGTAAAAACATATCAATGAAATCCATATAGTTTTTGAAAAAAATAAAAAGGACCGTTACTTTATTGACAGCCCTCGTATATATATATATATATATCTATATATATGTTATACAAATAATGGATGGTAAGAGTCCAACTATAGAAATACGGATGAAGATTGATATTGGACGAGGCGAATCTTCTGATTATATTATGGACTGTAGATGATGGAATCCCTCAATTCCTTGCAATTGAATGTTGGAAACATTGTTCGTAAACTGTTGGTCTATTTTTCATGCGGTTTGCACAAAGCAGTGATCCTCACTCCACCTTTGCTTGTGAACGGCGAGATGTTTGGGTATGCTCCTTTTATCCCAGTCATGACACTCACAAGTAGTTCCCTCATTTCCCAAACGCTATGAGTGTGTTAGAAGGAAAGGTGATGTAACACAGTGGTAAACATACCACTTGAAAGCGTGTTGCAGGCATCCATTTCAAATGAGAAAATATTTGCACAACAACAATGAAGTTTATAGTTTGAACATTTAAATATCAAATCAAATCAATCAATTTTATTTATATAGCGCCAAAATCACAACAAACAGTTGCCCCAAGGCGCTTCTACATGTAAGGCAAAGCCCATACAATAATTACGGAAAAACCCCCACGGTCAAAACGACCCTGTGAGCAAGCACTTGGCAACAGTGGGAAGTGAAAAAACTCCCTTTAACAGGAAGAAACCTCCAGCAGACCAGGCTCAGGGAGGGGCAGTCTTCTGCTGGACTGGTTGGGCTGAGGGAGAGAACCAGGAAAAAGACATGCTGTGGAGGGGAGCAGAGATCAATCACTATGATTAAATGCAGAGTGGTGCATACACAGAGCAAAAAGAGAAAGAAAACACTCAGTGCATCATGGAACCCCCCAGCAGTCTAAGTCTATAGCAGCATAACTAAGGGATGCTTCAGGGTCACCTGATCCAGCTCTAACTATAAGCTTTAGCAAAAAAGAAAGTTTTAAGCCTAATCTTAAAAGTAGAGAGGGTGTCTGTCTCCCTGACCGAATGGGAGCTGGTTCCAGAGGAGAGGAGCCTGAAAGCTGAAGGCTCTGCCTCCCATTCTACTATTTAAAAAACCCTAGGAACTACAGTAAGCCTGCAGTCTGAGAGTGAAGCGCTCTATTGGGTGATATGGTACAATGAGGTCCCTAAGATAAGATGGGACCTGATTATTCAAAACCTTATAAGTAAGAAGAAGAATTTTAAATTCTATTCTAGAATTAACAGGAAGCCAATGAAGAGAGGCCAATATGGGTGAAATATGCTCTCTCCTTCTAGTCCCGCAGTCAGTACTCTAGCTGCAGCATTTGAATTAACTGAAGGCTTTTCAGGGAACTTTTAGGGACAACCTGATAATAATGAATTACAATAGTCCAGCCTAGAGGAAATAAATGCATGAATAGTTTTTTCAGCATCACTCTGAGACAAGACCTTTTCTAATTTTGAGAGATATTGCGCAAATGCAAAAAAGCAGTTCTACATATTTGTTTAATATGCGCATTGAATGACATATCCTGATCAAAATGACTCCAGATTTCTCACAGTATTACTAGAGGTCAGGTAATGCCATCCAGAGTAAGGATCTGGTTAGACACCATGTTTCTAAGATTTGTGGGGCCAAGTACTTCAGTTTATCTGAGTTTAAAAGCAGGAAATAGAGGTCATCCATGTCTTTATGTCTGTTAAGACAATCCTGCAGTTTAGCTAATTGGTGTGTGTTCTCTGGCTTCATGGATAGATACAGCTGGGTATCATCTGCGTAACAATGAAAATTTAAGCAATGCTGTCTAATAATACTGCCTAAGGGAAGCATGTATAAGTGAATAAAATGGTCCTAGCACAGAACCTTGTGGAACTCCATAATTAACCTTAGTCTGTGAAGAAGATTCCCCATTTACATGAACAAATTGTAATCTATTAGATAAATATGATTCAAACCACCGCAGCGCAGTGCCTTTAATACCTATGGCATGCTCTAATCTCTGTAATAAAATTTTAGGTCAACAGTATCAAGAAGCAGCACTGAGGTCTAACAGAACATGCACAGAGATGAGTCCACTGTCTGAAGCCATAAGAAGATCATTTGTAACCTTCACACTAATGCTGTTTCTGTACTATGATGAATTCTAAACCCTGACTGAAACTCTTCAAATAGACCATTCCTCTGCAGATGATCAGTTAGCTGTTTTACAACTGACCCTTTCAAGAATTTTTGAGAGGAAAGGAAGGTTTGGAGATTGGCCTATAATTAGCTAAGATAGCTGGCCAAGTGATGGCTTTTTAAGTAATGGTTTAATTACTGCCACCTTAAAAGCCTGTGGTACATAGCCAACTAATAAAGATAGATTGATCATATTTAAGATCGAAGCATTAAATAATGGAGGGCTTCCTTGAGCAGCCTGGTAGGAATGGGGTCTAATAGACATGTTGATGGTTTGGAGGAAGGAACTATTGAAATAACTCAGACAGAACAATCGGAGAGAAAGAGTCTAACCAAATACCGGCAATCACTGAAAGCAGCCAAAGAGACGATATGTCTTTGGGATGGTTATGAGTAATTTTTTCTCTAATAGGTAAAATTTATTAGCAAAGAAGTCATGAAGGCATTACTAGTTAAAGTTAAAGGAATACTCGGCTCAATAGAGCTCTGACTCTTTGTCAGCCTGCTACAGTGCTGAAAGAAACCTGGGGTTGTTCTTATTTTCTTCAATAGTGACGGGTAGTAGATGTCCTAGCTTACGGAGGCTTTTTTATAGAGCAACAGACTCTTTTCCAGGCTAAGTGAAGATCTTTTAAATTAGTGAGACGCCATTTCCTCTCCAACTTACGGTTTATCTGCGTTAAGCTACGAGTTTGTGAGTTATACCACGGAGTCAGGCACTTCTGATTTAAGGCTCTCTTTTTCAGAGGAGCTACAGGCATCCAAAGTTGTCCTCAATGAGGATATAAAACTATTGACGAGATGATCTATTTCACTCACAGAGCTTAGGTAGCTACTCTGCCCTCTGTTGGTATATGGCATTGGAGAACATAAAGAAGGAATCATATCCTAAACCTAGTTACAGCGCTTTCTGAAAGACTTCTACGTAATGAAACTATTCCCCACTGCTGGGTAGTCCATCAGAGTAAATGTAAATGTTATTAAGAAATGATCAGACAGAAGGGGGTTTTCAGGGAATACTGTTAAGTCTTCTATTTCCATACCATAAGTCAGAACAAGATCTAAGGTATGATTAAAGTGGGTGGTGGACTCTTTACATTTTGAGCAAAGCCAATTGAGTCTAACAATAGATTAAATGCAGTGTTGAGGCTGTCATTCTCAGCATCTGTGTGGATGTTAAAATTGCCCACTATAATTATCTTATCTGCGCTAAGCACTAAGTCAGACAAAAGGTCTGAAAATTCACAGAGAAACTCACAGTAACGACCAGGTGGACGATAGATAACAACAAATAAAACTGTTTTTTGGGACTTCCAATTTGGATGGACAAGACTAAGAGTCAAGCTTTCAATGAATTAAGCTCTGTCTGGGTTTTTGATTATTAATAAGCTGGAGAGGAAGATTGCTGCTAATCCTCCGCCTCAGCCCGTGCTACGAGGTGTTCTGGCAGTTAGTGTGACTCGGGGGTGTTGACTCATTTAAACTAACATATTCATCCTGCTGTAACCAGGTTTCTGTAAGGCAGAATAAATCAATATGTTGATCAATTATTATATCATTTACTAACAGGGACTTAGAAGAGAGAGACCTAATGTTTAATAGACCACATTTAACTGTTTTAGGTCTGTGGTGCAGTTGAAGGTGCTATATTATTTTTTCTTTTTTAATTTTTATGCTTAAATATATTTTGCTGGTTATTGGTGGTCTGGAGCCAGGCATCGTCTCTACGGGGATGGGGTAATGAGGGGATGGGCAGGGGGAGAGAAGCTGCAGAGAGGTGTGTAAGACTACAACTCTGCTTCCTGGTCCCTACCCTGGATAGTCACAGTTTGGAGGATTTAAGAAAATTGGCCAGATTTCTAGAAATGAGAGCTGCTCCATCCAAAGTGGGATGGATGCCGTCTCTCCTAACAAGACCAGGTTTTCCCCAGAAACTTTGCAATTATCTATGAAGCCCACCTCATTTTTTGGACACCACTCAGACGCCAGCAATTCAAGGAGAACATGCGGCTAAACATGTCACTCCCGGTCTGATTGGGGAGGGGCCCAGAGAAAACTACAGAGTCCGACATTGTTTTTGCAAAGTTACACACCGATTCAATGTTAATTTTAATGACCTCCGATTGGCGTAACCGGGTGTCATTACTGCGACGTGAATTACATCTTACCAAATTATATGCTTAGCCTTAGTCAGCAGTTTCAAATTTCCTTCAATGTCGCCTGCTCTGGCTCCCGGAAGACAACTGACTATGGTTGCTGGTGTCACTAACTTCACATTTCTCAAAACAGAGTCGCCAATAACCAGAGTTTGTTCCTTGGTGGGTGTGTCACCGAGTGGGGAAAAACGGTTAGAGATGTGAACGGGTTGGCGGTGTACACAGTGCTTCTGTTTAGGGCTACGCTTCCTCCTCACAGTCACCCAGTCGGCCTGCTTTCCCGGCTGCTCGGGATCTGCCGGAGGGAAACTAATGGCAGCTAAGCTACCTTGGTCCGCACCGACTACAGGGGCCTGGCTAGCTGTAGGATTTTCCAAGGTGCGGAGCCGAGTCTCCAATTCGCCCAGCCTGGCCTCCAAAGCTACGAATAAGCTACACTTATTACAAGTACCATTACTGCTAAAGGAGGCCGAGGAATAACTAAACATTTTCACACCCAGAGCAGAAAAGTGCGGGAGAGACAGGAGAAGCCGCCATTGCTAACCGGCTAAGAGCTAGTAGCTTGCACTAAGCTAGCGGATTCCTATAAAACACACAAAGTGAATAATGTGTAAATAATTTAGAGGTGATTCAGCAGAGGGAGTGCTTAATCAATCATCAATCAATCAATTTTTTTATATAGCCCAAATCACAACAAACAGTTGCCCCAAGGCGCCTTATATTGTAAGGCAAGGCCATACAATAATTATGTAAAACCCCAACGGTCAAACGACCCCCCTGTGAGCAAGCACTTGGCTACAGTGGGAAGGAAAAACTCCCTTTTAACAGGAAGAAACCTCCAGCAGAACCCAGGGCTCAGGGAGGGGCAGTCTTCTGCTGGGACTGGTTGGGGCTGAGGGAGAGAACCAGGAACAAGACATGCTGTGGAGGGGAGCAGAGATCGATCACTAATGATTAAATGCAGAGTGGTGCATACAGAGCAAAAAGAGAAAGAAACAGTGCATCATGGGAACCCCCCAGCAGTCTACGTCTATAGCAGCATAACTAAGGGATGGTTCAGGTGACCCTGAACCATCCCTTACTATAAGCTTTAGCAAAAAGGAAAGTTTTAAGCCTAATCTTAAAAGTAGCAGAGGGTGTCTGTCTCCCTGATCTGAATTGGGAGCTGGTTCCACAGGAGAGGAGCCTGAAAGCTGAAGGCTCTGCCTCCCATTCTACTCTTACAAACCCTAGGAACTACAAGTAAGCCTGCAGCGCTTACTTGTAGTTTAGTTTAGTTAAGGCACGTGAAGATTACACTGTGAAACAAATCGTTATCTAGTAACTAGATCAATCTAATGCACAGATTAAACAGCTACAGATACAGCAAAACACCGCTGTGCTCCGGAACAGGAAGTGATACAATACCTCAGGCAATATTTCTCTATGTTGGACGACTTGCCGTCCAGTCAATTGTATGTTCTCCACCCCCCTCCCAAATTAAGCAAACAACAAAGAGTCAAGTAAATTAGATCAATTAATTTTGTTGTGAACAGCATATGATTGATTCTGATGAGATGAATGCTTCTAAAACATCAGTAGCATGCTTGTCCTACCTTTTTAGTGGCAGAATCACACCAGGGGAGAAAGTTCAGAAGGAAGTAAGGCAGCTCCAGGTTTTGGTTTTGTTTTTTTAACATGTTCACTCAGGTTAAAATCCTCTCTCTGCTCCGCGCTCTCTGCATGCACCGATGGTTCTCAGAATGTAACGTGTCATGCCTCCATCCAGGAATCTCCGTCCCCCACCCCTCCCTCGCAGCCTGTTGACTCTGCGCGCGCACACACACACACACGCACACCGACAGCTCCTTTGGTAAACTCCGCATTTTAGACGGCTTTTGAAAAAGACAGTCACTGTTTTAATCGCCCGTCTTATCCAAACGGCAGGTCGGATCGCTCCTCAACCTCCATGTTATTGTCCTGCCTTAAGACGAGAGCGAAACAGAGTGCACGAGGATGCAGCACAATGACGTCAGATTCTGAGTCGTTTTATGCTTTGTGGATAAAATAATAATTCACGGTAATCGCGAATATGAAAAATAATCGGGAATATGAAAAATAATCGCGATTGGCGAATATTGTAATAATTGTGACTGCCCTAGTTCCTGACCTTCGTATGCCGCTCTCTGATTGGCTAGCTGTTGGCAGTAATTTCTTTCACACCAGGGGGAGAAAGTTCAGAAGGAAGTAAAGGCAGCTCCAGGTTTTGGTTTTGTTTTTTTAACATGTTCACTCAGGTTAAAATCCTCTCTCTGCTCCGCGCTCTCTGCGTGCACCGATGGTTCTCAGACTGTAACGTGTCGTGCCTTCATTCAGGAATCTCCCTCCCCCACCCCCTCCCTCGCAGCCTGTTGACTCTGCGTGCGCACACACACACACACACCGACAGCTCCTTTGGTAAACTCTGCATTTTAGATGGCTTTTGAAGAAGACAGTCACTGTTTTAATCGCCCGTCTTATCCAAACGGCAGGACGGATCACTCCTCAACCTCCATGTTATTGTCCTGCCTTAAGACGAGAGCGAAACAGAGTGCACGAGGCTGCAGCACAATGACGTCAGATTCTGAGTCGTTTATGCTTTGTGGATAAAATAAATAATTCATGGTAATCGCGAATATGAAAAATAATTGCGATTGGCGAATATTGTAATAATTGTGACTGCCCTAGTTCCTGACCTTCGTATGCCGCGCTCTGATTGGCTAGCTGTTGGCAGTAAGCTCTAACGCTATTGGTCAGTGGGAACCGATCCAATATAACTTTTAGTCCTAGCCTTTTTGGATCCTTTTGGATCCAACATAACTTTCTGGCTCCAAGCATGCCAAAATACAGGTAAATGATGGACAGAAAGGCTAAGCTGTGGAGAACACACACACACACACACACACACACACACACACACACACACACACACACACACACATATATATATATATATATATACTCAACAAAAATATAAACGCAACACTTTTGGTTTTGCTCCCATTTAGTATGAGATGAACTCAAAGATCTAAACTTTTTCCACATACACAATATCACCATTTCCCTCAAATATTGTTCACAAACCAGTCTAAATCTGTGATAGTGAGCACTTCTCCTTTGCTGAGATAATCATCCCACCTCACAGGTGTGCCATACCAAGATGCTGATTAGACACCATGATTAGTGCACAGGTGTGCCTTAGACTGCCCACAATAAAAGGCACTCTGAAAGGTGCAGTTTTGTTTTATTGGGGGGGGGGATACCAGTCAGTATCTGGTGTGACCACCATTTGCCTCATGCAGTGCAACACATCTCCTTCGCATCATCCGTGAAGAGAACACCTCTCCAACGTGCCAAACGCCAGCGAATGTGAGCATTTGCCCACTCAGGTCGGTTACGACGACGAAGTGGAGTCAGGTCGAGACCCCGATGAGGACGACGAGCATGCAGATGAGCTTCCCTGAGACGGTTTCTGACAGTTTGTGCAGAAATTCTTTGGTTATGCAAACCGATTGTTCCAGCAGCTGTCCGAGTGGCTGGTCTCAGACGATCTTGGAGGTGAACATGCTGGATGTGAAGGTCCTGGGCTGGTGTGGTTACACGTGGTCTGCGGTTGTGAGGCTGGTTGGATGTACTGCCAAATTCTCTGAAACGCCTTTGGAGACGGCTTATGGTAGAGACATGAACATTTAATACACGAGCAACAGGTCTGATTGACATTCCTGCTGTCAGCATGCCAATTGCACGCTCCCTCAAATCTTGCGACATCTGTGGCATTGTGCTGTGTGATAAAACTGCATCTTTCAGAGTGGCCTTTTATTGTGGGCAGTCTAAGGCACACCTGTGCACTAATCATGGTGTCTAATCAGCATCTTGGTATGGCACACCTGTGAGGTGGGATGGATTATCTCAGCAAAGGAGAAGTGCTCACTATCACAGATTTAGACTGGTTTGTGAACAATATTTGAGGGAAATGGTGATATTGTGTATGTGGAAAAAGTTTTAGATCTTTGAGTTCATCTCATACAAAATGGGAGCCAAACCAAAAGTGTTGCGTTATATATATATATATATATAAAAAACAATCTACCCAGTGTGCATATTGAGGTGCACAATTCTGCATAAGTGGAACACAGCAATGTGTTGCTTTAAATCATTTTATCTGGACTGCGCTCTGTCTTCCCCTCCCGTTCTCACTCTCTCTCTCTGCCTGTCTCTACCCCCTCCTCTAACTCTCCCCCCGTCTCTCTGAGAACATGCGGTGGGAGTTCTTTCATGTGCTTTTTGAACCAAATTTATGCACCTAATTTTGTTTAAAGAATTATTGCACACTTTCTGTAAATCCTATAAACTTCATTTCACTTCTCAAATATCACTGTGTTTGTCTGCTATATGATATATTTAACTGAAATTGCTGATCCAAACAACCAATGATTTTATACAGGAAAATCATGAATCAGCAGGGGTGCCCAAACGTTACATACAACTGTATTGGTAGCCCAACTTCATATCCCACCGAGCTATTTGCTCAACTTTCACATGATTACTTCAGTAAAATTCAACTGCTGTGTTATATTATAAATAAGAAATTGAAATTTAGATTGAATTACTTAGAAGATGTTGATAATCATTACATGCCACAGATACACTACAAGCAAAAAACCTGTCTTTTTAATATTACACAGTTCCATGTTCCACTATTTATCCATTAAATAAATGCGGAATACCGGAGGACTTTTTTTCTTTCTTATCCTGATATAGATAACTGAATTGAAAACATCCAGAAGTTCTCTCAAAGTGTCATCGTGGCTGACCTTTTGTGAGGCGAGGTACTCCATGCCTCGGGCCACCTGGTAGGCACAGGACACCAGGCTTTAAATGTAAGCTGCTCGTCTGGGATTTACACGTGTCAAAGGAGTAGTCCCATGCCCGGTGGGCGTCGTGCCCTCAGGTACTCTCTCAGGTTGCCTTGGAGCATATTCCACCAGGACGTACAGTGGACCTGTGCGCAGCACAGAACACAGAGTCACTTTCACAGCACATCAGCTGCACCCATCATCTCCACCTGTGGACTCTGTCTCACCATCCTGAGTGCACGCTCCCAGCAGGTTGATAATGTTTTTGTGTTTTCCGATCATCTTCATCATCTCCATCTCAGACACCAGGTCTGACAAATCTTTATCTGTTGCGTCATCTGAGACAAATGAACGAGGGAAATAAGTCAGATCATATTTATTCATTGCCTGAAGATTCCCTTGAGCAGCAAAAAACAGAAGATGAGGGAACAAAGTGTTCATTTTGAGCTAGGGGTAAGCAATCTCATATTTTGGATCGTATCTGACCCATATTGACCAAAATTACTGGACTGGATATCCAAACAAACAAACAAACTTAAAGCTCCAGAGTAAATCCTGTCCATTCTTCTTTTGCACATCTGAGTCATGTTGTGCGTTAGGGGAGTAAAAAATTTCTTCCACAGTTTGAGTTCTGTTTTGTTAGATAATTAGGTTGGCAAAGTACATCCAGACAAATTCTAAGACAGGAACAAAGGCATTGGATTGGTCTCTGTATCAGCAGATACTGAAGGTTCTAGTATCAGTATCATATCAGGAATGAAAATGTGGTATCATACCATCCCTAATTTGATCAGAAGTAATGTTTACATCGAGAAGAAGAATCCAGGAGAGGAAAGTAGTACTGCTGACACAGTCAAGGTCGAGCATTACTTCTTGTATTTGAGTTGGAGAAATCGCTAACCTTTCAGCATTTTCACAGCCACTGTAAGCGGCTTGTTGGGCTTCTCCTTATCGATACCAACAGCATCAGCCATCACCACTTGACCAAAGCAGCCCTCTCCCAGAGGTTTACCCAGAGTCAGCCTGAATTAAAAAGAAAAAAGAAAAAAAAATCTCTTCTATTGTATGTTACTGAAGTATGTTGTTTTATATCTCTTAAGGACAACAGCAGAGAGTGTCAAACACGATGCAGTGGCTTCACAGAAAGAAAAATGAAACGGCTATACAGTAGTGTTCAGAATAATAGTAGTGCTATGTGAGAGAAAAAATTAATCCAGGGTTTGAGTATATTTCTATTGTTCCATGGGAAAAAGGTACCAGTAGATTCAGGAGATTCCTCACAAATCCAACAAGACCAAGCATTCATGATATGCACACTCTTAAGGCTATGAAATTGGGCTATTAGTAAAAAAAAGTAGAAAGGGGGTTGTTCACAATAATAGTAGTGTGCATTCAGTCAGTGAGTTCGTCAATTTTGTGGAACAAACAGGTGTGAATCAGGTGTCCCCTATTTAAGGATGAAGCCAGCACCTGTTGAACATGCCTTCCTCTTTGAAAGCCTGAGGAAAATGGGATTTCAAGACATTGTTCAGAAGAACAGCATAGTTGATTAAAAAGTTGATTGGAGAGGGGAAAACTTATACGCAGGTGCAAACAATTATAGGCTGTTCATCTACAATGATCTCCAATGCTTTAAAATGGACAAAAAACCAGAGACGCATTGAAGAAAACAGAAAACAACCATCAAAATGGATAGAAGATTAACCAGAATGGCAAAGGCTCACCCATTGATCAGCTCCAGGATGATCAAAGACAGTCTGGAGTTACCTGTAAGTGCTGTGACAGTTAGAAGACGCCTGTGTGAAGCTAATTTATTTGCAAGAAGCCCCCCACAAAGTCCCTCTGATAAATAACCACACGTGCAGAAGAGGTTACATTTGCCAAAGAACACATCAACTGGCCTAAAAGAAATGAGGAATATTTTGTGGACTGATGAGAGTAAAAATGTTCTTTTTGGCTCCAAGGGCCGCAGACAGTTTGTGAGACGACCCCCAAACTCTGAATTCAAGCCACAGTTCACAGTGAAGACAGTGAAGCATGGTGGTGCAAGCATCATGATATGGGCATGTTTCTCCTACTATGGTGTTGGGCCTATATATCGCATACCAGATATCATGGATCAGTGGATATGTCAAAATACTTGAAGAGGTCATGTTGCCTTAAGCTGAAGAGGACATGCCCTTGAATTGGGTGTTTCAACAAGACAATGACCCCAAGCACACTAGTAAACGAGCAAAATCTTGGTTCCAAACAAAAAAATTAATGCCTTGCAGATGTGAAGAAATCATGAAAAACTGTGGTTATACAACTAAATACTAGTTTAGTGATTCACAGGATTGCTAAATAAAGCAGTTTGAACATAACAGTTTTGAGTTTGTAGCATCAACAGCAGATGCTACTATTATTGTGAACAACCCCTTTTCTACTTTTTTTTTTTACTAATAGCCCAATTTCATAGCCTTAAGAGTGTGCATATCATGAATGCTTGGTCTTGTTGGATTTGTGAGAATCTACTGAATCTACTGGTACCTTGTTTCCCATGTAACATAAGAAATATACTCAAAACCTGGATTAATCTTTTTAGTCACATAGCACTACTATTATTCTGAACACTACTATAAATGAAACAGCAGCGAGCGTGCTTTCTTTTTGACATCTGCTAATATGTCTGTGAGTAATGTAGATATGTATCACTGTTTTTGAAATTTTCTCACCGACTTCGAAGAAATTCCCACTTGGGGTCAGAGGGCAGTTCCAGCTCTGAGACGTTGGCCAGCACAGGACCGTCGGAGGACGACAAGCGGGCAATTCTGACCAGTGGTGTGTTGGAGTTCATTGAGGAATTGGAATCCAAGGACACCTGCTTGGGTACAAAAAAGGAAACTGTTATAGTCTCTGAAAAAGGTGCACTGATAAGTGGTGGCTTTGAACAAAGAAGACAGTGAAGACAGAAAGAAGACAAAAGCTAACACTTGAATCAGCAGAGACTGAGCTTCATATAAAATGTCATTTTTGCTACCTAGACATTTTTACACTTCATATTATAATCCCGTTGCATTCTTTTTTCAATAAGTCACGCTTCCATTTATCAGCTCTGGTCTAAACTGTGTGTTTAGGCTCAGAAGCTTATTGTATTATCATCGACAGATAATACTTTGTTTGTATATTTTTGACACAAAAATAGTTCACTCAGTTCATTGGGAAAAAAGAACTGATGAATGCACGTCCTGTCATTGAACAGTCACGCTATGCTGCAGAAAATCGATTTTGTTGAAAATTCTAGGAAACTCATATTTCTGACAACAAACATGCCTGCCCCCTTCAAGAGAAAACTTTGAAAATGAGCTGTAAAAATGAAACATCCAAAATTATTTACCACCTAGGCAGATGTGTTTAGTGATGGCAACACCTTTTGCAGGAGAAAAAAAGTTGGAGTCTTTAGTGTCCTGGGGTTTCATGTCTTACGGGGCTATTCCACAGAACGCCATTATTTTCCTTTTAATCCTGAATAGCAGATCTGGGTTCATTTTGAAGCATCATAGTAACGTCTTGATTGACCTTTGTCAATCTTGAAGAAACTTAGTATATGTAGTAGTTAAGGCCATCATCTGCACCAGATTTGAAATCAGGATACAATTTTTGAACTGTTCAAACATTTGATCCCGATTTTCAAAATCGTTGATAGTATTCGTTTGAACTTCTTTAAACGGGGTATTCATAGTGAGTACAGCTTGAGACTTGTTTGATCGAGCTCCATAGGGGTAAAAATTTGAAGCCAAAGCAGTGTTGCAGTTTTTGTTTAAAGTCAACCAGTTCGTCGGACTTGCCAGGTCTGTACTTTGTAAACAAGCCTGTTAGGAAGCATTTTAAGCCGTTTCAACCCGTTTTTGCACTTTTTTTGGATCATGGGTGAATGTAGTAGGGTGGCGCCCTGTGGAAATCCTGTTAGTGTGTGTTGTGAGACTTGGAGTCTAACCAGTGGCCTAAGGGAATGACTAAAGCTTTAGTGTAGTAGTTCTCTTCATAGAATCCTTGGCTATAACTTTATTTGTTTGGTATGACTTTAATGCAGCAGATAACAGAATATTACAGAGGAATCCTTCAAATGGTGATACAAGCACAAATTTGACAAAGTACACCTTAGATATCACTCTTGTGAAAAAACGACGGGCCACTGAATTTTCAATAGGCGGCCACGTAGGAGTGAATTGAAGAATTACGTAGGGGTCAAAATATAAAAATGCTCCAGTCATATTTAAAATTATACCACATTATTTGTCTGATTGTAAAGATTCCAAAAAGGTATAGTTTGGAGTATCTATGACTGAATTCTATAGAGTTATGGGGTAAAAACAACAAGAATGGTGACAAAGTTCAATTTCAGTTTGTACAGGGGTCAAAGTTAGAGTTGCTCCAATTTTGTTCAAAGGTGATGCAAATTACTGATTGAGTTACTAGGGTTTCAAAAACGAATAGATTGCACCATGTATCATGCTTAGTTATCACGTTACGCCGAAACATATGTCACGTCATAGAATTCAATGGACCTCAACATTGTTTGACCTTTACTTTCGAGACCAAGCATTCAACACAGTCAAAACTATTCCATTTATTATTCTAAGTAGCTCAATCAACAATTTGCACCATTTTTTTTTTTTTTTACTAAAATTGGAGCAACTTTAACTTTTGACCCCTGTACAAACTGAAATTGACCTTTGTCACCATTCTTAAGGTTTTTACCCCATAGATAGTCCAAACTATACCTTTTTGGAATCTTTATGATCAGACAAATAATGTGGTATAGTTTTCAAAATGATTGGAGTATTTTTATATTTTAACCCCTGTTTAATTCTTCAATTGACTACTACGTGGCCATCTTTTGAAAATTCAAGTGGCCCGTCATTTTTTTCAGAAGAGCAATATCTAAGGAGAATTTGTGCTGGATTTGGTGCTTGTATCACCATGTGAAGTATTGATTCAGTTATTTGCTGCACTATGGGCAGTCTTGATTGCGGGTGGGTGCTAAAGGGTTAAAATCTGACGAATATGATGCAATAATCCTACATCCGGGGACATCCTTCTCTGAGTTTTTGGGCATTACAGGGCAAACAAAGTGAAAATGCAAAGAAAAAGTGATGATGCGGTAGGAAAGTGGACATGTGTTGCTGTTTGTTTATGACCCGGAGCTCAAACATGTCGAGGCGGTTTTTGCAGGTGAGAGAACGCAGCTACTCTGGTTATCTGTGTAGGCTAACACTTACCAACATGACCTCTCCCATTTGCCTCGTCTTCCCTTCTCCACTGGGAAGCAAAAAAACACTCCACTTTTCGCAGCTGCTTCGGTGATTGCAGCCGAAAACAAAACAGTACATTATGCTGCGTTAGTATTACGCAAAAGGAGAACTTGTCAAATCCCGTGATATCATGCAGGGGTTCAAATGAGATTGCGCTGCTCTATTACTTGTGTAGTCAGGGAGCGAATAAGCTGTTTAATGGAATTTTTTTTTTTCTACCAGTCTGCTGCAAATGTGTCACATTGGAGGACCAATGTTGGAACTCATTCAGCAGCACTTTTTGACAAACAGCCTAACACCAGCAGTGACTTTTACAAACAGGCAGCCGATGGCTGCATGCAGGAGGACGCACGCACTAACAAAGATGAATGAAGGGGGAAGCAGAGGTGGGACGGACATCCCTATCCATCAGCAGGCTCCATCTCCCTCCCGATCGGCAGCCCTTCTGCTGAGCCCGTGGGCTCGTCCTCCTCCCGCCATCTATCTGACAACCTGGTGGGAGCCGGTGGCTCCAACCCAACACTACTTTTGATGAATATGTTTGTCAGTCAGCTCAGCCCCTTCAGGTGGGGTCTGCAAACACACAGGCCCACTTACCAGACTTCTCAACTCCAGGAAAATGAGAAAAAAAATATGCTGTAAACCAAAAAAAAAAAAAGACCCGATCACAATTTCAAAGGCACGAAAAGTAATATCAGATAGAACATGCCAAGCGCTTTATGGGAGATTTACTCAGAGTTATGAAGAAGAAAGGAGAGAACCAGGAGATTAGCTTTACAAAATGAAGCAAAGATTAGAGAAAAAATACAATAAAATCTTTCCCTGCACTACCTTATAAGAGCATGTATATGAGTGTCGAAAACAGAAACACTTTAAATGCCACAAAACATAAAAGCACCTGATCTGGCATAACACGACTGCCTTTACGCAGCAAGGGGGGAAAGAAAAACCCTTTTAAGTTGAACCATCATCTGCTAAATCCCAAATTTGCTGACAGCAAAAATCTTACGTGGCTTTGCAACAGACTTTATAGTAATAGTTTTCTAAAAATGTATCGCAGCCCTTTAATTATGAAGCCGGAAAGCTGGAACGTGCACAAAGCTGCCTCATAAGTGAGGGAGCTCTGAATTCAGCATGGCAAGGCATGATGAGTAACACACTCAGCTGACCCCGCTGCATCCAGAGTGTACAGCCGGGATGAAAATGGCTTTGTACTCACAAAAAGTGAGAGGTGTGCGAAAAGGTGGATTGATGCCGTGACAGAAAAGAAAAGCTGTCAAGGAGAGCTGATGAGAAGTGTGGTCTATAAAACCTCACTGATCCTGAGCCATCCAGCAACACTGCTGGTCTACAAACCCCCCTGATGCTGCATCCACAGACTGGGGGGGGGGGGGGGGGGGGGCAGGTGGCAGATGATTACAACAGAGTTTTAGGGCCACATTGAATTTCTTTTTTTTTTTTTGGACTTCGAGAATAAAGTCGTAATATTATGAGAATAAAGTCATAATATTACGAGAATAAAGTCGTAATATTACGAGAACAAAGTCGTAATTTTCTGAGGAAAAAAGTCATTACGAGAATAAAGTCGTAATTTTCTGTGAACAAAGTCATAATATTACAAGAAAAAAGTCAAATATTATATTATGACTTTATTCTCGTAATATGACTTTATTCTTGTAAAATTACGAATTTATTTTCATAATATTGTGACTTTTTTTCTCGTAAAATTACGACTTTATTCTCGTAATGTTACGACTTTATTCTCGAAGTCTAAATAAAAAAAATTCTATGTAGCCCTAAAACGCCGTCATAGGATGATGACAGCAGAGGTGGTAAGTTAGGACTGAGACAGTAACTCAAAGATGTAACGACTGCCGTATCCACCACACCACAGAACTGCCCAGGATCCTGTATGACAACCAAGCAGGAAAATAACTGGTCCATCTCTCAAAAGTAACCATCTTTCTGCTGCAACCTGCTGAAACATGAGTGTTCCTTTGGCCTTCTGCAGCTGCTGGTCTCCTCCACACTGAAGGCCAGAGATACGCGCCACATGCCCAAAATGTCATAGTTGAGTTTCCCTCACCATGCAAGTGATGCGACTCATCTGAGTCTGATACATCCAGTCATCTACATGGACAAACACCTCTGTCCATTGACCTCATGACTCCAGGAGATCTTTCTTCTTGATCTCAAAGGCTGAGGACCCAGAGACATGTATGTGGCTGCAGAGACACCTGAACGTCTTTACAAGTTCAACCACAGACACTCACGCAGCCTTTTAAGTGCTGCAATCAGGACATCCATTTATTACACAAAGATCACAGCATCAGAACACAGTCATATTAAAACAGGAACCCATGTCAAATCTGATTAAAAAATGAGTGTCGCTGTGCTGGTTACTGTCCATTTTTTGCCATTGTTTGGGATAAATTAAGGTAGCGTTTGTCTTTGCATGGTTTAGGTGATGGTCTAGTGGTTAAGCATTGGCCTTGAGACCAGAGGATCCTTGGTTCAAATCCCAGCCTGACTGGAAAATCACTAAGGGCCCTTGGGCAAGGTCATTAATCCCCTAGTTGTGTAGTGGGCTCCTTGCACTGCAGCACCCTGGCATCGGGGTGAATGTGAGGCATTGATATGTAAAGTGCTTTGAGCATCTGATGCAGATGGTAAAGCGCTACATAAATGCAGTCTGTTTACCATTTGCAGTTGTGGTAAGTGTAACAAGTTGAAAATTTTTAATTTTTGATGGTGATTACCACTTGTGTGTGGGCTGCTGCTACTCACAGCCCATTATCCATCATCCTCTCAGTGAAAACAGTGGAACAGTGGTTTACTCCACCGCTAACATGGGAACGCATCATTGCACTTGGTTTGGACCACGTTGAATTCAAGTGGGATAAGTGTGTTTACATGGAAGCAATTTCACCAGCAATGGGGAGACACAGTGCACAAATGTGGTACCACATGCCAGGGGTACTGTTTTCAGTCCTGTGAGTCTGTCCATGTGTAAACAATATTTTTGTGTCCATTTCAACCAAACCTGGTGGAATGATTGAGGGTCAACCAAGGAAAAAGTGATCTGAATTTGAGAAAACCTGGCTTCTCTTTGGCACGTTTTACAGCAGATGCCCTTCTTTTCGCAACTCTATATTATGCTGCATGTACACATAATGACGGCAAGTCACGAATGCCATGAAGTATACATTCTTGGCTGCTGATCACGAATGTGATGACTAGAGGCAGAGGTGTCAGATGTCCTCAGGAACTGCTGCAACCTGTTACCACGCTTTACGATGGATGGCACGTGTTGCTGGAGAATTATCAGGAACCATTAGAATAATGTTCCGCGTTGTTCCGCGTTGTTGCGTGCTATTGTGTGAAACAGCGCATCATTACGTTCTGTCACATTGTGAATAAGGTGAATTGTCTCCACACACACACCCATATTCATTCATCAGCTGCTGAACAATTCAGATCGCTCCAGTTTGCTCCTTAAAATCCACAGCAGAAGATCAACACGCTCAGTTGCGACCTCTACAACATGAGGTGAAATGAGGGTGGTGCGTGACATTCGTCAAAGATTTTTTGACAGCCAAAAACATGCTCCATGAAAATCATCACGCACCAACACGCACTATTAAGAAACCTATTCCGATGTGTTAAGTCAGGTTAAGAATGTCAGGAATGTGCCAAGAATGACGCAAATATGACAGCTGTAACGTGTCCTGCCTATGTGTTAACACGCCTTTACGTGGAGAGTGGGCACTGGTGGTGCTGAACCTGAAACCTACTGTTTATGAACCAGGGGCGTATACGTACACATTCATTGACCATTTTATTACGTACAACTTGCTAGTACCGAGTTGAACCCCTTTTTGCCTTCAGTACTGCCTTAATTCGTCATGGCATAGATTCAACAAGGTGTTGGAAACATTCCTCAGAGATGTTGGCCCATACTGACATGACAGCGTCACACACAATGCAACATTCCCCCAGTCTGCCCATTCTCCTCTGACCTCTAACATCAACAAGGCATTTTCGTCCACACAGCTGCTGCTCACTGGATATCTTCTTTTTTTGGACCATTCTCTGTAAACCCTAGAGATGGTTGCGCATGAAAATCCCAGCAGATCGGCAGTTTCTGAAATAGTCAGACCAGCCCGTCTGGTACCAACCACCGTGCCATGTTCAAATCCCCTTTCTTCCTCATTCTGATGCTCAGCAATGAACTTCAAAAAGCTGTGTTTGCCACATCTGGATACCTAAATGCACTGAGTTGCTGCCATGTCATTGACTGTTTAGCTATTTGCATTAACAAGCACTTGACCAAGTGTACCTAATAAAGTGGCCAGTGAGTGTATACAGTACAGGGGATATTTGGAAAGGCTATTTTGGTTAAAGACAAACACGAGGTCAATATTAAACACCTCTATGAGATCATATATTACCTTTCTTTCGGTTACATGATCTTTGATCTTGGGTGACCTTGAAATGTCAAGCTCAAGGTCATAAGGGTTTAAGTAAAAAGTTTGGAGAAAATGTGGATTAAACATGTAGAAGACAAGGACAAAGAGGTTGAATTTTCAATCAAATGTCAAGATCAATCACAAAGAATTCATTTATATGACTCTGTCAAACATGCAAGTGCCGCTTTTGGCTATTTAATTGCCATTTTTTCTCCATGTTGCAATAAATAAACAAACTATACAAATGATTTTAACTCATTGGAATGCCAATTACAGTGATTATCTGGATGGTAAAAGCCAAATATGAGCCTGTATCAAAGCAGCAAAGGTCTTTTTACAAACCTACATATTTCCTCATCCTTGAAAAACTCCTTAAAAATCATTCCTACGCATTCTCTGTTTATTGGTTATTTTGGTCTCAAATAAGACTTGGTTTGTTCTGGTGGTGGTCTCTCTTCCTCTCCAAGCTGGTGTTGGATTTGATTTGGACTCCACTAAGGTGGTCCTGACTGCGGCCCTGAGAGACGGGGATGTGAGGAGTCCTTCAGAAACGCAGCTGCTCCACTTTATGCTGCTCTCCAAACAGTTGAGGAGCAAGTGTGTGTTACACAGGGTGGTGAAATCTAAAACTAACACTCACAGTCACAGGAGGGCATAAATACCTCCGAGCCGAATCTGCTCCAAGATAAATGTGAACACATGTCACCAGTTTGATGCCTTCCAGCATCCACAGAAAACAGCAGGAGCAACAGACAGCAACCCTCAACATGGCTACATCACAAACGGCAGTTTCTCCGTGCACGCAGCGAGGGCGACACACATTTCAAATCCACTCAGTGCTGCAGTCTTCCCACTCAAGCTCTGACGCAGAAAAATCCACTATAATTTATGTTTTAAATTTTTCTGTGACTCCCAATAATGAATCTGTAAAGCGTGTCTGAGTTAATGATGTTAGTCCTCTGTGGGATGTGATACAATTTTTCTAAAAGGGTAAACAGTCTGGTTTGTGTCACAGTCTGGACTGTTTAGTGAGAGAGAGAGAAAATATAAGTCAACCAACATGTAACGTAACACTACGCTTTTGTTTCTTTTTTTATATCTTTTATTGAGGTGCCTGAAATAGGTCTCTGGGATGCCAAAATCCTGATTCATGCGTTTGTGTACTCCAGATGTGACTTTTGTAATGTTTTATTTTCTGGTTTAACCACATAAGAGTGCAATATGTCTTCAGATGATTCAAAGTACGGCTGCTGCAGTTTTGACTAAAACCAGGAGAACTGATGACATCACTAAACTACAGTGGATGATGGCAGAATTCTTTCACTGGTGAAGAGAAAAAAGCTTCAACAACATCTAGCCACATTAAGAACCCTCTGGAGAAGGTAGGCACATCACTGCCAAAGTCCACAGTCAAAAGACGCCTTTAGGAGGAGGTGCAAACTACTGGTCAGACTCGAGAACAGGAAGGACAGATGCCAGAAAAAAAAAAAAAAAAAAAATCTAACAAAGGCTGCCCATATCTGGAAGAAGGTTCTTTGGACACATGACAGATTTTAGACTAACTTGTGCCAGAGTGATGGTGAAAGCGTACAAGAGTGACGAATGACTAAAACTGTAAATAATGCAGTAAAAATGATGTAAAAAAGAAAACAACTTTCCAGAAAATACTGTAAATTTTACAGCACTGCAAAAGCTGAAATCTAAGAAAGTAAAAATTTGACTTAATTTTTGTCTAAAGAAAAAAAATGTCTTATTTTGGGAAAATGTATCTCACTTTTTCTTAAGTTCAAATATCAAGCTTGGATCTCAAATAATCCAAGCAAAGGAACAACATTGGTTTCCTTATTTTGAGACAGAGGTTAATCTTAAAATAGGAATTCTGTCTAGTTTTAAGGCACATTTTTATTATCTGGTACCTACATTTTGCTAGTTTTGAGAATTCTAACCAAGTAAATTTTTCTTATCCCATTGGCCGATTTTTTTGTTTAATACAGACAATTTGGCTAGATTTTGGATCATGTGGCTTATTTTGAGAGGGACAGTGTTTGCAGTGAAAAATAATCATGTCAAGGATTTTTTACAAAAGAAAAAATGTCTTATTTTGGGAAAATGTATCTCAATTTTTCTTAACCCTTTATCTACGGCAATGGCGCCCACGCCATATTTTCCATATGCGTATTTTTTTACCGTAACTTCGCCATAGTTTGTCCAATCCGAATGATTCAAAGTGCATTGTTAAGCTAACACCAAGGGCTTTCCAATGATATATGATGTATTACGGTAAACATAAGCCTGTGATGTCATAACGCAGAGGAAATATGAGGTCTGTCAATAAAGAATAGGTCCTTTTTATTTTTTTCAAAAACTATATGGATTTCATTCATATGTTTTTACATCAGACATGCTTGAACCCTCGTGCGCATGCGTGAATTTTTCCACCCCTGTCGGTGACGTCATTCGCCTGTGAGCACACCTTGTGGGAGGTGTGGTCCAGCGCCCTCGTCGGAATTCCTTTGTCTGAGAAGTTGCTGAGAGACTGGTGCTTTGTTTGATCAAAATTTTTTCTAAGCCTGTGAGGCACATCGAAGTGGACACGGTTCGAAAAATTCAGCTGGTTTTTGGTGAAAATTTTAACGGCTGATGAGAGATTTTGAGGTGATACTGTCGCTTTAAGGACTTCCCACGGTGCGAGATGTCGCGCAGCGCTCCCAGGCGCCGTCGTCAGCCTGTTTCAAGCTGAAAACCTCCACATTTCAGGCTCTGTTGATCCAGGACGTCGTGAGAGAACAGAGAAGTTTCAGAAGAAGTCGGTTTCAGCATTTTATCCGGATATTCCACTGTTAAAGGAGATTTTTTTAATGAAAGACGTACGGACGGATTGCAGCGTCGGCTCGCAGCCGCCGCGACGCTCCGCCACAGGAAAAACACCTCCGTGGCTTTCAGTGGAGTGAGTATCTGAGAAATTGTTTAATAGCTGGGCATGTTCCAACTTGTCCTTAAGGCTTCCAACAGAGGTGTTTTTCCTAAACATAAATGTAGTAATTTTTGAGGAAAAGGCAGGGTGTTAGTGTCATTTGTGAAGGTGTGTGTGCGTGTTTGTGTGGGTGTGATGGCTCCATCAGCCACAAGCCACTGCCCGGTGCCAACAAGCAGTGGAAACCCAACTTGCCAGCGATCCACAAAGGGGCGGCGTTCTTGCAAGAGGTCAACCTGCTGGATGTGCAAACTTTGTAAAATTGGCCTCTGTCTTCAGCCAGACAGAAACTGTTACAAACACACTGACAATAGACTGATGTAGTTTAGATCTAATTTTGATTCTTGGTTATATATTTGTATATAGTTTGACACTTTATTGTTTTAGTCATATTGTATAATTTTGCACAAAATGAGTGATCAAATGAGTGATTTATTGCACATTTTAATAATACAGATAATAATTGATATATTTATATATAGTTTTGCACTTTGTTGTTATTCATATTGTTTGGTTCTGCACTTTAAAATTGGTTACTTTTTGCATATTTTCGCCTTGTAAAATGTTTACTTTTCTGAGTTCTAGACACACAAAATTTATTATTTTGATTGTAAACACTTACAGCTTCCTGTTAAAAATGTGAAATCCAAACTTCCTTTACATAACAATCATTTTTCACTAAAAAACTGAAAAAAAAAATCAAGTTCGTTTTTGTGTTTTTTCTCATTTTAAATGCTAAAACTTAATTAATTAGTTAATCAGGTGTAATATAATTGAAATTCAGGTACTCTTGGAAAAGGGTACCAAAGCACACAAACACAGAACATTATTTCTTAATTTTATTGCTATAATAAAAAATTATAACCAATCGTCCATTTATAGCCTCAGTAGGTAAAGGGTTAGTAAGTTCAAATATCAAGCTTGGATCTCAAATAATCCAAGCAAAGGAACAACATTGGTTTTCTTATTTTAAGACAGAGGCTAATCTTAAAATAGGAATTATGTCTAGTTTTAAGGCACATTTTGATTATTCGGTGCATAGACATTTTGCTAGTTTTGAGAATTCTAACCAAGTAAATTTTTCTTTTTCATTGGCAGATTTTTTTGCTTAACACAGGCAATTTGGCTAGATTTTGGATTATTTGTCTTAATTTGAGAGGGACAGTGTTTGCAGTGAAAAATAATCGTGTCAAGGATTTTTTACAAAAGAAAAAAATGTCTTATTTTGGGAAAATGTATCTCACTTTTTCTTAACCAGTAACAAGGAAAGGCGATGGATTTCAAATCATCCAAGCAAAGGAACAACATTGGTTTCCTTATTTTAAGACAGAGGCTAATGTTAAAGTAGGAATTCTGTCTAGTTTTAAGGCACATTCTGATTATTCGGTGCTGAGACATTTTGCTAGTTTTGAGAATTCTAACCAAGTAAAGTTTTCTTACCCCATTGGCAGATTTTTTATTTATTTATTTATTTTGCTTAATACAGACAATTTGGCTAGATTTTGGATTATTTGTCTTATTTTGAGAGGGACAGTGTTTGCAGTGTTCTCAAAAACTGATTGACAGTGCAAGAATGAGACCTGTGAGGGAAGCCACCAAGACACCCACGACAACTTTGAAGGACTTATCAGCTTCTGTGGCTGTGATTGGACAAACTGTGCACAGTGCAGCTTTTGTCTACGTTGCATCACTGCTCACAGCTTCATAGAAAAGTGGAGCAGAGGAGAATTTTCACACAAGAAAACAGATCGAGCCTCTCATGTTTTCTGTTTTGTGAAATTTGAAGCGAAGCCTTTCTCTGTTACATTATTCACAGGAACAAACATTTTGATCTTTGGGCAGCTGTGGGTTTGAGAAGACAAACCATTCTGGATTGAATTTCAGATACATTCTGATTTTTCCAACACGTTTACTGAGAAACATTTGTTACAACAGTTGAAGAAGCTGGCAGCTGCTACCCGCTTCTCCCAAACCACCACAAAAGATACATCATCCTAATTACGTTTGAATAGAGATACAAAACAAAGATATGCTAAATATATAGAGAGAAAGAAGAAAAGGTGGGAAAATATTTATACAAATCTTGTATCTACTTTCTGTTACCTGTCTCTTGAGGGGAAACTTAGAGAGTTTTTGCACAGGAGGCGTGGGCAAAGTCTTCTGCGTGGTCATCCTCATGCGGCACAGGACGGCGATGACCACGGCGAGGATGAAGAGCACGCATCCTGTCACGTAGATGAGGATATCTGCATAATAGTCATCCTTCTCCGGATTCACGGCTACAGGGAGAATGGGAGGATGTCAGAATATGCACGCTGACACAATACTGCACAATTGCTGTTATGATTGCAATAAGTACTTCACAGCACTCCAAACCACATCATCTATTTACTCTTTTGAAAGAAATATTGTTTTGCTCAGTAGCACAAATTACTCTGATGGATTCTGGTAAGTAAGCCTCTGTACTCTATGCCTTTGCAGTACAGTGGTCCCTCGCTATAATGCGGTTCACCTTTCGCGGCCTCGCAGTTTTGCTGATTTTTTAAGTCCAATTTTGCATGCTTTCTTTTTTTTTTTTTTTTTACAGCGCATTGTGTTCTGCGTCCTCATCAAGCAGGCCGGTCGTGGCATCGTGAAGGGCTACAACGCGCATTGTGTTCTGCGTGTCTGTTTATAAAAATCTTCTTGCCCAGAAGAAAAAGAGCGCCAACAACTACCCATAAATGTGTTCTTCACTCGGAAAAAGACACATGCCCCGAGGTGTCACTCAGTGGAAAAAGACGCGACAGCGGAGCGGCGCAAGGACGAAGAGGCGCAATCAGAGGAACTGTGAAACACTGGTCAATCACTATTAATAATTTCTTATGTGTCCAACCTCGTAGGTTGATCGTTAAAATTAAATTTGTTAGTTCTAAAACCCATCATAATTATTTATAGGAAAACGTTCTATTTTTATTTGTCAAACAAATGTTTGGGCCTGAAAACAGGTTGGTTTTATTTTTCTACTAAGGTTTGAACTTTCAGAGTGTTTACACACGAGAGAAAAGTGAGAAAATGTTAATGCGTGTTTGAGAAAAGTGTATAAAGTGTGTAGTGAGGGGTTTTACAGCCTTAAAACGTCTATAATAACACTATGTAACAAATTTTTATTTTTGTTTAGTTCCTGGGTACACAGTGTGTTTTCCTAACCTGTTATGCCTTAAATAAATAGAAAATAGCTGTTATTCCACAGAAACTTTGCTTCTGTGATCAGGACAATGATATTTTGAAATTTGTCTGTTTTCAAGAATATTCTCGATTCGCCTTCACTAAGACTGAGTAGTCTTCTAGAATATTCTTTAACCGCTAGAACTGTCCAGAATTTTCTAGAAGTTTCCAGAATTATCTAGAAATTTCAAGAAACTTTTAGAACTTTCTAGAACGTTAAAAAAAAATGAAATCAAAGTTTGTGCTGAATGTAGTCATTTTCCATAGACTTTAGACGTAAGCAGTTGAAATATAACACTTAGAAGCCAGGAACAAAAATTGTGTTACATACTGTAATTATAAAAAAATAACACTGACTACTTCGTAGATTTCACCTATTGTGGGTTATTTTTAGAACGTAACTCCCGCGATAAACGAGGGACCACTGTATACATTATCCTTCCAGAGCAATCCAGCAATCAGCTTGTTGTTTTACCCTATAGCAGGTAATTGTACCTGTAACATGCTGCTCCACAGAGAGGTAATTATTGTGCTGAAAACTGAGTACAGAAATGTATTTAAATTGCCTCACTGCCTAGAGACATTACAACACTCTGATCTGCTCTGATTTAAAAGTGTCTTTCGGCAGAGGATGGATTGCATGTTCCTGTTGCCTAATTAAAAAAATGCAATGATGCCTTTAAAAATGCAGTTCAGATGAGCTAACAAGTACCAATTGTCTAAGATAACTGTACAGAGGTTTTTGAAAATGATCAGCATTGTGCTACAGAGCAAACGTGAAACTGTCAAAGAACTACCGTAATAAACTCATGGCGTTTATACCATTGAGATAAACAGATGGCATAAAATGAAATGAAATGAAACAAACCCAAAGATCCAAAGAGAGAGACAGATTGAAAGAATATACCTGGAAGCACCGTCAGCCAAGCAGAGTGGTAAGTATAGCCGATAGAGTTCCCTGCCAGACAAGTGTACTCGCCCGCATCCTCAAAAGACACATTGGTCAAGAAGAGGACCTCTAGCTCCTTATCTGTAGTGTTAATACCAGCCGTCTGTGGAGGACGAAAAGGGGATAAGATGGAGGAGGGGGGGAAAGAAAGAGAGAGGAGATTCTGTAAGCCCAAAGCTTCTTAGAGGAAACACCAAATACACCCTAGAGGGGAAAAAGACCCAGTCCAGTAGATGAAAGAGGAGGCAAGACTGAGGTTTGGAGGAGATAGCAGGGCTGCTTTCTGCTCCATTTACACCCTGACACCACCACCACCACCACCGGGAAACACTCAAACAGCACCGTCACCATGCTGAAAAAGAAGCTTGCAGGTTTAACACAAGACCAAAGTCAACTATAAAACCTTCCCTACTTTCCGCAAATTTCAACCAATCCAAGTCAACTTGTTTTAAGAATTTTACAGAATTCATTTGATATTATTATGAGGTCAGATGTAACACGTGTCTCCAAACAAGATGTTTTAGTTTATTTTGGGAATGTGCTAAAAATTACGTTTCCTATTGCTCTGTGTAAATGTTTTACAACTTGTTATAAGTAACAAGAAATTTAAGCCTCACTAAAAGGCCTACAACTAAGAATCTTTTTCTTATATGTTGAAAAGAACCTGTGATTTTAATTTGAACCAGCAACATGTTTTAAGAGGCAGCAAAGCAAATTACTTCATCCTAGAATCACAAATTTTAGTTTTTAAAATCTTTGAAAAGCCCATGATTTGGACAAAAGATTGCAAAATATTAAATGATTAAAAAAAAAACAAAAAAAAAACAGATTGCTACAAGGGGTGCCTCAAGGCTCTGATTTTGTTAGTCTACTACTTTTAAAAACTAATAAGCACAACAATTCCATAGTTTGAATGTGTAATTAAGAAAGTAATTAGATGTAATTAGATACTGCATAAAATTTTAAAATTACAGGTTCAAATGTTTAAATACTAAATAAATACAAACATTAGCAGTTTGGTAATAATTTGTAGCAAATACAAGAAATAGTTTCATAATTCAGTTATTTCTATGTAAGAAATTCCCCCCAAAGTGCATTGCTGCTAGTTATGGCTTAATACTTTTTATTAATGGTTTGTGTGATGACTTGGTGGGAGAGTCAGACTGAAGTTTGCATCTGATGTGTCTTTTGGTGAGAGTGGAGGCAGGGGAGCACTCTCATTCCCCAGGCCTCAATAATGAACAGTGACAGGGTCCTGCTGCATGCTTTCATATAAGCGCACTTTAATACAGCTGGAGAATGCACTCCCAGGGAAATCAATAATGGCTGTGTGCAAAGGAGCTGTTGGGTTGTGTTTTTTTTTGTGGATGAAAGAGAGAGAGAGAGAGAGATGTATGTGCATGTGCCGAAAGGCGGTTTGAGCTGATCGTGAGTGAGGGTTTTGAAGTTGTCACAGTAATTATAGTAGTGATATTGTTTTTGATATTGATTGGAAAGGAAGAAAAAGCGGCACTAGGCCTTAAAATGGATGATATCAACAATCTGAAAGTGTGAGCTTTTAAACTCACAACCCAACAGAGGAAAGTGTTCATATTTTTGGGCATTTGTCCTATCAATCAGTCAGCTCAGCCAATCAGTCCCACAACCAGGAAGCGCCCCGCAGAGCCGAGCAGACACGACACAGGACACAAGGCGGCAAAGGCAACAGCCGCTCAGCGCTCAGGATTTACCTGCTTTCTGCACCTTAAGCCAGAACACTTTTTCCGACTTGCCTACAAAGTTGGAGGCGCGACACCAGTACTTCCCAGAGTCTTTCTCTGTCACGTTGGACAGTTTGAGTGAATCGCGAGCTTCTGTGTGCTTACTGACAACACTCTGCAAAGGAACAGGAAGAAGCAGTGTGACGGGTTATAACGAGTTATAAGAACAACACAGTGCTGATTATCATTTACCTACACACAGTTATCATGTCATGTCTGTATGTTTGCATGATATCACTAAAAGTCTAGGTTGGATTTCACTGGATGTCTGTCGATGGATGACTCTTGGGACACGTAAGAGTTGATGAATACATGTTGCAACAATCTTTTATCACTTTTTGCGGCATTATCAAATAAAATTAAAGGAAAAGCCCAAATAAATAATGGATAAACACAACCAATGCAGATACTTCCATAAAGGTGCTCGTGCAATAGGGTTAACACCCAATCATGTTGAATGCATTCATGAAAGACTTTAGACAGATGTGTTGACACCACCGTGATCAAAAGGTGCTGAGGTGAAACTGTTAGTGCGGTCACCCAACACTTTACTTATGCCCTTTATTTTGTCACTTGTTTGCATGTTTTGTCATTTGGTATTTCCAAGTATTTAAAAAAGACTTATGACATCATAAAGGTTTATACATACAGTGCTGACAGAATAGAGATTTAAATCAATGACAAATTTTTGATGTCATAAAGTTCTGATGGATGTAAGCATCAAAATTCTGAATGTCCTGCTTGATTGTTGGCAATACCCAGTGGCATATTTGTTCTTTGATCCAATGTGTAGAATATGTAAAAATGTGCTTTCTCCAGTGGGAGAGAAAGTCATGTCAATCAAATCAATTCTAACCCATGACGGTTAAGGTTTCCGTACTCAGTCTCTCGTTTAATCACAGGTCTTGTGACGTCTGCCTGCCTGTTCAGGCCAGGTCCTCCTCATCTTTCTGGATTAGTTGGATGTTCCAGCTGAGTCCTCTTTTCTCCAGTGGGGTCTTGTAATTTGCTTTCTGTTGGACTTCTGGTCATGGCAAAGTGGCAGAGGACCATCCCTGGTTCTCAAGACCAGGCACCTAAGTGGCTCTACTCTACTCTTTTCTACTCTCCTATTTTACTCTTCCTTTTTTAGATATTTAGATATACCTTTGTATACTGGCATAGTTCCACCTTACAATTGGAATATAATATATAAGATATACCTTACTGAATTTTCATGGTGTGGACAGATTGTGCTTTTACAAGCCTAAGTAGTACTTGGTTAACTGATGACACATGGAGAAACAATCTTAATAATCCAAGATACTTTCATGGGGTCCAAGGTTTGAAAGTGATTTTGGGTTGATTGAAGGATTCTGAACCAATTTGGTTTGGGTGCACCTTTTCACTCAAAGTGGCAGAGGACAAAATGAGATAAAAAAGAAATAGAAATACGAGGTCTGTCAATAAAGTAACGGTCCTTTTTATTTATTTTTTTAAACTATATGGATTTCATTCATATATTTTTACGTCAGACAAGCTTGAACCCTTGTGCGCATGCGTGAGTTTTTCCACGCCTGTCGGTGACGTCATTCGGCTATGAGCACGCCTTGGGAAGGAGTGGTCCCGCCCCCTCGTCGGATTTTCATTGTGTGGAAATGGCGGAATGAAAAGGACTTTTTTTCCATCAGAATTTTTTCAGAAGCTGTTAGAGACTGGCACCTGGAAACCATTCGAAAAAAATTATCTGGCTTTTGGTGAAAATTTTACAGGCTTCACAGAGAATAAGGTCTGTTAGTACAGCTTTAAGGACCCCTTTAAGGACGCTCGGCGCGCCGCGCTCCGAGCTGCGACGACGCAGCACAAGCCACCGGACCATTTCTAAACGGATGGCTCTGTGGATACGAGACCGTCGTGTGCTCTTTCTCTGGTTATCACAAGAGCTGGACATCAGCCATTTTCTGGCAGATTTCCGGCAACAAGAGATTTTGTCATGGAAAGCCGCGCGGAGGCTTCGCGCGTCACGACCGATTTGCTTTGGAAGCGAGACAAAGGAACACCTCCGTTTCGGCGTGTCAGAGGACAAGTTTGGACATGTCTATCTCGGCTTTCAATGCTTACCAGTCCAGTAAGTATCAGTGAAATTGTGGAGAACTGGACATGTCTAAACTTGTCCACTGACACGCCGAAATGGAGGTGTTCCTTTGTCTCGATTCCAAAGCGAATTGGTCGTGACGCGCGAAGCCTCTGCGCGGCTTTCCATGACAAAATCTCTTGTTAAAAGTGAAATCTGCTAGAAAATGGCTGATGTCCAGACAATGAAAATCCGACAAGGGGGCGGGACCACTCCTTCCCAAGGCGTGCTCACAGGCGAATGACAGCACAGACAGGCGTGGAAAAACGCACACATGCGCATGAGGGTTCAAGCATGTCTGACGTAAAAACATATGAATGAAATCCATATAGTTTTTGAAAAAAATAAAAAGGACCGTTATTTTATTGACAGACCTCGTACTTCAATCCTGTTGAAAGTACACAAAATTACTTGTCATGTCATACTGAATAAAAAAAAATATAATTCGCCCCTTTTTGAACCTTCTGTTAAGTCACTATGAAAGGTTGGTGAAGGGTAAAACTTATCAATACTTCTAAAATGATCTGATTTGAACAATTTTAATGTCTGTTTTCTGTCATGATAAAGCCAACTGAGCTACATTAAAAAAACTGCAGCCTTACCCTAGAGATTTCAAAACATTCATTTTGGCAGCCAGTTTGACACCAAAATCATTGAAATTGGATTACAAGCACGTGAGGTGGCCCCACCACTTTCTGCAACATTGGCCCTGCCTCCTTCCACAGAAACATCATAAGGGGCCGTCGAAGCACCATCATCATTACTAAACACCACATGAGAACGTGTTGCCAAACTGGATATATATATTTTCATACAAATCCTGGGAGTGAATCGTCCACTTTTCCACACTGTTATGATTTTTTTTGGGGGGGACCTTTGTAATATTTTATTTATTTTCTACTCTAGGTTCAAATCTTAAAAAAAACCCTTACTCCTTACACATGCAAAAATACTGAAAAGACAAAGGGCACGTGCACACAGTGCACACAGTGTACACTGCATGTGAATGGGTGCTGCCTACTGGTAGATTAAAGGCGGTACAGGATGTCAATCACGCTGTGTGCAAACCTGTCGCTCACACATGCGCCGCACTCGTCGGCGGTGCTGCTGCTGAATAATTAAACAGGTAACGCACATAACACAGACAACATGGTTCATGGTTCCTTAATGACCATCCAGGGCTCGGCTCCAGACGAGTGTGCGCTTCACACTGGGTGAGTCGCTCATCGTTAACTCTTTTTCCAGGCATCAAAAGAAGACAAAAAAAAAACTTTACGGTCACATGACTCCATCGCTCCATCGAGCCGCCTCCTGCTACTCCTCCGGCTTAGCTGTACCACATATACACGGTGTTTGAACCACACGTGAGATACAGAAGAACGTCTGAATGAACTATGGTGACATGCGGGGGGGGGGGGGGGGGGGTTTACATGGTGGGGGGGGCAGGGCACATGGAGTGCAGCTCACCATAAATACTGTTTCAATTATGTGGTAGTTGAAAATAGAGCGCGGAGCCGCGGTCTGGGCTGACGGGCTCGCCGTCTCTGTCGCACTCCCCTTCCCTCCCTCCTCTTTCTCTTTCTCTCTTCCTATCTGTCCCTCCCTCCCTCTTCTCTGTCTTCCTTCTCTTTCGCTCAGTTTACTTGAACTCTTCCCGTTATTGCTCTTTACTCCCACCTCCTTCTCCTTCTCATTCCCACTGCACCGTTCTCTCTGTTTTCACTTTCATCCTCATTTTCTCTGGTGTTCTATTTCTCTCATATCAGCTCTTTTCCTTTATACTCCTCCCTGTTATTTCTCTCCTCCATCTGCATCTCTTTTTACATCTCTCTGGATTTCCATTGTGCATCCGATTTGTCCTCTTGCTGCACTTTGGCAGCTCCTTTTCTCACTTATTTTCCTCGCTCCGTCCTCACATTCTACCTTGTATCTCGTCCTCCATCGATACTCTGTCGCACATTCTCTCTCTGTGCTGACTCTGCCCTCGCTTCTGTTCCTTCACTCATTTTTTCCATGGTTTTTGGGTGCCTCTTCCCTCTCTCCTCCTCCTCCTCCTCAAACCACGCGACGCAGCACATCTGACGGCAATGGTGGTTAGCAGAACCCGTCTCTCCCTGCATTGCCGCCACCACAGCAGTTAAGTTAGTCTAAACCAGATGTTTGTTTTATTCCCTTGCTTTCTCTCTCTAGAAACAGAAAAAAGAAAAACAGAGGCCAAATGAGAAACAAAGGCCTTCATGGTTTTCGATTGGAGTCTGGATTTTCACCCCAAATAAAAAAAAAAGCAAAACAAAACAAATAGTCCTCTTGGTGGGTTTAGGGTGTTGTCCGCTGTCAAGAATGCTTTCTATTCAAACTATTTTTGAACACTGTCTCAGGAGAAGAAAAACCCTCCAGGAGTCTCTCTTAAGATTTTCAACAGTAGCGATTGCTCCTATGTCTAGCTGCCACCTCCTCGCCGTAGCGGACATCACGGTGGCGCACTCATGGTTGAGATCTGCATGTCAAAGATCGTAACATTGATCTATAGAGTGGAAAAAGCATGGCATGCTTTACACAGCTGATCTACAGAGTTTCAGAAATAAATACATATCAAAATATGCCTGAATAATGAAAACACTTAAGTAACCTACCTCATATGAAGTCAATAAAAAATACATCCTAATTGATGCGTTTTTAAGGGTAACCAGAGGGAAGCAGTTGTTTATAGTATCACCGTGTAACTTGTTGATGGCACTATTGATTTTTTCCATTTTACTTCTATTGCTAAGTGTTAGCGTTAGCTATGCCATTCGCTGAGGTACACTTATTTTGGATTCCATACTATTTTTCATAACAACCTCTCTCACCTGGGACCTTTCTGTGTGGAGTTTCTATGTTTTCCCCGTGTTTGTGTGGGTTCCTTCCGGGTGCTCAGATTTAAAGACGTGCATACTAGGTGAATTTGGAACTTAAATTGACTGTAGGTGTGCGTGCTGGTGTGAATGTGGCTATATGTGGCTCTGTGACAGACCAGCATCCTGTCCAGGGTGTACCCCACCTCATGCCCTATGACTACTTGGATAGGCTGCAGCCCCCCTATGATCCATAAATGGAGTAAGTGGGTATAGAACATAGATGGATGGATATCTTTGTAGGAGAACAAAGGTCCAAGTCTTTAGGGTCCTGGTGCTGTAGGTCTTATTGTATGGTTGTAAGACTTGGATGTTCACCAGTGACATCATGCAAGGAGTATAGAAGACGTCTTTGGTACAAGTTCTCTTTGGAAGATCCTTGTGTAACTCTGGAATGGCTTTATGACAAATGAACATTTACTTAGAGTGACTAAGATGAGGGGTATCACTTGCATTGTGAGGGAATGTCTATTTAAGATGATGTGACACACTTTTCTGTGCATGATCCAGCACATAGGTGCCTGAATGTTGAGGACCCGGTGCAGATGGACCAGATGTTTGCCCGGGTAATTGCCATCAAGAACCTAGAGCAGTTGTGTGGTGTGGTGGATATGGCGATGGGATGCAGTGGTGGGGCACACCATCGCATGCTCCCACATTTGAACTGAACATTTTGGTGGTGTAAAATGTTTGCTGAATTCAACAGTTTTAGTTCTAAATCATTGTTTCTTTACAGTGCAGGTGTCCCACATGAAAACAGAAATAACATCAAACATCATTAGCTTAATGAGTGTACATTTCTCCATTGTGGCCTTATTCTGCACAATGCAGGTGAGGCTTTTCTTTATCATAGCCAACATGTAGGGGACCGGGACCAAGCTCCTTAATTATATGTTGCTGTGAAAATAGCCCATAGGCCCCACAGACTCACCCACTCTAAGAACTTATTAAGTAAAACATTTAGGACGGATAAATTATGAGTGAAATTACCACAGACTGGTAAGACAATGCCTTAAAACAATGTTGTTTAACACCAGTGAGACTAATTAGAGACACGAAAAAAAAGTCTTGCAGACGCACCTTCAGGATGTTGACGTAGGGAGCGCCATCGCGGTCATAGCGGCTGCCATTCACCTCAATGTGTTTGAGCCATTGGATGTGCGGCTGAGCATCACTGTATACCTTACAATGGAACTCCACATCACTGCCTACCACCGCCGTCTGATTGGCTGGCAGGCCCGCCTGGAGGATCGGCCTATGAGGTGAGCGCTCTGATGGGAGGGATTGAAAGAAAGACCTTAGCACAACGTCGGGTGTGGGAATCAGCTGCTTCTGGAACAGTGAGGCAACCTTTAATAAAACAGATGCAGGGGTGCCCAAGTTCGGTCCTCGAGATCTACCTTCCTGACACACTTAGTGGTCTCATTAAAAGCCTGCTAACGAGTCTTTCATTGGATTCAGGTGTGTTGGAGCAGGGAGACCACTAAGAGTGTCAAGAAGGTAGATCTTGAGGATTTAACTTGGGCACCCCTGGTAGGGTTTGTCCAACAAAGTGACTCTATACATTCAAGAGGACCAACAGAAAAGTGTCTTAAAGAAGGTCAGTAGAGGTGGAAAGGTGCATGATAAAATGATAGCTCATAAGTAGAGTTGGGTCCATAAGTAATTAGACAGTGAGGCTATTTTTGTAACATTTCCTCTGTACACCACCGTGTAAGACAACTCGTGAGGGAAGCCACCATGATGCTTAGACAACTCTGAAGGTATTATAAGCTTCTGTGGGTGTGATTAGAAAACTGTGCATAGGACAACTTCTGTGTGTTACATTCCACTTACAAAGTTTCATAGTGGAGAAACACAGAGAAAAATTTTCATAAAAAGACAATGCAAAATTTCAGCTTCAGTTTGCCAGAAGGCACAATGAAGACTGAAGCCTAGACTGGTTCTGTTTTCTTGTACAAAAATGCCTCTCTGTTCCACTCCACCATGACTGGTGGTTCAATAAACTAAAGTTTCACTATGCACAGTTTTTGCATTCAATCCACAAAAGCCTACATTTCCTTCAATTTCCTGGATTTCTTGGTGGCTTCCCTCACTAGTCTCCTTCTTGCACAGCCACACAGTTTGTGAGCTGCCTATTCCAGACAGATTTACCATACAGTACCGTACTGTTTGTATTTCTTAATGATTGATGTAAATAATGTCAGAGACACATACAGAAATGAGGAAATGTTCATGTATCCATCCCCTGACTCATGTACAGAAAACTGCATCAACAATAATCCTCATGTTTAGTTTCTCCAATTACCTAGGGGATCCAAAAACAGACACACTTAGTATACTAATGGCTGGGTAATGCAATCTTTTTGCGAAACCCCTTGAATTAAAGCTAAACGTCTGCACTTTTAGACCATCTTGACTGTTCCATTTGAACTCCACTATGATGGTGTACAGAGGCAACAACATTAAAACAAACAAAACCCCTGTCCAATTACTTATGGTCCTGAGTGCTTTTCCAGCATTAAAGTCCTGTTTGGGTGGCGTCACTGCTTCCAT
Source organism: Thalassophryne amazonica (assembly GCF_902500255.1). NCBI lineage: Eukaryota > Metazoa > Chordata > Actinopteri > Batrachoidiformes > Batrachoididae > Thalassophryne > Thalassophryne amazonica. The sequence goes on along the minus strand of NC_047121.1, from coordinate 17,409,375 downwards.
CAGTCTCCATTTATTTCTTTATTTGTTGTGTAAACAAAAGTGGAGGTGAAGGTTGTTTACCGAGCACATCCAGCTGGTAGGTGTGTGTGATGGTGCCGTATTTGTTTTGTACCACGCAGGTGTAGTTTCCCCGGTCTGACGGCACGGCGCTCTCCATCACCAGACTCCACTGCTGGTGTCTGAGCTGTGAGGTGACGGGACAGAAAAAAACAAATACAAAATAAAAACAGTCAGTTTGAAACACATTTAAATTCATTACAAATCCGAAGAAACTGCTGAGGGAACACAGATAGGGCCCTTCTTAAAGCTCAATAACTTCATCTAAAAATACATTCCTTTCATCAGCCCAAATCAGAAGGCAGCGATCTGCTCGCAAACACAGCTTTTTTGCAGATTCACCAGATTAGCACAAATAAGGTGAATATTTGCTCTGTCCAGAGAAATTCGGCTTTTTAGATCTCCCATCTCAATCTTTCCTTTGATATCCTTTGAACTAAAGACTTCACAGAGCAGCCGCGCCGGTAAACAAGAACGCAAACAAGAGCGCCTGTGTGCAGACGGCGCGGACTGAGACGCTGACTACATTCACACAGTTACAGCAGCCAGCATCAGAAAAAACAACTTTTACCTCCTTTATTAATTAGACCATCTGAAGAGACATTTACCATCTTATTCAATATAAAACCATCAAAGCTAATATTCCTTGTGTTGTTAACTGGATCTGGTGTCATTTCTGTAACAATATAATAGTTATAATAATCAAGAAGACATAGTTATAAAGTGCTTTCTAACATCGTTACAACAGAGAATAATTCAAAATACAGCAAAAACAACACACATGCACCAGAGGTGGGAGTAAGTCACCATCAAGTCACTTTCAAGTCATCAGTCAGCGAGTCCCAAGTCAAGTCACCAAGTGTTTCACAGCTGAACCTACGTTAATACACACTTTTGTCTACATTTGTTGTTATATGTATTTGTTAATACCGTTATTGTAGGGTTCAACTATGCTATTATACTTTATACGCTAGTTACCGGTTTTGTTTATCTTGTTAGCTAGCTAGGTACAGTTGGCTTTTTAACAGCTAATTTAACAGTAGCTCTTCTAACTATAATTAGTTTATTTTCGTTATTTACAATTTTATTTTACATGGTGCAGATCTTTTATGATTCTTCATTTTATGGGTTCTTTAATAGATATGAACATATAGTACCTAGTTTGAGGTTTCCATTTGATAGCATATAAATTATGTATCTTCCTAGAGTAAGCTAGCAGGGTTTAATTTATATACATACCAAAACATATTACATCATAGCTTCTGTTTCTATAATATAATAACCATAAGCTAGCTATAATTTAATTTTACTACTAGTCTACAAACTAAGTATACATATACTACAATCTTCTCCTATATTAATATTTAGATTTTAGAAGCTAACTCCTATAATATTATATATAAACCATTTTTCTTGTATATATTATTTATTACCCTTATTATTTTAATATCACTTATATACACAATGTCTATTTTCTTATGATATTTCTTATTATATATTATTATGATATGTCCATTTTCTTGAGCTGCTTGGGTGGGTTGAGATAATAAAGCTTTTCAACGTACCATCCCTGGTTCTCAAGACCAGGCACCTAAGTGACTCTACTCTACTCTGTTCTACTCTTCTATTCTACTCTTCCTTTTTTAGATATTTAGATATACCTTAGTATACACTAGTATAGTTCTATCTTATAAGTGGAATATATTATAGAAGACATACCTTACTGAATTTCCATGCACACACACACATATGCACACACAAAACACCTCATATGTACAGGCCAAATGTACAGGTTGATCAGAAATATACAACAATCAAATAAAGCTAAAAGTCACTAAATGTAAGAAAATTGGACAGAGACAGAAATGTATTATAAATCTTATATTATATTATAAATTTGAAAGACTCAGCTTTTGTTTGATTCTAATTTCAGCAAACAGGATTACTGCACAGAAACAGAGTGGGTGATAGGATATTGGATCAAATATCGTGAATTTGCTCCATGAGAATTTGCAGGTGATATGACGGAGGAAGTGCATGTGCAATGTTCAACGGAAATTAGGAACTTGGAAAAATGCTTTAAGTAAAGCTTCAATAAAAATGTTCATCTCTCCACTGGGCGGCACGGTGGCTTAGTGGGTTAGCGCTCTTGCCTCACAGCAAGAACATTGTGGGATCACTTCCCAATGGGGCCTTTCTGTATGGAATCTGCATGTTGTCCCCGTGTTCGTGTGGGTTCTCTACAGGTTAGGTGAATTGGAGACTTTAAAATCGACCGTGTGTGTGTGTGTGTGTGTGTGTGTACGAGTGTGGATGTCTGTTTCCATGTGGCCCTGTGGTAGACTGGCGTCCTGTCCGGGGTGTACCCCGCTTCACGCCCTATGACTGCCAGAATAGGCTCCAGTCTCCCCCACATGACCCTTGATTGGAGTAAGTGGGTTTAGAAAATGGATGGACAGATGGATCTGTCCACTGACTCATTTTGGCAAACAAAGTTAAAATATTATAATTGTAACAAACAATTAGTATTGACTCTCAAGCAGATAATCAGTAAAACCATGGAGGAAATATGCTCAGATTTTCCCAAAAGGATCAATGGTAGCTTGTATTTATGAGTTGCGTCTGTTGCTTTTTAAATTTTATTTTACATAATTTCATTTTATTCTTTTTGATATTATTTATTAATTAATTAATTATTTATTTATTTGTTTTTGCAATCTCGGTTACTGTTGAAGGTCCACTGGATTTCTTCAGCACCATGAAGCCAACGCTATAGTCTCACTTCAAACAGGAGCTTGATTGTGATATTCTTTTGAGAATATTGGAAGGCATGCTGGGAAACTGAGTTTCTCAGTGTGTCATGGCGCCTTGATACAATTTACATCCATGTGGTTCAAAATGAACCCCCACACCCCAAAGAAGTCAAAATTTGATCATACTTGAGAAATAAGATTGTGAATTGTTTATTTGAATCCTAAGGAACAAAATTATGGCAGAATATAAAACTTATCTGGCTGATCTGGTGGAACTTTACGTGCTGGCATGGGCTTTGCGGTCACAGGATGCGGGACTTCTCTGTGTTCCCAGGGTGAAGAAGAAGTCAGCAGGTCAAAGAGCCTTTTCGTATCGTGCACCCACCCTGTGGAATAGTCTTCCTGCAATCGTGAGGCAGTCGGAGTCCGTGGACATTTTTAAGTCAAGACTGAAAACCTATGTTTATTCTGTTTCTTATGAATAGTTTTTATTTTTTTTAGCTGTTTTATTCTTTTACTTCTGTTTTTAATTATGTATTTAATTTTTAAAATTCATTTTTAGTTATTTATTTATATTTTATGTTGAATTGTTTCATGTAAGGTGCCTTGAGATGGCTTTTGCTGTGATTTGGCGCATTATAAGCTAAATAAATTGAAATTGAAAACTCATTTAATGACTTCAATTGTAAAAAATATAAAGAGATTACAAGTTTAAGATGGACTAGACATGATTAGAAGAATTTCAGACATGATGTAAACCTGTCAGTGGTAAAGAATATGTTGTACCCACATCTACTAATCCCCCCGACCCCAAAGAAGTCAAAATTTGATCATACTTGAGAAATAAGATTGTGAATTGTTTATTTGAATCCATCCATCCATCCATCCATCCATTTTCTTCCGCTTTATCCGGAGTCGGGTCGCGGGGGCAGCAGCTCAAGCAAAGCCGCCCAGACCTCCCGATCCACACACACCTCCTCCAGCTCCTCCAGGGGAACCCCAAGGCGTTCCCAAGTCTCCTCCCAGTGGGACGTGCCCGGAACACCTCTCCAGCGAGGCGTCCAGGGGGCATCCGGAAAAGATGCCCGAGCCACCTCAACTGACTCCTTTCGACGTGGAGGAGCAGCGGCTCGACTCCGAGCTCCTCCCGAGTGACCGAGCTCCTCACCCTATCTCTAAGGAAGCGCCCAGCCACCCTGCGGAGGAAACTCATCTCGGCCGCTTGTACTCGCGATCTCATTCTTTCGGTCATGAGCCAAATCTCATGACCATAGGTGAGGATCGGAACGTAGATCGATCGGTAAATCGAGAGCTTTGCCCCCCTACTCAGCTCTCTCTTCACCACGATGGTCCGATACAGCAACCGCATCACTGCAGATGCTGCACCGATCCGTCTATCGATCTCACGCTCCATCCATCCCTCACTCGTGAACAAGACCCCGAGATACTTAAACTCCTCCACTTGAGGCAAGGACACTCCACAGACCTGAAGAGGGCAAAGCACCTTTTTCCGGTCGAGAACCATGGCCTCGGATTTGGAGGTGCTGATTTTCATCCCGGACGCTTCACACTCGGCTGCAAACCGCCCCAGTGCACGCTGAAGGTCCTGATTTGACGAAGCCAACAGAACCACATCATCCGCAAACAGCAGAGACGAGATTCTGTGGTTCCCAAACCAGACCCCCTCTACACCCTGGCTGCGCCTAGAAATTCTGTCCATATAAATAATGAACAGAACCGGTGACAAAGGGCAGCCCTGGCGGAGGCCAACGTGCACTGGAAACAGGTTTGACTTACTACCGGCAATGCGAACCAAGCTCCTGCTGCGGTCGTACAGGGACCGGATAGCCCTTAGCAAAGGACCCCGGACCCCGTACTCCCAGAGCACTCCCCACAGGGTGCGCCGAGGGACACGGTCGAATGCCTTCTCCAGATCCACAAAACACATGTGGACTGGTTGGGCAAACTCCCATGAACCCTCGAGCACCCGATGGAGTGTGTAGAGCTGGTCCAGTGTGCCGTGACCAGGACGAAAACCACACTGCTCCTCCTGAATCTGAGGTTCGACCATCTGTCGAATTCTCCTCTCCAGTACTCTGGAATAGACCTTACCGGGGAGGCTGAGGAGTGTGATCCCCCTATAGTTGGAACACACCCTCCGGTACCCCTTCTTAAACAGAGGGACCACCACCCCGGTCTGCCAATCCAGAGGCACTGTCCCCGATCGCCACGCGATGTTGCAGAGGCGTGTCAGCCAAGACAGCCCCACAACATCCAGAGACTTAAGGTACTCAGGACGGATTTCATCCACCCCAGGAGCCTTGCCACCGAGGAGCTTTCTAACCACCTCGGTGACTTTGGCCTGGGTAATGGATGAGTCCGCCTCCAAGTCCCCAGTCTCTGCTTCCTCTTCGGAAGACGTGAAGATGGGATTGAGGAGATCCTCGAAGTACTCCTTCCACCGCCCGACAACATCCCCAGTCAGGGTCAACAGCTCCCCACCCGCACCGTAAACAGTGCTGGTGGAGAGCTGCTTCCACCTCCTGAGGCGTCGGACGGTTTGCCAGAATCTCTTCGAGGCCGACCGATAGTCCTCCTCCATAGCCTCCCCGAACTCCTCCCAGACCCGAGTTTTTGCCTCTGCGACCGCACGGGCTGCGGCGCGCTTGGCCTGCCGGTACCTGTCAGCTGCCTCTGGGGTCCCACCTACCAACAAAGATAAGTAGGACTCCTTCTTCAGCTTGATGGCATCCCTTACTTCCGGTGTCCACCACCGGGTTCGGGGATTGCTGCCGCGACAGGCACCAGAGACCTTGCGACCACAGCTACGAGCAGCTGCATCGACAATGGAGGTGGAGAACATGGTCCACTCGGACTCCATGTCTCCAACCTCCCCCGGGATCTGGGAGAAGCTCTCCCGGAGGTGGGAGTTGAAGACCTCGCTGACAGAGGGTTCCGCCAGTCGTTCCCGGCAGACCCTCACGACACGTTTGGGCCTGCCAGGTCTTACCGGCTTCCTACCCTCCCAGCGGATCCAACTCACCACCAGGTGGTGATCAGTCGACAGCTCTGCCCCTCTCTTCACTCGAGTGTCCGAGACACGTGGCCAAAGGTCAGATGATATGACTACAAAGTTGATGATCGACCTCCGGCTCAGGGTGTCCTGGTGCCACGTGCACTTATGGACACCCTTGTGCTTGAACATGGTGTTCGTGATGGACAAACTGTGACTAGCACAGAAGTCCAACAACTGAACACCACTCGGGTTCAGATCGGGGAGGCCGTGCTTCCCGATCACCCCCCTCCAGGTCTCACTGTCGCCGCCCACGTGGGCGTTGAAATCCCCCAGGAGAACAATGGAGTCCCCAGTCGGAGCGCTATCTAGTACCCCTCCCAGGGACTCCAGGAAGGTCGGTACTCTGCACTGCCGCTCGGCCCGTAGGCCGAGACAACGGTGAGAGACCTGTCCCCGACCCAAAGGTGTAGGGACGCGACCCTCTCGTTCACCGGAGTGAACTCCAATACTTGGTGACTGAGCTGGGGAGCAATAAGCAATGCGACCCCAGCTCTCTGCCTCTCCCCGTGGGCGACGCCAGAAAAATGAAGCGTCCAGCCCCTCTCCAGGAGTTGGGTACCAGAGCCCAAGCTGTGCGTGGAGGTGAGCCCGACTATCTCTAGTCGGTATCTCTCAACCTCCCGCACAAGCTCAGGCTCCTTCCCCCCTAGTGAGGTGACATTCCACGTCCCAACAGCTAGGGGCTGTGAGCATGGACCGGGCCGCCGGGCCACCCGCCCTCGACTGCCACCCAATCCTCTCTGCACCCGACCCCCATGGCCCCCTCTGCAGGTGGTGAACCCACAGGAGGGCGGGCCCACGTCACTCTTTCGGGCTGAGCCCGGCCGGGCCCCATGGGCTAAGGCCCAACCACCAGGCGCTCGCGCGCGAGCCCCAACCCCAGGCCTGGCTCCAGGGTGGGACCCCGGCTCCGCCATACCGGACGACGTCACGGTCCTTGATCTTTTACTGGTCATGGAGGTTCTGAACTGCCCTTAGTCTGACCCGTCACCTAGGACCTGTTTGCCTTGGGAGACCCTACAGGGAGCACATAGCCCCCGGCAACATACCTCCTAGGATCATCCGGGTACGCAAACTCCCCCACCACGATAAGGTGGCAGCTAGAGGGGGAGTATTTGAATCCTAAGAAACAAAATTATGGCAGAATATAAAACTTGTTTAATGACTTCAATTGTAAAAAAATATAAATGGATTACAAGTTTAAGATGGACTAGACATGATTAGAAGAATTTCAGACATGATGTAAACCTGTCAGTGGTAAAGAATATGTTGTACCCACATCTTCTAATCCCCCCCACCCCAAAGAAGTCAAAATTGGATCATACTTGAGAAATAAGATTGTGAATTGTTTATTGGAATCCTAAGAAACAAAATTATGGTAGAATATAAATATGTTATTGACTTCAATTGTAAAAAATATAAATGGATTACAAGTTTAAGATGGACTAGACATGATTACAAGAATTTCAGACATGATGTAAACCTGTCAGTGGTAAAGAATATGTTGTACCCACATCTTCTAATCCCCCCCACCCCAAAGAAGTCAAAATTTGATCATACTTGAGAAATAAGATTGCGAATTGTTTATTTGAATCCTAAGGAACAAAATTATGGCAGAATATAAAACTGATTTAATGACTTCAATTGTAAAAAATATAAAGGGATTACAAGTTTAAGATGGACTAGACATGTTTAGAAGAATTTCAGACATGATGTAAACCTGTCAGTGGTAAAGAGGATGTTGTACCCACATCTTACAATATAAAGCGCCTTGGGGCAACTGTTTGTTGTGATTTGGTGCTATATTAAAAAATTGATTGATTGATTGATCTTCTTAAGACTGATTTAAGAAGGACAACTTTTCGATTAGATATGTGAAGCAGAGTTTAATCAGTCAAACCAAATATAATTAGAAAGAATCTTTTATTTGGAATCAAAACACTGCAAAGCCCCAACTACCTTTAATATCTGCTTTTAGGACACTTGACCATATTACCATGCTAAAAGTTTAAAAGCTTATTTAACACTCTGTCTTAATTTAAGGGATTATTTTATAGATTTCTGTATTGTCTGTGAAAAATAGTTTGGAGTCACGGCAGGAAGGATTTTTTTTTTTGCACTTCTGAAATTGGTTCCACTGCACTCGTCATGAGCAATCTCTCTTTGTAGAGTCCAAGGGTAAATTCTGTGTGGTAATCTAAACCAGGTGTGGCTGGATGGCCACAGCAGACAGACACTAACTCGACAGATTCAGAAGCTGCTCGGAGGCGCCGCGAGTGCCCGGCACAGAGAGGCGAGAACACAGTCCTGCTACGCGTCGATAGGCCGAGTCTCCACAGGCCAAGAGGGACAACCTCAAAAAATTAAGTAAAAACATGCGGCGCCATCGCTGCGCTTACTGCAGCAAGCCGGGCGCAGAGTGAACTCTTCGGAAAGAGGTCAGAATTACTAAAGAGTGAGTGATGTCAACAAGGCAGCTATTTTTTTCAGAGTGGAACATTTAACATCACCTGCAGAGGAAAATGTGGCGGCACAGCGCAGGCTTGGTGTTTGGTGTTTTGACAAACGTTTAACCCCAGGCGTTCGTAGGCATATATACCTGCAGGTCAAAGTGCACATCTCTCACGCTGTCCTCCCTCTGTCTCACACTATACCCTTCTTTACTCTCACTTGGAGGCGCGTGTGGAAAATAATGTAACAGTGTAAATATTATGCCTGTGTGTGCTTTTTACAGTTGCATGGTAACGTGGACCAGGCGGTCCACTCAGCACTGGCAAACGATTTTTTTTTTTTAGATTGGATGGCTCCACCCCGTCTACCCCTCTCAAAGTCAAACTGAAGTCAAAGGCTGCTCTCATGAGCGGATGAGTGACGCCTTGTGCTGCGGTCGCTGTGCCTGAGCCCAGAGGAGGCGGGTGGGGGAGTGAATGAGAAGTGAATCTAAAAGGTGGTAAAACACCAGCATGAGTCCATGAGAAAGACAGGCCGAGACCACCAACAGAAAGTAACTGCAATTATCATGATTACTGCTATTTTCATGACATATGGACTTTAAATAATCATATTTCATGAAGCCATACAGCCACAAGTTGGAAATAACAGAGCACATTTACTCTTCTTCTTTGGTATGTTTTACGAATGGGACCTAGTATTAATGATTTGGATTTTAACAAGGAATATTGGAAACCATTTTCCTCTAAGTTACATATTTCTCTTGGCACATTTGATTGCCATGTGTTTTTATTACGTTGCGCTGGCTGACCTCTGGTGAACCTGCAGCTTTAGTACCCAAATGGGATAATCCCACCTATTCCAATCACGCTAGATTCCAAACAAAATTAAATTATTAAGAGGCTTACTACAGAGTCACAGGAGGTTTTTAATGTTTTAGTGGAATAAGCTATGGGAAAATGTATGACTGAAGGGGCCACAGAAGCCATTTTGGACAGTCTTAATGTGGAGGAAAGAGGAAAAGGGGTTTGATGTACACCTCCCAGCAAACTAATAAAGAGCCTCAGGTGCACTAAAGAGGTGTTACAGGTTTGTAACCCAGAGAAATGTGAAGCATCCTGCAGGTTTCAAGGAAACTGACACTGTCACTTTAAATAGAAAGAAGTTGAAGCTCATTGGGGACAACAAAAACAATAATGGAAGCTGCAAAACCTACCCACAAAATAAGCAAAATTCAGTTGTGGATTGTAGATGTTGAAAACAAGCTGTTTCGCATCTTAATTTGGTTAAAGCATCATACTGTATTTACGTGTCTGAGAGCCCAAAGCCCAGTGTGACGGAGGCTGTGCAATAGTATTTAATGAGCATCACTCCCCTGACAGCCAAAACTGGTGGTTTTAGCCGACTGTTCAGAGTGTCCATCTCCGATGCCAAAGATTGTGACTTCGCATCCTGAGGGGAGGAGTCAAAAATCACAATGCAGAGCAAGCTGCTACACAAGCATCCGCTCGCCACCTTTTTTGAAGAAAGTTGGTGAAACACCCACCCGAAATTAAATATTTTTTTTTTAATGAAAGTTAAGATTTTTAAAAAGCATTTTTAAAACATTTTCTTGTTTACTCGCTGCGTGTACTGTTTGTCAGGCAACGGCTTCCATACTACAGCATCCCCGCAAGGGGAGGGTCCGACGTGCTTCAAACATTCGTGAGCTGCAGCTTAGCATGGCGGACGAAGAGCTAATTCAGCCAGTACCGTCTTTCCTGAAGGCAAATGTTTGGAAGCATTTTGGATTTTATTAGTTGCTGTGTAAGAAGGACCTTGACATGACTTATGCAGTGTGCAAAATCTGCAAAATGAAAGTAAAGTACTTTGGATACACTTCAAATCCGCAAGCCCACATGCTACGCCATCACCCAGAGCTAAAAGAGGGGAGCAGCGGTATCTGCCAACTACTGACCAGCGCTTCGCTAAACTGCCAGCCAACTCTGAACGAGCAAAGCAGATAAGTAAATTTACATCTTTAGAATCACTTGATTAACCTTGTAAAGCTGCATTTTCTTAAACATAAACATTTTTTAAGTAATATAACTATTTCTCAGAGCTCTTTGAATCGAAAATCGATTCTGAATCGAATCGTCACCCCAAGAATCGGAATCGAATTGAATCGTGAGTTGTTGTACGATTCACATCCCTAGGACACACCCAGACAAACATGCCACATGGCCAAAATGAAGCAGTTGGCATTCCTCACAAACGCAAACGATACTAAATAACCCTTCATTTGGCACAAAGTTATTCCAATGGTATGCAAGGATCTTCTAAAGGAACCTAGCACCAAAACTATCCAGTTGTCGCCTTTGGTCAGTGGTTAGTGATCAAGTCTTATAACCATGTAGTGAGACAGGAATCACCAGGACCCTAAAGACTTAGACCTTCCTTCCCAGCAAAGGCATTGACATCACCAAACACCTTTGTGCAATAGCACCATGACTCCTCTTCTCAAGCTGAGGATTCAGGGACTTGAATGTCACTACCAAGATAACTGACTGTCTCCACAAATTTGATAACTTCACCACATACAGATACACTTTTTAAGGATGCCGCTGAAAGCCTGGATCTTCATCCTGTTCCAGGACATCATCAAACTCACACAGTCTCCCGTGCATTATGCCCAACTCCTTGCTCATCTTCTAAAGCTCTATCAGGGCATCTATTGGGTCCACAAATATCACAGCAAGTATTTCAGAACAAAAACTATTTCTACTGGGGGTAAATAAGCGTATTCAATTCAGCATTCCATCCAGGACACACCCTGACTCATTTTAGGATATTTCAGGTTATTCACAGTGGCTGCAATGGAAAACAGTGAAATTACCTCACTATCCTGGCAGATGCCTTCATTTATTTTAATCAAGACAAGAATTCACAATTCGACTGCCAGCTTAAACGGCTCGTAACGATAGACATTTTTTGCAGTGAAGCGCTTGTCTGTGAAAAAACACAGGAAGCTCAGCTCCCTTTATAGTCCAAACCCTCCGTCTTCACCTCACAAAACAGCCCTGTCAGAACCAGTGGGGCCAGTTACCAGAATTTATGACTGTGTCAGAGCAGACCAGCAGCCCCATGTTTGCTACTGTCTAATTTGACCCACAGAGAAAGCAGAAACAGATACAAGTTACCCTCAGGGTTTGCTATTAAAGCTGGCAAAGCTTGCCAGGCAATTGGCCGAGTTTGGCTCCGGCTGCCACCGCAACAACAGAGAAAAGAATGCTGCGAGAAAACAAAAAGCATTAAAAAAGGAGGTTAAAAGATAATCCATCATTTGATATCTGTGGCGAGTTTGAAGAAAATGGCAGCGGCCGTGGCTCAAACATAATCTTATAAAGTGTAGAAATTCCTACACGGCCTTCAGAGACTCACAATCCAGGCTGTGTTAAAATGTGGAGTGGAAAAAAAAAAAGAATTTAAAATGCTTAAAGTCTTAAGAAGCAACAGCGTGGAGCCAGTTAAGGAGGCCTGACTTGGAAACCTGTCAAAACACGGATTGAAAAATCAGTTAAGCGCTGTGACCTGGATGGAATGAAACACAATAATAACATTGTCAGCGATTGTCTCGCATACACTGTCGCAGTTTAGCATGAGGACAATAAAATCCCTTCCACCGTATGTAGCAACAGACAACAGCTTTGGCTTCGGCTGTCAAAAACTCAATGGGCTAGTGACACACCCACCTCGCCCAGCCAGTATGTGATGGCTCAGTAGAGAGGTGACCTTTGACCTTCAACCTTTACACCTCCTGGATATAGGAGGCTCCGAGCACCACAATGCTCCGGCATGTCTCGCTGCTGAAATGTTATTTTTCACTATACAAATGAGCCAGACATCCTATTTACCGTTTCATTTAATTTCATCAAATGTAGCACTTCTCTGTATTGCTTTTTAATAGACCTACAATGTGCACGCAACATAGACGTCTCGTCTGAACAACCAGCTGTGTGCTCACGGGGGTAAAAATACTGAGATGCTGTTGGTGTGTAATTATTCTGGCCTGTAATGGATTTTCACAGGATTTGACTGTCCAGTGTTAATGACACTGAAAATGTAAAAGACGCCATATCATACAGCATTTCAACAAACTACTACAGGTCACCGGCTGTCTTAAAAATAAACACAAGTGAGAGACACTCTTGTGTATGCTGATTTTAGCCTTGAACCTTTCAAAAGATTTAGCCTGTAGCTCAGCGGGATAAGGAGTTGAGCTACCAATTTGTTGATCTGGGTTACACTCCTGCTCAAACTACATGTCTGTGTCCAAGGACAAGACACATAGTCTGTATTGTCTCAGTCCACCCAGCTATACTGGTTAGTCTCACGTAAAAGTCATAGTAAAATGTAGAAAAAGTAATGCACAAATAATTCATACATATACTACGTATTCATAGCTGCTGATAGTGCCGATGGACACTATCTGCAGCTATTGGAAACAAGGTGCTGGATTTTCTGTCTGAAAAATAAAAGGTGGAAATTCAACTTATACTTATTGTTGTTATTCTGACCCTAACCCTAAGTGTAATGGAAATCATAATGCATGTTCCTTAAGGTTAAATGTGAAATGTCTGTTGCACATGTGCGTGGAGAGTCGTAATGCTGCATTTACACGAATGCCACGAAGTATACATTCTTGGCCGCTGATCACAAATGTGATGATTTGAGGCAGAGGCGTCAGGTGTCCTCAGGAACTGCTGCAACCTGTTACCACGTGTTAGGAGTAATGGCACGTGTTGCTGGAGAATTATCAGGAACCATTATGCACAGTCAAGAATAATGTTCCGCACTGCTGGAGAATTATCAGGAACCATTACGCACAGTCAAGAATAATGTTCCGCACTGTTGCGTGCTGTTCCGCACTAACAGCATAACAGCGCATCGTTACGTTCTGTCACATTGTGAATGAGGTGAATTGTCTCCACACACACACACCCCCATATTCATCCTACCATCAGCTGCTGAACAATTCAGATCGCTCCAGTTTGCTCCTCAAAATCTACACCAGATGAACTTTGTGATTGCATGCTTAGTTGGGCTCTGTGCCATGGAGAGAGAGAGGAGGAGACGGAGCAAGTCAGATGTGTGGCTCCACGTGGCTCTCGTCTCACTCGTTTTCCCTAACATCAGGCGCAGCAGCAGCATCAGGCGGAACACCTGCAGAAGCGCGCTGATGAGCATTGGAATGAGACTTTTAGCCGATTTGGCATCACTGTCCTTCTTCAGCATACTGCAGAAATGAAACAGGAGGGTTTAATTGTGCCCATGTCAGAGAAGAACACTGTCACACTCTATTAAGGATCAACACTAATCAAGACGGATCAATACGCTTAGCTGCAACCTCCACGACATGAGGCGAAATGAGGGTGGTGCGTGACATTCGTGGAAGATTTTTTTAACAGCCAAAAACATGCTCCATAAAAATCAAGAATATCACACACCAACACGCACTATTAAGAAACCATTCATAACACGTCCTGCCTATGTGTAAACACAGCCTAAGAATATGCACAAAATATTGAGTTCAATTTTGTGTGTGCTATCATGTGTATCATGAGAATACGTTAAACTGTAATTGGATGTTGGCCTTCCCGGGGAAAGTAACCTGAGCTGGACTGGCATTCTGTTCAGCGACACTCAGAGACATTTTGTATGGTAAATGGACTGCATTTATATAGCGCTTTTCCATCTGCATCAGACGCTCAAAGCGCTTTACAATTATGCCTCACATTCACCCAGATGTCAGGGTGCTGCCATACAAGGCGCTCACTACACACCGGAAGCAATAGGGGATTAAAGGCCTTGCCCAAGGGCCCTTAGTGATTTTCCAGTCAGGCGGGGATTTGCACCCATGATCTTCTGGACTCAAGCCCAACACCTTAACCACTAGACCATCACCTCCACTATGCTTCATGATATGAAATCTGAGGATAAGTGTGGGCACCAGTGGGCCTCAAGACCTTCACTGAAAAAAAGTGAAACTTCAACTTAATTATTCAAACAAAATGTATTAGTTTTTCTCAATGTATATTTATAATTTCTTGAAAAGTGAAATTATAAATTTACTTTGAGAGAAATTTAGCTGTAGCAAATACGAATAATTTAAAAGAAAAAAAAAGTCCTGCGTTTTTTCAGGTCAGAAGAAGGACTTTCTTTATGTTCTTCTCCATTTTCCATTTTGCACAGCACATGATGCCTTCCTTTGGATAAGGACGTCAGAACACTGTTCTGAAACAGGAGTGTTGCAAAGGTTTTGGAATGTTCCAGAGCAGTGTTCTGAGTTTGCCATCACTACGTAATAGCAGTATAGACAAAAGGTTTCGTGACTGTCCCCAGCCACATGGCCTATCGACTCCGTCATTCCGGTTTGTTGTATATTTCATCTGTCTTTCTATGGTGTCAAGCATAACGTGTTAGCTGATGCTCAGTGAGGACACAACGCACCCCATAATCTATGCAGCAACTGTACAGCAGGTACTTGAGTGAAATAAGGACTTGGGCTAAGAAACGCAGAACTTTCAACCATCCCAGAGTGACAATAGGAGGTATTTTTTTCAGCCAGCTGACAGACTAATGGTCCACTCGAGCAGAACCTGTCCTTGTCACATTTGAAGCTCTTAAAGTCAGTAGCAAACTACTAAGAGAGGGAAAACCTACTGCACTGATAAGCACGGGTCACTTACCGACTCACTCCCAACCACGTACACACTCACAACCCGAAAGACCCATCACAATATAAAAAAACAGACACGGTTCATTCAACCACCATTTAACCACGACTGTCAAAACACAAATGAAAATGTCATTTCAGGATGAATGGTGGAGGAAGATTGTCAAGCTGAAGATCCTTTTAGGGAATAGAGACTTTAGAAGGCCATTGTCAGGCTGTCAGGGCTCAGGGTGCCACTTCTACTTTCCACCAGTCACCCCTGACCTCGATAAATGAACTCGTCACACACAGATGTGGTGGCGTGCTGACGGCCGTGTCACAGGGAGACTGAAAACACCGCAAAAACAATCTGTACTCACAACATGACAACAAAGCAGCAATCGCAATCATAAAACCTGATGAAATGACACTCAATTACAAGCACATTCTACTTATTTATATTTAATTATCATTATTATTTATGAATATTTGATGTTAAGTGTAAAAGCAATCTGAGCAAGAAGGAAAATATCTGAAATTTGGGTGAACTGATGTTTTAAAGATGATCAGATACAATAAGAAGCTGAATAAACTCATAGTGACTGTGATATTGAAGACTTTCCCACTGATGCTTTTTGGATTGTGCAGAACGTTGCGGTGGTTCGCTTTGTTATAAAGAGCGGATGAAGCTGTTATTACAGATCTCCATGGAGCTGTGTCACAGCAGCCTGATTCTCTGCAGGGTGACCTCTCTGTTCACCTCTTGAGGCCAATGGCAGCCACATGGTGATTTGCTAACAGGAATTCAAAAAGCTCCATGAAGGGAAGGAGGGAGGGAGGCAGGGGTATGTGATTATGTCCCAATGAAGACATGAGGAATAACAACTTAATAATCATTATATTTTTAACTTATGCATCCCAGAATCATGCAATGGTGACAAACCGATGTGTGAAGCTCTGGTTGCCCACATTTATGATGAAGTGAACAGTTTGATGATGTTTGATGTAATGGACTGGGCTTGTACAGTGTGTGCAAAAATAACTGTAGTATAACTTTTACAGAACTGTGTCACATCCGGAAGACCTTTTAATGATGTTACAGCATGGATGACACGGCCAAGTCTCATGGTGTTAGATCGTGATACCATCATGAACTGTAGTAGAATTTCATGATGGGACAGTCTAACCCTACCCCTCACCCTTACTAACCCTAACCCTAATGCCCTACGGCAGGTCCGTAAAACAGCCCAGTCCCATGGCAGTTTGTGATGTATTAGACCGTGATACTACTCTACTATATTTTTGTGAGGGTATCGGGATCTAATAGATTAGATCACTTTATGTGATGCCATCACAAACTGCAGTGAGACTGCATTGTTATGACTACGTTATGGGTTCAATGAAAACCCATGGGTTTATGAAAGAATGTGAAAGATCAAAAGAGAATTTAATTTCATTTAATTTACATTTTTTGGAAATTTTGAAAATGTTGAAAATTCAGCCATTGAAAACAAGACAAAGGGACAATGATAGAATATTTCAGCTCCCCATAGACACCTTCTTGGACTCTTTATGTTTTACCAAGATACAGACACAGAAGAGGTTTTAAATCATGAAACTGTTTTAAAGAGGACCCTTGATTATAACTCAGATTTAGGACATTTCTCTGAAACATGGTCATTGTTCTTTCGTCTTTCAGACATTAGTTTGAGTTTCATCCGTTGCAACTCAGCTGGATGAGATACCATGAGTTATATTCTGGACTGAAATCTAAATTTTGATAAAACAGGTCACATCTAGGAGCATGTGTTGGTGCTGTGTGTAACCACATCCACCACACAATGGAACTGTGCCGGGAATGTTGTTGGAACCTCATAGGCGGACAACTGGGCCGTCTTAACCTCCCAACAGGGGCCATGTACCAGCCACTGCCAGGTGAATCCCATTGGCTTATACCTTTTGCTCAAATCCTCGGCACTGAACACCTGTTTTCTGGTTCATTCTCAGAAATGCTCAGTCACAATGCATCATATGCTTCATCTGAGTCTCTCCTTAAAGTAACCCTTAAATCGACACAAAGTCATTCTAGCAGTACCCAAGGATCTCCCAGAGACACCAAGCACCAAAGACATCAAGTTACTGCCTAAGTTAACTTGTTTGTGTCCAGATCTCACAACTTTATATGGAAGTACCAGGACCCTAAAAGACTTGGACCTATCCTACAAAGATATCAGTATTGTCTTTTCAAACTCTCAGACTCAATGAGCACTTCCAAATCTCTAAATTTCAAATCCTGAGGTCCCAGAGAAGTGAATGTTATTGGTGTAATAAGTCGTACAACTCATGCCTACTCCACTGTGCATGTACCACCGCTGCACTGCTGTCAGGGCAGAAAGAGAGCTCATGCTCCCTTAAATAAATATAGAGACACCATTTGCTTTTTGACCTCAGATTTAATTTTTGACAAGAAATAAGTGTTTTGACATAAATTAACTCGAAAAATATGATCTGTGGACATCCATTAAAGTACGCTTTTATCAAGAAAGGTCAAAGAGACCTTGGATATTTGCACTCTTTGCTATTTAAACTTACTCTCTCACCTTAGAGGAAAAATACAAGAAGAAACAATAATTCCCCTCCTCAGACAGCCTCAGGATGGACCATTTTCACCTCAAAGTTTCAAAAGCCCTATACTGCAGAAGGAGGGATGGCCCTTCCTTCCCCTCGCTTCCTCACTACCAGTATTTCTCTCATATTCTTTTTATCTAGAAAAACCCCTGTAGCTCGGTCAACAGTTTCTCCACAAAGAGATACACTTCTGATGGTTGTCCATTAGCTTATTGAATTCCTGGATGTTACTCTTGCTCTAGGACAATTTCAAATAGTACTAAACAAACTGGCTGAAATGATGGGAATTTCAAAGGCAGTGGTTGGCAGGCTGAACCCTGTCCATCCATCCATCCATTTTCTAAAGTCACTTATTCCAGTTAAGAGGCACTTGGTGGAGGCTGGAGCCTATCCCAGCAGTCACTGGGTGAGGGGGTACACCCTGGACAGGTCACCTGCCTTTCATAGGGGCACCAACACATTCACATTCAATTTAAAATTTCAAGTTTACCTAACCTGCATTTTTTGGAAGTGGGAGGAAAGTGGAGCATCCAGAGGGAACCCATGCAAACACAGGGAGATATGCAAACTCCATACAGAAAGGATCAGGTCAGACGTGAACCTGAGACCTTCTCGCTTTGAGGCAACAGCACCAACCTCTAAGCCACCATACTGCCCTTTCAGCCATGTCATATTTTTTGAATAAAGAAAGGCACAGAAATGGTTTAGTACTGCTTCAATTGTATAGTTACCTCTCTTTCAGAACCAGTCTCAGTTTAACCCTCTGAGGTCTGTGACACGCTTATGAGTCTAACTCTGTTTTTTTTGTCATGTGTCTGTTAACAAATTAGTGACGGAAGATCATAGAGGCTTCATTCGACCGCTTCCTGAAACTACAGGGTGTCACCTCCAGTTTCATTCATGGTTGTAGGCGATCTTTGCCTCACAGCCAATCCTTGAGCCTGGAAAATGTCACATGGGTGTTTCTCCCTCTCTGCCTGCAGCTTCATCAGGCTATTCAGAGCACACTTGGCTTTGTGGCTTTGTTCAGGAGTCAGATGAACTCACACTGCCACTGAACCCTCAAAAATGCTAAAAAGAAATAGTCCTGTCAGCCTACAATTCCCTTCACATACGAGGTCTATTAGAAAAGTATCCGACCTTATTATTTTTTTCAAAAACCATATGGATTTGAATCACGTGTGATTGCGTCAGACAAGCTTGAACCCTCGTGCGTATGCGTGAGTTTTTCCACACCTGTCGGTTGCGTCATTCACCTGTGAGCAGGCTTTGAGTGAGGAGTGGTCCACCCCCTCGGCGGATTTTCATTGTCAGGAAATGGCGGAATGATTTGGGCTTTTTTTCCTTCAGAATTTTTTCAGAGACTGGCAGCTGGAAACCATTAGAAAAATTTATCTGGCTTTCGGTGAAAATGTTACGGGCTTGGTAGAGAATAAGGAGTGTTACTGTCGCTTTAAGGACGGCCCCCAGCAACTGTGGGGCGCGCCGCGCTCTGAAGCCGCCATCGACAGGCTGAACGACCATTTCATTTCTTAACAGATGGCTGTCTGGATCCGTGACCATCGTGTGCCATTTCTCTTGTTATCACAAGAGCTGGACATCAACCATTTTCCGGCAGATTTCACTTTTAACAAGAGATTTTGTCATGGAAAGCCGAGCGGAGGCTTCGCGTGTCACAATGGATTCGCTACTGGAGCGAGACAAAACCACCTCCGTTTTGGTCTCACAGGACGGCTTTGAGATGGCGTTCAGACAGCTGTCGGTGGTTTTTCCATCGAGTGATTATCCGAGAAATTGTGGATGTGCCTGGACATGCCAGAACATGTCCTGTGAGGCTTCATCACGGCGTTGCTTTGCGCCATGCGGCACCGCCGCGACGCGCGGAATTCCTCCGCACATTTGTCTCAATGTGCCGAAAAGGTGCTGATGTCCACGTCTTTTCACAATTCCTGTGCTAGTCAGATGACGTCCCAGATAAAACACAGCGTCCAGTTTGGAAATGAACGGCACATTCCACTGTTACAGGAGTTCTTGTCAGGGAAAGAGGAGTGGAGGCTTCGCGCGTCGCCGGTGGTGCCGCATGCCGCACAGCAACGCCGTGATGAAGCCTCACGGGACATGTTCTGGCATGTCCAGGCACATCCACAATTTCTCGGATAATCACTCGATGGAAAAACCACCGACAGCTGTCTGAACGCCATCTCAAAGCCGTCCTGTGAGACCAAAACGGAGGTGGTTTTGTCTCGCTCCAGTAGCGAATCCATTGTGACACGCGAAGCCTCCGCTCGGCTTTCCATAAACAGAGAAAGTGCACACGACGGTCACGGATCCAGACAGCCATCTGTTTAGAAATGAAATGGTCGTTCAGCCTGTCGATGGCGGCTTCAGAGCGCGGCACGCCCCACAGCCACTGGGGGCCGTCCTTAAAGCGACAGTAACACTCCTTATTCTCTACCAAGCCCGTAACATTTTCACCGAAAGCCAGATAAATTTTTCTAATGGTTTCCAGCTGCCAGTCTCTAACAGTTTCTGAAAAAATTCTGAAGGAAAAAAAGCCCAAATCATTCCGCCATTTCCTGACAATGAAAATCCGCCAAGGGGGCTGGACCACTCCTCACTCAAAGCCTGCTCACAGGCGAATGATGCAACCGACAGGTGTGGAAAAACTCACCCATGTGCACGAGGGTTCAAGCTTGTCTGACGCAATCACACGTGATTCAAATCCATATGGTTTTTGAAAAAAATAATAAGGTTGGATACTTTTCTAATAGACCTCGTATTACACAATTTTTGTGAGCCATAGACATTTCTGAGCCTACTTCGGCACCAAAACAGTTCCTTCACAAGAATAAAGATGTATTTACAATAAAGATTTTAAGAATTTTCACAAAATTTATTTCATTTTTTCAGATTTAGATCCAGAATATTTCTACATACAGTGTTCCTGACAAACATGTGACACCTATTTTGAAATCTGAGGTTGTTGTGAACATTTTGATATACATGACATGGGAATTATACTAAAAAAAAACACCTTAAAATGGAATTACTGAAAGTATGGCAAAATGTAGAGAACACCCTGCTCATTTTATTTGATGCTAACAATTTAAATAGAACATCAGCTCTTCACATGTAAGAAGTTGAAGTCGGAGGAGTGGTTCCAGCTTGAATGGATCTGAATGGATCGACGGGCTGCTGACAGGTGTGTGTGAGTTTGTGTGCGTGTGTGTTCGAGAGGAGAAAGTGGGGAGAGAGTAAGAGCAACAACTGCTGTTGGTCTGTTGGGAGCAGATGTTGGAGATCTCTATAAACTGTTAATAGCTGCAGGATCTCATTACATTTAACCCGTTAAAGGCCAAAGTTCTACTCGCTGAGTGAGAAGCCTCCCGGTGTTTCACGACCAACCTGCCTCATGTTGACTGTGCTGGAGTTAAACTCTGTGTTGAACTGAGAAACTGCTGTTTTTGTACATAACATGAAATCGAATCAAATCCTCCCATGATCTTTTAAATAAAACTTTAACCTCATACGTATTTGTTGTTTGGAGCGCATACATTTTATTTCATTTTTCACGTAATATTATCATGACTATCATGAAGTATCATGAATTACATATGTGTATTAGGATGTCACATTTCAGGTTCTATCTTCAGATTCTGTTAGTTTGGCATACAGTTCGCTCTTTGTACATTCAGCTAGGTTTATATTCAGTTGTCTTTATATTTAATTTCTTTTGGATTCCATAAGTTTTTCTTATGCTCAGTTAGTTTTATATGCAGCTACTGTATTTTCTGGACTATAAGTTATGATTTTTTTTTACTAGTTTAGGAGATCCTGCGATTTATACCCTGGTGCAATTTATAATCCGAAAAATTACATGTTCATCATTTATAATAATAACTACAACATCAATTTATGCACTCTAAGAAATAAAATGTGGAATTTAATTGATGAAGTTAAGGTAACGTTTTCCACATAACATTGTCAATTAAGTGCAAAACAATATTGTAGTTGAAATTAATTAAATCAAATGAAACATTATTACTTAAATCCCAAAAATTAACAATTGCACGTATATTGAAAATAATAGTATTAATTACATTTAAAACCCCTGTGTTTCAGTTCTTAGAGTGAGGTCTTTCTCAGGAATCAAAGCACTAAACACAATAAACTCCAATAATAAAAGAATAAATGCCAGTAATAAAAAGTGCAATGCACAAAAATTCCAAATTAATGAGCTGATAACACAGAAAACTGATGCAATTTACACTCCAGTGTGACTTATACTCCAGAAATCACAGTAGCATTATATTCAATTACAGTATTTTCAGGAGTATAAGTCACAGATCTTTTACTAGTTTGGGACGCCCTGTGATTTAAATTCTGGTGTGAGGTATATACTGAAAAATCACACATTCGTTGTTAATAATATACAAATAATGAATGTTTATGAGTTCAATGGTAGGAATATTTCATGTGGTGAAAGCTTCGCTGAGTTGAATGGTACGTTCAAGCTTTCTCTCATGAAATATTGGTCCCATTGAAAGAATGAAAAAACATTTATTATTTGTTTTAAATAACGGCTAAAATAGATCCTTGTCATTAAATATTCTTAATTTATAAACAACAGAAAAAGGACTTACATTTGGTGTTCCACTGGTGCTTAATAGTCCAACACGAACTTTAAATAGCAGCGGACTTCCAAAAAAAAAAAAAAAAAAAAAAAAAAAGAGAGACTTCGGGTAGTCCCTCAGTCCAGCGAAAAATCACATCAGAAATTTGTCCAGCTTTTCAGCTTTTCATCCTAACAGCTCTTCATGTGTGACAGCGGAGTGGATTTGGTTTTTGTGTGTGCTACAAGAATTAGCACCGTCAATTAGCTCCTTCAAATCGTCGTCCATCAGCAAAACATACTCCTCTGTGTTTAGTTAAATGCCGTCCCCAGTAGTGTAAGCGCGCGCAGTGGTCGGGCGTGCAATAGCAAATTTCATATAGCACCAAAATGGCGAGCTAAAAAGAACTACTGCATGGTCAAGGAAACACAGCGGCAAATGGTATGAATAATCCATATCACGTGACATACAACCCACCAATCAAATGACAAGGATCCACTCAGCTGTTATATAATAATAATAATGACTATTTACATAGCATTTACCCAGGAATCAAAGCACTAAACACAATAAAATCCAATAATAAACAAATAAATGGCAGTAATAAAAATACACTACACTCACTCATCTTCAACAGCTTACTCCAATTAAGGGTCACTGGAGCTGGAGCATATTCTGGTAGTCAGAGGGCGTGCACGGGATTAAGGCCTTTAATCAAGCGCCTTCGCTAATTTCCTGTCTGATGGGGAATTAAACCAAAGATCATCTGGTCACAAGTCCGACTCTAAAGTCTCCAAAGATGCTCCAACCTTGTGCTTAAATTTCAAGAACAGCGTCAGCTGGACAATGAAATACACAACAGGTTTTGAAAATTCAGACACTGAAACTAATTGTTGATAATATCTTGATGGGTCTCCTGGCTGATTCCAGATGCACCCTGTGTTCTCTGGGGGCTGCAAGTACATTCCTCCATGTGTTCTGGGAATGCACACCTGTTGGTCATTTTTGGAACAGGTTCCGCTCTCAGTCATCAGATATAGGCTGCTTGACTTTACCTGTATCAATAACGCCTTTACTCCTGCATGCTGCCAACGTTTGGGTACGAGAAAAGTTCCACACAGCCCTAAAAAGGTATTTGTTGAAAATGGGAATGCGATCAGTTTGTTGCAGTAACAACAGGTGAAAATTAAAACCTTTACAAACAAATCTGTTCATCTCATCTAGACTTTATAAAGGCAAAGGAGGACAGAATTAAGGAGCCATTAGAGACAGATTCAGACCTCCAACCCTTCTCTTGGTATAATTTTCAAATTTATACGTTATTAAGCTGAAGTTTATTTTGAATCAAAACACAAGTTTTGACTGTTTGAATTCCAAAGTCCTTACCACAGTGAGTTTGCTTTTTATTCCTGTACCTCAGAGCCATTAAAGGAACACAAAAGTAAACCAAGTCCTGTTTCTTTAAGCAGTGCCATTCCACATGAGAGAGTGTTTAGAGTGAATCCGATGACAATACTGAGTAGAGCAGCTGTTTGCTGCACTGCATTACTGTCAAGGCTGAGCTATCATGCGAGCACATACATACCTGCGTAGTACTCTGATTTCAGTCTGACTGTTTGACCCTTGAAATTTATTTTAGTCGGCTTAACCAGGTCAAAGTGTGGCCTGAACCCTGCACGGGGCATCCAGCCCCGTGGGGTCTTTTCTGACCTTTATGTATCTTAAGAAGATTCTCCGGGCATGAATGTGCTGTCTACACTCTCCTTCATTTTCCAGTTATAGACATTCATGCACAACGCGGGTGTTTGTCAACTGAGGGACACACATAGTGCAGCGGATAACTGAAAAAATGCTTCAAATGGTGATTTGGCACACGTACTCCTTAGACATTACTCTTAAAAACGACTAGTGGCCACATGAACTTTCAATAGGCGGCCAAGAAGGGGTCAATTGAAGAATTACAAAGGGGTCAAAATTTAAAAATGCTCCAATCATATTGAAACATATTCCATATTATTTGTCTGATCATAAAGATTCCAAAAATGCATAGTTTTGACTATCTGTGAATGAATGTTTTGGAGTTATGGGGTAAAAACAGCAAGAATGGTGACAAAGGTCAATTTCAATTTGTACAGGGGTGAAAAGTTAAAGTTGCTCCAATTTTGGTAAAAAGTGATGCAAATTATTAGTTAAGTGAATACGGTTTTAAAAACGAATAGTATCATGCTTAGTTATCATGTTACAGGGCAGCACATGTCACATGTCATAGAATCCAATGGATGCCAACATTGTTTAACCTCTACTTTGCAAACCAAGCACGCAACACAGTCAAAACTATTCCATTTATTAATCCTATTAGCTCAACCAGTAATCTGCACCACTTTTTACCAAAACTGGAGCAACTTTAACTTTTGACCCCTGTACAAACTGAAATTGACTTTCTCAGTGTTTTTGCTGTTTTAACCCCATAACTCCAGAACATTCATTCACAGATAGTCCAAACTATACCTTTTTGGAATCTTTATGATCAGTCAAATAATATGGAATACCTTTCAATATGATTGGAGCATTTTTAAATTTTGACCACTGTGTAATTCCTCAACTGACCCCTTCTTGGCCGCCTATTGAAAGTTCATGTGGCCACTCGGCATTTTTAAAAGAGTAATGTTTAAGGAGTATGTGTGCCAAATTTGGTCCTGCATCACCATAAATATTCACTTATCTGCTGCACTAACAGCAGCTCTGCTGAGGTATCAGGGGTTTAAAATATCTCAGTAAGAAGCGTTGTGATGATAGTGCAACGAGGACGTGGCATTGCCTCCTCCTGGTAGATTGTCTGTGTGTGTGAAAGTTTGATCAGCCCGAGTCTGCTAACCTTTGAGACAGCCAAGCACTGTTGCCTCTCTTCAAAAAGGTTCTGGGTTCAACCTCACCCAGCCACATTCACCTGGGAGGTCTAGAGTTGTGTCAGGAAGGACATCCGTCACAAAGACATACGCCAAATCAAGATATGGAACAGCTATGGCGACCGACTGAATGAAAGCAGCCAAAAACCACACACACACTTCTGTTAACCGTTAGCTGTTAGCACATCACTCTCACCTTGATGCCTCCCATTCTCTGCTCTCCCTTAAATTCCTTGCCATTTTTTAGCCAGTGGATGGTTGGCATTGGGTTTCCAGATGCAGCGCAGCGGAATTTGACAGTGTTAGCAGCCGGCACCGCGAGAAGTTTCTTGTCCATTCGATCTGGTCGAGTCCAATGTGGTGCTTCTGTTGGAAAAATTAAAACAATTAACACCTTTAACAGAAACACAATGACTTTTTACTGTAGTTTGAATCTTCGGTTTTTGAAATAATAATAATGTTCCTTGTAAATTATGACTGGAGTCCATCTTTTTGAACAGGTCCTGGACATGTTGTGGTAAAAGGTTATTTTTTACTTTAAACATAATTTGTATTAAGCTATAGTCAATCAGTTCCCAAAATTTTAAAATGTTTAAACAAACAATGGATTTGTAGGCTTACGATATGTTTTTTTTTTACTAATAATTATTATGGCTTTCTTTTGTAGAAAGAATATTGATTTTGTATTCGTTTTGTAGGTGGTTCCCCAAACTTCAATGCAATAGGTCATGTATGAACTAGTAATGAATAATATAGGGTAACTAATGACCGTTGGGGGAGGAAGTATTGTGCTTTACATATATTGTGCTATTTCTCAAAAGCGAGACATTCTTTCTGTATGGACATAATCATTGGCATCACAATTTTATTGTGGTGGCCCGAGGGTTTATGGCAAATGATCTATGTCTCCATCAGAGTGATAATATAATGTATTTTATTATAAATGCACACAGCTTGTCATATCCAAGGAGGACATCGAAGAAGGACACACTGAAGCTGGACAAACTGATCAGGCGGGCTGACTCTGTGGATGGCATGAAGCTGGACTCTCTGGTGACGGTGGCATAGAAAGAAAACACTGGACAAACTGCTGGACATTATGGATGATGCCAGTCACCCTCTGAACACCATCGTCAGCAACCAGAAGAGCCTCTTCAGCCACAGACGGCTCCTTCCCAAGTGCAGGACCAACAGACTGAAAAACTCCTTTGTCCCTCAGGCCATCAGACTGAACAAGTCCTCACTCAGGGGGAGGAGGAAGAGGAAGACAGAGAACAGGAAGGAGAGGAACAACTAGTGGCCCGTAAACCAGTAGTGACTAGTATGTCTGGTATTTACATTATATTATATATTTATATTTGCTTTTTTTTATTTCACTTTTGATGCTTTGTGTGCTTCTTACCCTGTGTGCTGCTATACAATGCTGCTGGAACCTCAATTTCCCTGAGGGAATCTTCCCAAGGGATTAATAAAGTTCTGTCTAATCAAATGTAATGTAATCTAATCTAATCTAAGGGGAGGTGATGGTCTAGTGGTTAAGGCATTGGGCTTGAGACCAGAAGATCCATGGTTCAAATCCCAGCCTGACTTGAAAATCACTAAGGGCCCTTGGGCAAGGTCTTTAATCCCCTAGTTGCTCCCTGTGTGTAGTGAGCGCCTTGTATGGCAGCACCCTGACATTGGGGTGAATGTGAGGCATTAGTTGTAAAGCACTTTGAGCATCTGATGCAAAAGTGCTATATAAATGTAGTCCATTTACCATTTAATCAAATCTAATCTAATCTAATCTAATCTAATCTAATATAATCTAGTCATTGATCATCTCTTCTGTTCATATTGGTACATTTGCCCATTTTTTTTATTTTGATTCTTGTGTCTCAACTCAAATCTGCCAGCATGATGTGCCTCTCTTCTTACCCTAAGAAATCTGTCTGCACTCGTTCATTTTATGATATATTCTTAGATCACATATTTGTTCCAGACACTCTCCAGGAATTATTGGCTGCATGGTTTGTAACTGATAAAAAAAAAAAAAAAAAATGGCACAGATGGGTGAACTTGCTTCTCTGCCCTCTTCTTCAGATCTGTCCATCTTGGATACGTTATGTTCACTACTGGAACACGGATATTAAGTTTTTACTCGGGATGCTCCCTCACTGCTCTTATAAACCAAGTAACACACCTGCCCACCTTATGGAGACTGTCAGGTAGTTCCATGCCCAATATCATGGATTTGCACTTAATAATCATAAAAATTAAAATAATAATAATAATAGTTATAAACATGAATAGATTTAAGTGTTAAAGTGCTTTTGGTTGAGGTGGGATGGAGGTATTACGAAACTGATCAGGTATTTTGGCTGTGATGTGAGGAAGCTTAAACCGAGGCAACAACAATAACAAAACACAATTTCTAGACCACTGGAAGGTCTAGAAATAGCATTCAAAATTGATAACGTCTATAATAAAAAGTGTGAACATGCATGGGAGTTGAGACAACTAATGATAGCTAATGCCAAGTTGGAAGACCAGATTAAACTGCTTCAGACACTCTGTATGTATTTGCCAGGGTGGTGTAAGAACAACATGAACAGATTTCGTAGAGATTGAAACCATCTGATTTAACTGTTCCAGCCAGATAGCCATTTTTACTCCCCGAACATATATGAAAGACACAGCACATGAGCACCTCGATGGTCTTCTCCACTTGCCAAGATCCTCAGCACTGGGACACCTGTGTGCTGGATCATCCACAGAGTAATCCACGTCATAGCTATAATGTTGTATCTGATGCTCCCTTAATGTACAACTGATCTGACTCTCCCTCAGGAACTGTTTGCTGACACAAAGTCACTCCAACTCTACCCAAGGATCCTCTGAAGTAACCATGGACCACAGACAACCATTCACCGCCTTGGGTGACTGGTTTGAATGCAGGTCTCACAACCTTACAGTAAGTTTACAGATTACTCATTTTATTTTAAACGTGCTTGTAACCTCTAACCAAAAACCGACCCAGGGATCTTCCCCAGCTATCAATATCTTTGGTGGTCTTGTGAGGCCCCCATTGTCTTGTACAAGAACATTTAAACATATCCACATTGTGAAAGTATGGTAGCACTTGGAAATACAACAGTTTTGGAGTCTGCATGGAACAGTTGTTTTTTGGAATCTGGCAATACTGAGGCACCTGCGTGCTGGATCATACAATCAATCAATCAATCAATTTTTTTATATAGCGCCAAATCACAACAAACAGTTGCCCCAAGGCGCTTTATATTGTAAGGCAAGGCCATACAATAATTATGTAAAACCCCAACGGTCAAAATGACCCCCTGTGAGCAAGCACTTGGCGACAGTGGGAAGGAAAAACTCCCTTTTAACAGGAACAAACCTCCAGCAGAACCAGGCTCAGGGAGGGGCAGTCTTCTGCTGGGACTGGTTGGGGCTGAGGGAGAGAACCAGGAAAAAGACATGCTGTGGAGGGGAGCAGAGATCGATCACTAATGATTAAATGCAGAGTGGTGCATACAGAGCAAAAAGAGAAAGAAACAGTGCATCATGGGAACCCCCCAGCAGTCTACGTCTATAGCAGCATAACTAAGGGATGGTTCAGGGTCACCTGATCCAGCCCTAACTATAGCTTTAGCAAAAAGGAAAGTTTTAAGCCTAATCTTAAAAGTAGAGAGGGTGTCTGTCTCCCTGATCTGAATTGGGAGCTGGTTCCACAGGAGAGGAGCCTGAAAGCTGAAGGCTCTGCCTCCCATTCTACTCTTACAAACCCTAGGAACTACAAGTAAGCCTGCAGTCTGAGAGCGAAGCGCTCTATTGGGGTGATATGGTACTACGAGGTCCCTACGATAAGATGGGACCTGATTATTCAAAACCTTATAAGTAAGAAGAATAATTTTAAATACCGTCTAATAATACTGCCTAAGGGAAGCATGTATAAAGTGAATAAAATTGGTCCTAGCACAGAACCTTGTGGAACTCCATAATTAACTTTAGTCTGTGAAGAAGATTCCCCATTTACATGAACAAATTGTAATCTATTAGACAAATATGATTCAAACCACTGCAGCACAGTGCCTTTAATACCTATGGCATGCTCTAATCTCTGTAATAAAATTTTATGGTCAACAGTATCAAAAGCAGCACTGAGGTCTAACAGAACAAGCACAGAGATGAGTCCACTGTCCAAGGCCATAAGAAGATCATTTGTAACCTTCACTAATGCTGTTTCTGTACTATGATGAATTCTAAAACCTGACTGAAACTCTTCAAATAGACCATTCCTCTGCAGATGATCAGTTAGCTGTTTTACAACTACCCTTTCAAGAATTTTTGAGAGAAAAGGAAGGTTGGAGATTGGCCTATAATTAGCTAAGATAGCTGGGTCAAGTGATGGCTTTTAAGTAATGGTTTAATTACTGCCACCTTAAAAGCCTGTGGTACATAGCCAACTAACAAAGATAGATTGATCATATTTAAGATCGAAGCATTAAATAATGGTAGGGCTTCCTTGAGCAGCCTGGTAGGAATGGGGTCTAATAAACATGTTGATGGTTTGGATGAAGTAACTAATGAAAATAACTCAGACAGAACAATCGGAGAGAAAGAGTCTAACCAAATACCGGCATCACTGAAAGCAGCCAAAGATAACGATACGTCTTTGGGATGGTTATGAGTAATTTTTTCTCTAATAGTTAAAATTTTGTTAGCAAAGAAAGTCATGAAGTCATTACTATTTAAAGTTAATGGAATACTCAGCTCAATAGAGCTCTGACTCTTTGTCAGCCTGGCTACAGTGCTGAAAAGAAACCTGGGGTTGTTCTTATTTTCTTCAATTAGTGATGAGTAGAAAGATGTCCTAGCTTTACGGAGGGCTTTTTTATAGAGCAACAGACTCTTTTTCCAGGCTAAGTGAAGA
Source organism: Thalassophryne amazonica (assembly GCF_902500255.1). Classification (NCBI taxonomy): domain Eukaryota; kingdom Metazoa; phylum Chordata; class Actinopteri; order Batrachoidiformes; family Batrachoididae; genus Thalassophryne; species Thalassophryne amazonica. The sequence continues at coordinate 17,379,267 of NC_047121.1, read as the reverse complement.
TCTTCTAAATTAGTGAGACGCCATTTCCTCTCCAACTTACAGGTTATCTGCTTTAAGCTACGAGTTTGCGAGTTATACCACGGAGTCAGACACTTCTGATTTAAAGCTCTCTTTTTCAGAGGAGCTACAGCATCCAAAGTTGTCTTCAATGAGTATGTAAAACTATTGACGAGATACTCTATCTCCCGTACAGAGTTTAGGTAGCTACTCTGCACTGTGTTGGTATATGGCATTAGAGAACATAAAGAAGGAATCATATCCTTAAACCTAGTTACAGCGCTTTCTGAAAGACTTCTAGTGTAATGAAACTTATTCCCTACTGCTGGGTAGTCCATCAGAGTAAATGTAAATGTTATTAAGAAATGATCAGACAGAAGGGAGTTTTCAGGGAATACTGTTAAGTCTTCTATTTCCATACCATAAGTCAGAACAAGATCTAAGATATGATTAAAGTGGTGGGTGGACTCATTTAATTTTTGAGCAAAGCCAATAGAGTCTAATAATAGATTAAATGCAGTGTTGAGGCTGTCATTCTCAGCATCTGTGTGGATGTTAAAATCGCCCACTATAATTATCTTATCTGAGCTAAGCACTAAGTCAGACAAAAGGTCTGAAAATTCACAGAGAAACTCACAGTAACGACCAGGTGGACGATAGATAATAACAAATAAAACTGGTTTTTGGGACTTCCAATTTGGATGGACAAGACTAAGAGACAAGCTTTCAAATGAATTAAAGCTCTGTCTGTGTTTTTGATTAATTAATAAGCTGGAATGGAAGATTGCTGCTAATCCTCCGCCCCGGCCCGTGCTACGAGCATTCTGACAGTTAGTGTGACTCGGGGGTGTTGACTCATTTAAACTAACATATTCATCCTGCTGTAACCAGGTTTCTGTTAGGCAGAATAAATCAATATGTTGATCAATTATTATATCATTTACCAACAGGGACTTAGAAGAGAGAGACCTAATGTTTAATAGACCACATTTAACTGTTTTAGTCTGTGGTGCAGTTGAAGGTGCTATATTATTTTTTCTTTTTGAATTTTTATGCTTAAATAGATTTTTGCTGGTTATTGGTGGTCTGGGAGCAGGCACCGTCTCTACGGGGATGGGGTAATGAGGGGATGGTAGGGGGAGAGAAGCTGCAGAGAGGTGTGTAAGACTACAACTCTGCTTCCTGGTCCCAACCCTGGATAGTCACGGTTTGGAGGATTTAAGAAAATTGGCCAGATTTCTAGAAATGAGAGCTGCTCCATCCAAAGTGGGATGGATGCCGTCTCTCCTAACAAGACCAGGTTTTCCCCAGAAGCTTTGCCAATTATCTATGAAGCCCACCTCATTTTTTGGACACCACTCAGACAGCCAGCAATTCAAGGAGAACATGCGGCTAAACATGTCACTCCCGGTCTGATTGGGGAGGGGCCCAGAGAAAACTACAGAGTCCGACATTGTTTTTGCAAAGTTACACACCGATTTAATGTTAATTTTAGTGACCTCCGATTGGCGTAACCTAGTGTCATTACTGCCGATGTGAATTACAATCTTACCAAATTTACGCTTAGCCTTAGCCAGCAGTTTCAAATTTCCTTCAATGTTGCCTGCTCTGGCCCCCGGAAGACAATTGACTATGGTTGCTGGTGTCGCTAACTTCACATTTCTCAAAACAGAGTCGCCAATAACCAGAGTTTGATCCTCGGCGGGTGTGTCATCGAGTGGGGAAAAACGGTTAGAGATGTGAACGGGTTGGCGGTGTACACGGGGCTTCTGTTTAGGGCTACACTTCCTCCTCACAGTCACCCAGTCGGCCTGCTTTCCCAGCTGCTCGGGATCTGCCAGGGGGGAACTAACGGCGGCTAAGCTACCTTGGTCCGCACCGACTACAGGGGCCTGGCTAGCTGTAGAATTTTCCACGGTGCGGAGCCGAGTCTCCAATTCGCCCAGCCTGGCCTCCAAAGCTACGAATAAGCTACACTTATTACAAGTACCATTACTGCTAAAGGAGGCCGAGGAATAACTAAACATTTCACACCCAGATCAGAAAAGTGCGGGAGAGACAGGAGAAGCCGCCATGCTAAATCGGCTAAGAGCTAGTAGCTACGCTAAGCTAGCGGATTCCTAAAAACACGCAAAGTGAATAATGTGTAAATAATTTAGAGGTGATTCAGCAGAAGGAGTGCTTTAGTTAAGGCACGTAAAGATTACACTGGGAAACAAATCGTAATCTAGATAACTAGATCAATCTAACTGCACAGATTAAACAGCTAACAGATACAGAAAAACACCACTGTGCTCCGGAACAGGAAGTGATACAATACCGCAGTGAGAGCCAACCACCAGTAGAGGCAAGCAAGCCTCTACTGGTGGTTGTATGAAAAATTGTATGATCCTGGAGTGATTTTTGATCCTGTAATGTCCTTTGGCCTTCACATTAGGGATATTACAAGAAGTGCCTTCTTCCACCTGAATTTAAAATTCTTCTTCTTACTTATAAGGTTTTGAATAATCAGGTCCCATCTTATCTTAGGGACCTCGTAGTACCATATCACCCCAATAGAGCACTTTGCTCTCAGACTGCAGGCTTACTTGTAGTTCCTAGGGTTTGTAAGAGTAGAATGGGAGGCAGAGCCTTCAGCTTTCAGGCTCCTCTCCTGTGGAACCAGCTCCCAATTCAGATCAGGGAGACAGACACCCTCTCTACTTTTAAGATTAGGCTTAAAACTTTCCTTTTTGCTAAAGCTTATAGTTAGAGCTGGATCAGGTGACCCTGAACCATCCCTTAGTTATGCTGCTATAGACGTAGACTGCTGGGGGGTTCCCATGATGCACTGAGTGTTTCTTTCTCTTTTTGCTCTGTATGCACCACTCTGCATTTAATCATTAGTGATTGATCTCTGCTCCCCTCCACAGCATGTCTTTTTCCTGGTTCTCTCCCGTCAGCCCCAACCAGTCCCAGCAGAAGACTGCCCCTCCCTGAGCCTGGTTCTGCTGGAGGTTTCTTCCTGTTAAAAGGGAGTTTTTCCTTCCCACTGTCGCCAAGTGCTTGCTCACAGGGGGTCGTTTTGACCATTGGGGTTTTTCCGTAATTATTGTATAGCTTTGCCTTACAATATAAAGCGCCTTGGGGAACTGTTTGTTGTGATTTGGTGCTATATAAATAAAATTGATTTGATTTGATTTGACCTGTGAAATATAGCAAGAATTCGTCCAATCTTGTCTATGGCTGATGCTGAGACCTTGAGCCATGCTTTTCTTTCTTCCAGATTGGATTATCGCAATGTCCTATTTTCAGGGTTACTGCAGTCCAGCATTAGGGGTCTCCAATTGGTTCAGAATGCTGCTGCCAGACTTTTGACATGAAGCAGAAAGTTTGAACACATTACTGTTATGTGCTGACGTGGGTCAGAGAACTGAACCAGCATCTGACAATGGCCCAGCGCTAAAATAACCAGAAAGCGGTTCCAAGAAACAAATTTATTCCCCCTCATGTGCAATAATTCGTGTACAACATAAATATTCAGCTGTCTTGGCAAGGTGAAGGACGGCGCGCTCTCCAGCGCCCAAATGGATCAAAGCCCGGCACTTCTGGACTCAGATTCACCGCCGGACACCCCCAGGTGGATACGACAAACTGACTCTGTGAAGGACGGAAAAGGTGAGGTAAGTCAACAGAGCTATAACAAATATCTTTCAGAGGCACACACTATCAGCAACACATTCAGGTCTGAATTTAAGCTTAATGTAAATGAGCAGCTTCTCACAACAGGTGGAGGATCATCAATCCGTACGCCACGGCAGTGAGAAGCAAACTGCACAATTCTCATCAATGTTCAAATATACTGCGTAACAAAACACCAAATTACTATTAACGATTATTCAGACGATAATCACCTCTGATGTGTGCTGACAGCATGTGTCCCTCACCCGTCCTCCTTCACAGGCACGATGTGTCAAACCCTAGCGTGGTCCTCAGCGTCTCACAACCGAACGTCACAAGGTCGAGTTCCTGGCAATTCTGCTCAAATCACTCATGGCTTAAATGCAGAACGCCATCTCATTATCTGCTTCAGCTGAAAGTCTTTAAGTCTGCACGTGAGCATCATCCACAGGTGCTGCAAGTTGTTAGGCCTGCACGTGAACATCCTCCACAGGTGCAGCCAATAGTTCTGATGAGGGTGAAGGACTCTTCCGCCAGCACCTTCTCCACAGAAAAAAACAGTTTGCATACCACCTGGAGAGCAAAGAAAAGAAAACAACACCAAAATGTCCAGCCAAACCTCCCAACACACAACACATTACACCTATTCTGGCATCTCTCCATTAGCTGCCTGTCTCTGTTAGATCAGATTTTAAGGTCCTGCTGTTAGCCTATAAAATTGTTCATGGACTGGCACCGACCTATTTAGCCGATTTAATTAAACCCTATGTACCGGCCCGGGCTTTGCATTCACAGGATGCCGGACTGCTCTGTGTTCCAAGTGTGAAGAAAAAGTCTGTGGGGCAAAGAGCTTTCTCTTATCGTGCCCCTGTGCTGTGGAATGGTCTCCCAGTGTCAATTAGACAGTCAGTCTCTGTGGAGACTTTTAAAAGCAGACTTAAGACATATCTGTTCACTCTGTCCTATGGTTAGAATATTGTACTTGGTAATTGCACAATCAGGTGTACCACTAGTGTTTCACTTTAGTTGAAAAATGAAATTCAGTATAATGCTTAATAGTTTGTTTCACAATGATAACAACATCCAAAGGGATCTTCATGCAGAATTTCATGAGCAAATATCATTTAGATTTTTTTCGGTGACAGACTGAGTGCTTGATCCTTGTGAACAAAAACAGGTACTACGGAGACTACATCAGGTTTGTGAAGAACTCTTTTATTCCAAAAAGTTACACACCAAAGCATTGGAAATGGTGTTATTTCTGTGTCCTATAATGTGAGTCAAAAGACTGGACCAAAATTTCTGCTGTAAAACCTCCATCATAGTTTTACAAGTGATTCCAGTATAGAGCTACTACTATGGAGACTACAAGGCTCTACGGAGACTACATTTGGCACAAATTATCATTCTTGAGGTACTAAAAATAAATCTATCACTTCTAATTTCTAGATCATGGTTGAGACAAAGACACTCTAGTGAAATATATTGGTATCATTCCTGCACCTAGTGTTGCCTCTTTGTGAGTATGCTACTACAGAGACTACAATATTTTGGGGGACATCCACAACCCTGAATATGTGAATTACCCAGAAGTTCCAGCAATAAAACTGAAACAAATTACTAGCACTGTTTTGTAGGGGATCCATTTAGGTGTCAAATCTAATAAACAGGAATTATGAAATCAAAGGATTTATGTTTAGAACATAGTGTTTTCTCAAATGAATTGACAAATTTGGATTCTGGTTACAAACCTATTATTTTACTCAAATTACTGCTGCTTGGCTCCAAGTGAAGATATTTTGATTCCATAACTTGTGTGGGAATATCACTGATTGGTGTAGTTCTTTGAAAGGTTTGAGAGGATAAATATCAGCTTTATTATATAATGAGCAAATTTCACATGAAATGAGGTAACATGCAAAAAATTGCATTTTTTCACCATATATTCACCATTTTTGAGGTTATGCATTTCCAAACTGTAAAAAGCAGGGCAGAGATAAAGGTATGCCCAAGGGGTCCTTAGCAATAGCTTCTAATGTCCCTAATGGCATTATTTTATGAGATATAGGTTGGTAACACTGCATTATTAAAATGCTAACACCTGATTGTGCACTTACTGTACTAGCATTCTTTTAAAATTCTTTTTAAGTTTTACTCTTTTATTGTGTTTTTTAAAAAAACTTTTAATTTTTTTTAATTCATTTTGAACTGTTTTTGAATTGTTTTGTGTAAGGCACCTTGAGGCGACGCTGTCGTGAGTTGGCGCCCTATAAATTGAATAAATTAAAATGCGGCACATGTCCAAAATGTCACACGATACTCCTCTTCCGAGTCTCCCGAAGTGACCGCTTGTTTAACACAAAGTCAGTCCAGTGGCACACGAGGATCCTTCAAAGAGACGTGATACCAAAGACACCCGGACTCCACCTTAGGTTACTGGTTAGCGACATAAGTGTCACAACAATACAGTAAGTCAGGAAGCACTACTAACGACGGGAGTGTAAAATAAAACCTGATTCATCAATCAATCAATTTTTTTTTTATATAGCGCCAAATCACAACAAACAGTTGCCCCAAGGCGCTTTATATTGTAAGGCAAGGCCATACAATAATTATGTAAAACCCCAACGGTCAAAACGACCCCCTGTGAGCAAGCACTTGGCTACAGTGGGAAGGAAAAACTCCCTTTTAACAGGAAGAAACCTCCAGCAGAACCAGGCTCAGGGAGGGGCAGTCTTCTGCTGGGACTGGTTGGGGCTGAGGGAGAGAACCAGGACAGGAATTCTACATTCATAAATGTAGAATTCTGAGGGATTCGCTCAGTACAAGATGAGAGAGTGCCTGCTGCTTGATCCTGAAAGAATGAGGCGGCACAGACAAAAATGAGGATCAGACCTTCTGCACTTCACTTATAAACCCGTCTCACTGACGTCAAACTCACTCTGCTTCCTCCAGAGACACAAACACATAAGAGTGATTCTTAGACTAGGGGCACTTTTATGTCCCTTGATCATATTTTATGAAAAAAAGAAAAAAAGGGAAATTTCACACTTTTATAGTTATCTTTACAATGAAAGTGTTTTAAGAAATTTGTCCTAGTAGTCTATGATGACTTTTTCACCTTTTTTTCAGCATCATTATATGCAAATATTGCAGTTTTGTGCTTGTCCCACACCCAGACTTATGATCTTCAATGATAAAAATGAATAGTAAACAAACATTTTTTCTAATGTTTAAAATATCTCTGAATAAAATATCAGTAAAATAATCAAAACATAATTGGGGTATTCAATGTCATACAACTGTTGTGATTTTTTTTAAACGAAATGTAGTTGTCCCACACTATTGCCGTAATTTCCACCACAACAATAATGTCCCTTTAAAAAGTTTGTATGAAAGATTGTTTGGGTAGTTTCTATGGAGATAAACAGTAACATCAGAGCACATGTATATAGCGCCAAATCACAACAAACAGTTGCCCCAAGGCACGTTATATTGTAAGGCAATGGTGTGGTGGAAATTACATTTATAAGGCCAATAGTGCCCGTAGTTAAAGAATCACCCATAAACAGTGTAAATGCTTTGACGGACATCCAAAAAATGTAAAACGGCGATGCGTAGTGAGAACGGGACAAAGCTGATCGTCTCCACGCCTCCATAACAATGTAAGAGTTCATTTCAAGGATCCCATGCGGTCTGTCTGCAAACCTGTCAGGGCGATTTATTGAGTTGCATTGAGAAGACGGAGGACAAAGACAGCGAAGTGAGTCTGAGTTGTCCTGGTGCGGCTCAGAGGACTATTGTTGCTGCTGTGAGGGTGTGGAGCGCACTGATGCATGGCTTACTCGCTCTCTTTACTGGCCTGTGTGTGTGTGTGTGTGTGTGTGTGTGTGTGTGTGTGTGTGTGTGTGTGTGTGTGTGTGTGTGTGTGAGGACAAAAGCCTGGGAGGTGTGTGACCAGTCATCAGATGTCTCTTTTACTTTCTAAATGCAGAAGGAGCGAAAAAGGAGCTAATTACCATCTCAATATCTGCGCTTGAGTTTGTCTGCATGCCATGGGATCAGGGTCAGGCAGCAGTCGCCCTGCAGCGCCACATGGGCGGGGTTTATCTAATCACATTAGGTGAGATTTCAACTTCAGAGAGAAGTTGCCATCGCCGCGAACGCCGCGAACGCCTGATCACCGCTGCGTGTTTGTCCTTAAACTGATTTCTGACACACATTTCTTTGGCTCACACCATCAAACGTTGGCTTTGACTTCACAGACTAACCACGACCAGACCCACGGAGAAGAGCGACAGCCAGCTATGGAAGATGCCGACGTGTCTTCTCAGAAAGCAAACAAACACAAACATGCTGTTAAACAGCCCCAAAGCTCTCTGCGTGTTAACAGCTGAAAAAAGGAGCCAGAACTTCACTTCGAGACTCCCCAGCTCGCTAAGAAAAACTCTCCACATGCAACTACACGCACGCAAAGTGCTTCCACCTTAAAAGGGAAATATGTGGTAAACATCACTTCTTCTTTCTGTGCGTCTCGCTGTCTCTTTCTCTCGCTCTCCCGTCAAGTGTTTTGAGCGACACACCTCGCAGCGGCCGGGACTACCCTCCAAAACGTCTGAACACAGTTTTCTTGGCATCACAATCAGCCACACGCACTCAAAGAGAAACACACACTGGATTTGAAACCGTCTGTCCTGATGTGTGGTCCTCCTCCTCCTCCTCCTCCTCCTCCTGTTGCTCCCCAACTCGTCTGGCTCTGGAAATGCTGTAATGATGACGGCTTGAATCCCAAAATAGACATAATAAAGGGATCTCCTCCCTGCAATGTCTCCACAAGTTTGTACTTAAAACAATAAAATGAGTTTATCTGCTGATGTTTCGCTGCTGAACAATCACAAGATCACCTCTCAATCAAACAGTGTTGAGTTAGATTAGATAGAACTTTACTGATCCCTTGGGAAGGCTTCCTCAGGGAGTCTTGACTGAGGTTCCAGCAGCATTGTACAGCAGCACACAGGGTAAGAAGCACACAGAGTAGCAAACGTGAAAGTAAAAAAGAAAAACAGTTTGCAATATAAATACTCAATATAAATACCAGACATACTATAAATACTGGTTTACTGGTGATTACTGTTCCTCTCCTTCCCATCCTCTGTCTTCCTGATACCCCTCCTCCCCCTGAGTGAGGAGGTGTACAGTCTGATAGCCTGAAGGACAAAGGAGTTTTTCAGTCTGTTGTTCCTGCACTTGGGGAGGAGCCGTCTGTGCTGTGATGACTTCATTCTTTTTTTTTTTTTTTTTTTACCATAGCTTAATGTCATTTATGCTAACTAGCAGGAACTAAAATTAATATCATGGCATTTTTTTAAAACTTTTTGTATGATAACAGTATTATATCATGGTATGAGGGGTGATTGAGAAGTTTTGAGCCCGACTCAGAAAACGTAGGGAGTGGTTCTCCATCTTTGGCCGTCTGAGAAACCATCATTCCTTGAGACTTTTTTTGTAATGAAGAAATTAAGAAATTAGTTTATCATGAGTTATGCTGGCGGGCAGCACGGTGACTTAGTGGTTAGCAGTGTTGCCTCACAGCAAGAAGGTCATGAGTTCAATTCCTGTCTGTGGCCTTTCTGTGTGGAGTTTGTATGCTCTCCCCGTCTTTGCGTGGGTTTCCTCCGGGTGCTCCGGTTTCCTCCCACATCCAAAGACATGCAGCTTAGGTGGATTGGAATCTTTAAATTGTCTGCAGGTGTGTCTGCAGGTGTGTCTGTGGGTGTGTATGTGTTTGTTTGTCTGTTTGTGGCCCTGCAACAGACTGGCGTCCTGTCCTGGGTGTACCCCGCCTCACAGTCTATGACTACTGGGATAGACTCCAGCCCCCCTTAATTGGACTAAGCGGTTGAAGATGAGTGTGTGTGTGTGTGTGTGTGTGTGAGTGAGTTATGCTGGCATGCAGGTAACTAACTAAAAGGTGTGCATGCACGCTAGAAAAGTTGCTGTGCAGCAGAAAACACGGAGAGAATCGCTTCTCAGGTAGAAAGCGGTAATGACTTGTAGGAAAAATGTTTCCCTCGCTGTATTCTGCTGTGCATTCATGTTGTTTAGCATGCACTCACACCTGCGCACCAGTTATGTGCATGTGCAGCAAAGTGCCGAACAGTGCTGATTAAAGCTGTGCCAAAATGTTTAGTGTTATCAAAAGTAATGGATATTTAGCATTATACTGTCCAATACAGTTCATAACAGAAAAGTCCTACTATGCTATTTAGGCTATACTAACAACAGCTGGCTTCTTTTTCTCCTGGGCTTCTTCAAAACTACCATTTCTGCTAATGTATTTGGTGCTGCCCCTAGTGGTGAACAAAAAGGCCAGCAAGACAGTGCCAACGTGCTAGAGCAAAGTAGCGAACACTTGAGGAAGGACCGTGGTCTTTAATGAAATGCTGTATGGATTTGAAGAATAAGCAACATTTGCCAAATGTGACTTGAAAATGAATGTCTGCATTAAACAAAGAATTTGTAAAGCATCAAATGGAATCATTCCACAATAAAAGCACACTGTCTGAGCTGTCAATATGTCTCAATATGTATGGTCTCTTTTTCTAATTATGCAGTTCTATTCTTTCCTAATTTCAAACAGACCAACAGCATCACCACTTCTTTTAGAAGCCTACAAGTAAAATTAATCCACAATCGTAATTTTTGCAACATACAGACCAAGACTGGTGTCAGTCTAGTTTTGGTCTATTACATACCAGTATCGATGCAGGAAAAGTGGCCAGCGAACCCGCAGTGCAAAATTGTAAAGGACATTAATTCATTGTCTTTAAACATGCAACATCTATTTTATTCAGAAAGATCATCGACATTGTGTGTCATAAATGTTCATCTTGCAGATTAACAGTAGTAGATGATGTAAACATGCATGTCCAATGTGATTTTGCACCGACACAAAAATAGCAATGATGTGCCACCACCACCAAGTAGCCTGGATATTCAGGCAGCCCTATTACAAATATCTGTGATAATAAAGGATTATTAACCGAGCAAGCTAGGTTAATAATTTGTTTATTATATGGCTATTATATATATATATATGAACACGCAAACCTACGGTATCGCCTGAATATGAAAGCTGCTGATGGTTTTGGGTTCATAGTCACACCTGTTCACTTTCTTCAGCTTCATAACAAACTTGCTAACAGAAGGTCTGGTTGTTAGCTGGTAAGATTTCAATCTGTGTGTTTTTTCCAATGCTGTTTAGATATTTATGAAGTATGTTCATGTGCGACTTGGTTTTTCTCATTGTCTTTTTAGCCTACTGGTTTGTAACGAATCTGATACGCGATCCAGACTGATTGTCATGGTAACGTCTAATATAGGAAAATATTAGACAGGAAATCAGCCAATCAGAGTGCGCATAGCGTTGTAGCCATATAATAATATGGCTTATTGTGTGGTTCACTGTAGTAACGGGCTGTTTAAGAAGTAGGTGCTCCAGTATTTCTGTGAAGTGAAATTTTAGTAGTAATTAATTTGCATGTTACCACTGTTAACACCAATGAGCAGATTTTGATAGCTTGGTCACATTTGCTACACTGACGGTGCCATGTACCGTGGCAACATATAGCTTTAAATACCCGTACCCAAGCCACCCATTGTGAAAATCAGTGTGCAATCTGCAAAAATATACATTAATCAAACACCTAAAACAAGAATCCCATGTTAGCCTGAGGTTGCATGGTAACTATGGTGGTGGTGGTGGTAGGGGCGGAGGGGGGGTGTTCTGGCTTCATTCGTCCTGCCCAGGCCATGCCGGTCTTACCCACACTCCACCTCTTTATGAATTTATGAGTTGGCAGGGAGCTTGACAGAGCAAGGTACTTCCAAGATGGTGAGTATAGGGCAGCGCAGTCTTGTTTGAACCCTGCGTAATATCGTGGGATTTGACCACTTATGGGGACAGCTGCTTTCATTGCACAGTATATACAAAGTATAACTTCATATGGAAATCACCGAAGCAGTTGCGAAAAATGCAGTTTTTTCGGTTGCCAGTGGAGAAGGGAAGACGAGGCAAATGGGAGAGGTCGTGTAACCAGAATAGCTGTGTTCTCTTGCCTGACACGTTTTCACTCCGGGTCATAAACAAACAGCAACACGTCCACTTTTGTCACTTCGTCGTCACTTTTTCTTTGACTTTTCACTTTGTGTGCATGTAATTTGCCCAAAAACCCAGAGAAAGTGCCATATTTCTGTCCCCGGAAAATTACATCATATTTGACCTCTTTAGCGCCCGTCCTCAAACGAGACTTCACTGCCCAATTGGAGCTGCCTCTTTTGAGTTTCAAACCCGCTCTTCAGAAAGCCTATGGGTGACGCCACAGAGGGTTTGTCCCTTGTACAGTATGAAAAAGAGACCATACACTCTACCCCCTCTTCTTTTCTCTTTTTTGTGACTTCTGGGTCCATGTTGCGGGTTACAAGAGTATAACTGTGGGTCTATAAACCTGATGGCAGTATTCTTACACAGAAGTGCCAGTCATCGCGGCACAGGGCTCCTCAGCGCTGAGACACTGATTTGGGTAAAAAAAAAAAAAAAATAAGGGGGGGGGGGCACTAATTGTGTAATTGTATAATTTGCTCTTACTGACGCCTGCGAGCACACAGGCAGATTTCATTACAGATTAGACTGAGGCCCTTTGAAGGTGTGCTGCCCCGGAGGGCCTGCAGGGACTCAAGGCAAACAGAGTTGGGAGGAATGGTGGCCAAGGAGCAGCGTAGTGTGGCCCGCCGTTCCGGTTCTCTGCTCTCCTGCCAGAGTAAACAAGGAGGCTGGATAGCTCGGGAGCACAGCACAGATTAGGCTCTGTTAACATTCCTCTTCACACAGACACATACCGCCCCTGTGCTCCACAAAGGCTCAGAGCGTGCACGCCGCCCTCCACACTGCAAAAACACTCACTTTAACAACTCAATTACAACGTGCGCATGCAGACGGGGTTAGTGACAGTCTGCACAAAGTCCAGCAGCTGTTTTCAAACTTTGGAAAATGACACGTCACATTACTGCATGCAATCACTTTAAATATATTCTGGGTAGCCAAAGGGGAGGAGCTAGAAGGCTCGGCAAAAACCTAATGATTTCTGAGTATGAACGCTGCTGAGGGCCGTCCTTTCACTTTTATGGACAATTTAGTCTCTCACTGTAGCTTTTCTTTACAGGAATAATACCCAAATCATTATTTAATAAATAAACCAATTCAGTGGTAATTACATCAAAAGTAATTGGACAGTCTGAATATAAGGATTGTTATTGGTACAAGTAATAACTTTTATAGGTAGTTTTCTTTAGACAACGCAGGGGATGGATACATGAACATTTCAAAGTCACTGAATGTGTCTTGGACTTCATCCCCTGACTTGTCTGAGCTGCTATAGAAATGATGATTTGTATTTAAAGTAACTCCTTATATTGAGTTTGTCTATTTACTTATAGGCTCTGAAAGTGGACGTACGTACTATGTATACAAATGACTGTAATTACGTCCGCCAAGGACGTAATAACATCATCTGCGTTTATTTATTTATCTCTCTGTCTGTCTGTTAGCAGGATTACGTCAAAACTACTGCACGGATCTAAGTCTTGGAAGTGATCCAGATCCAGATCCAGATCTGGATTCTGAATCAAGTTTCACTTTATATAGGCTTTGAAGAATTACTGTTAGCAGGATTAGGTCAAAACTACTGAACGGATTTTGAATTTGATTTTAAGTCTTGGACGTGATCCAGATCCAGATCCAGATCCAGATCTGGATTCTGAATCAAGTTTCACTTTATATAGGCTTTGAAGGATTATGTCAAAACTACTTCACGGATTCTCATCAAATTTGCACCCCAGATACATATTAGGACATGGAAGACTCCACTGAATTGTGGAGGTGATCTGGAGTCAGATTGGGATTCTGGATCAAGATTTCCCTTATAAAGGCTTTGAAGGATTTTTTCAGAACTACTTCACAGATTCTCACCAAATTTGCACCACAGATAGATATTAGGGCACAGAAGACTCCACTGAATTTTGGAGGTGATCTGGATCCAGACTGGCACATGTGATAAATCTTTGATTGCTCCAGTTCCTAAATGCAACAGTTCAATTAAACCCTGTGAATTAAAGCTGAAGGTTTACAAGTACCAGTGCATACTGACTGTGCTGATTTACATAGCAACAACTGTGTCACTGTCTAACCACTTATGGACCTGAGTGATGTATTTTAGAGTTTTAGACTTGTGATAGGTGTCTTGTTGGCTTCCCTCACGAGTCTTCTTCTTACATGGTCAGTCAGTTGTTGAGAATGACCCACTGCAGATAGATTTACCATACTATGTCATTAATTATGGGGCTGACTTTATCTTACCAACTGCATCTACAAGCATGTCACATAAATCCAATAAACAACAAACAATTTTCCAAATGCCAGGCTCCTAGGGTCAGAAGATAAAGGAAACCGTGTGAAAACTGAAAATGTCCCAGAGAAATGCTGTAAAACTCCACAAGCCTCAAGCTGTATTAAAAATCATCAATCACAATGCAGAAAAATACATACAAAAGCTCTGTAATGTACGAGTAGATGCTGTGTGCTTTCAGAGGATCTTGCTCAGTGTGCCCACAGGTGTACACCTGAGAGCCCGTTGCACTGTCGCTGGGACAGTTTTCAATCATTCACCTGCACTTACTTGCACAACGGTGTAAAGTCTCTCAATGCAACAACATTTTCAAGCCTTGCAACACTTGTTAGGGTCACATGAGCCACCACATTGAAAAGCACACATGGGAGTCGTGGAAATGGTTTGCATTAATGATTAAAATCAAAACAGTGGTCACTATTGTTGAATAAAACAAACAAACTGAAAAGCATCAGTGTGCTGATGGATACTCTGCATGCTCTGCACATTGAGAAATAACTATACATATGATCAGGATTCTTTCTGGGGTTGCAATTGCTGATAATTGAGCATTTGTGAGTAGAATCTCAAATTGACATTCACCCCCCTGCAGTATTTTCTCGTGCTACGATTTTCATTTTGCATGTACCTACCAACATGCTTTTTGTCTCAATTAGTGTTGAGAATCAGACGCGTGTCAGCAGTTTGTGCGAGCGAGTTACTGGTCCGACTGGAGCGATACACCCAGAACAACCTGGTCTCACAGCAAGTCATGATTCAGCAGCACGAAATATACATTAATCTATTGGTTTGTGATATTGTGATGAAAGTGCCTCATTATCGCCACGGCAGCACAAATTCATTCTAATTCATTCTGTGATGGCTGCACGAAATTAAAAGTGAAGCGGGGGGTCGGGGTGGTTATGGTTAGGGTGGGCGGAAGGAGTAAGATTAGATTATGGTTAAGGTTAGGGTCGGGGGTAGGAGTAGGGTTAGGAATAGTGAGTTAAAAAAGCCCCGTCACGAAAAATTTGGCTCATTTCCTCACGGAGGCACAAAAAAAAAAAACAAACAAACAAACAAACAAAAAAAAAACGTGAGATTGGGCTGCCCAGAATGATGCGGGATAGAGTGCGGTGCTGGAGCGGCCCCACACACAGCTGTGGGGCTGCGTTTCAGCTGCATACCTTTTATTTCACACTCTGTAAAGTAGTTTCTGTGACAGTTATTTGGATATAATTTTTTACAGTGTGCATTCAATTGGGTTTTGTGTGTGTGTGTGTGTGTGTGTGTGTGTGTGTGTGTGTGTGTGTGGACGTGCGCACATCTCCTGTTAAGATAACCAGTGGCACCTTTATGAATTTTGTAACAAAGTAAATATAAGAATATCTCCATTAGCATTTCCTTTATTACTTTTATCATCTAGATCGTGTGGGTCAAAGAACTCCGTGTGAGTTTGAGTAAAAGTGCATAAAAGCGCAGAGCAGAAAGTGACTTCTTTTAAACTGACAGTAGTCATGTGACTTTTTTCAATCATTGAAATGGTTATTAAAAAAATTGTGTTTATATTTTCCATGTGTGTGACTTCTTTCCCATTCATAAAAAGTCCAGTAAAAGGTGTTAATTATTTAATGTTGCCATTATGATGTCAAAATGTCAACAGATCAGGGGTGGGTCTCGGATCAGATTTTTAAACGGGGCTCAGCCCCTAACAAGGATGCATTGTGTGCAAAAATGTTTCAATCCCCTGTTTAGTCACTCATTTCATTAGGTAACACTTAATTCAGTAAATTACAAGTCAACAAATTCCAATATATTGCAAATGCACAGCTTGCCAGTATGCTGTACTTAATTAAATATGTTGCTGTTGGGTTTTCACTCATGATGACAGACTAGCAATACCAAAGAATGGGAAAAAAAAATAAATAAATAAAAACTGAGTTCAAGAGCCACAAATTTTGTCAGGTATTGCATAGAACAGAGCTGCCCAACTCTGTTCCTGGAGGGCACCCGCCCTGCATGTTTTCATGCCACACCTGATTATTTAATTCTGGTGTTTCCCAGCTCCTCATTGGCTGAGAAAGCCTGTCAGGGTTAATTAACCATGGGTGGAGCGGGGAGAGTGAAAAAATATGCAGAGCACGTGCCCTCCAGGAGAAGAATTGAACAGCTTTGATGTAGAACATTAATTGTGTGTGAGCTGTAGTAGAGATCATTTCTCTATTTTAGCTGCGTGCTCCTTGTGGCACGTGTGAATGAGCCTCGTACACCTGCATTAATATTTGACTGCTCAGTTATTTTAATACCAGACTACAGTTTTAATTTAAATTAAGATACAGCACAGATTGCTTTCTTTTTTGGAGTGAGAGGTGAGTGATTTAAATAAATAAATTAATGAATAAATGAACTGAAATTGTCTTTATCCTTCTTGTTGATTATTTTAAATGAATATTGAATATGAAGATTTTTTTTCTTGATCTCATTAACATGATTTTTCATGAGATGAGATGTGATTTTGGAAAACACATCCCATTGACCTGTGGGAGGATTAATTTTTTTTCCCCCACTGAGATTTCACTCCAGGAAGAACCTTGTGTTATGGACCTTGAATACTGTATTATCCAGACTATATGTTACATCAAAGAATTAGTCATATCTATCCAAAAATGCATTGTGAAAACCATATGTGTCACAATCAGTCTATAATGTTGCACTTATTTTTGAAACAGTTTGCTACAGCTTCATGCAACAACAAGCAAGATCATTTTAATTGGTGCATTATATATTTATAATGGGCACAGTGTTATAATTTATAACACCACCATAAGAAGCAGAAGATAATGAGCTGAAAATGTTCTTGTGTGAGACACAAAAAACTCAAAAGTAAACTCCTTGTTGTCATCACTGAACAGATGAAAATGTCTGTTCAGAGTTAAACATGCATGATTACCTCATTAAGTGCAATTAAACCCTTTAAAATTCCAATACAATTTAAAAACATTATAGTTTGCCTTATTTAGCCATTCTCCTCAATGGGGTTCTGGCTTTCCCCCAAAGTGCAAACAACTCAAGTGCACAGTAATATGAAGGTTAGGATATTCCTTCTTTATTGAAGACAGTCACTCAGTTGGGGAGGTGGTGGTCTAGTAGTTAAGCGTTGGGCTTGTAACCAAAGGATCCTCGGTTCAAACCCCTGTCTGGCTGGAATATCACTAAGGGCACTTGGGCAAGGTCCATTCCTCAAGTTGCTCCCAGTGTGTAGTCAGCGCCTTGCATGGCAGCACCCTGACATCGGTGTGTGTGTGTGAATAGGTGAGTGTGAAGCATTACTGTAAAGCACTTTGAGCTTCTGATATAGATGGATATGTAAATGCAGTCCATTTACCCTTTTTACCAAGATGGACTTTCAGTTTAAGAGCATGATTTATTAATTTCACATGAGGAGCACATCCTCCCCATTCAGATCTTCTTCTTCTTCCTGTTTTATGGTGGTTGACATCCAGCTGAATTCCATCATTCAAGTTAGACAATGCCAATTTGTTGTTGTAAATGATAATGCAATATTTTTTGACACATGGTTTGCTTGAAAATGTAAGTCACAGTTTTAGCCAAAGAAGATAAAAAAGGTGACTTGTAGTCCGGAAAGCACTCTCCAAAATGAATCACTGCAGCTCGGCAGCCATCTGTCTATTCTTCGTTTACCCAGAAGGAGGTGGGAGCAGCTGATGTTTCGTTCTTTCAGAACATCGTTTTAGTTGGCAGCTCAGTGTGACGTCGCTGCTCAAATGTCTTTTTCCGTCTTTTCTGCATTTCATTGCATTTTGCTGTCAATCAGCAAGTGTTTAGCCTTGACTCTGTCTTCCTTTTCGTCCCACTCTCTCATTAACAACCTCATACTCTGCTGTCATCCTCTGTACATGTGGATCAGGACATTGACTCGCGGCTCCTTCCTGCTGCAGCCTCCTAATTAGCAGCAGCTTAGCAGACATTAACCAGCAATAGGGGTTTAACGTTTCTGGGCTAATCCCTGTCCTTTTGGTGGGAAAATCACAGCCCGGTATGTCATGAGGTAGACTTATATCCAGAGATTAAGTCTAACAGGCTGAGGCTATTTACTGGCATTCAGGGCGTCTGCGGTGAGCTGCTGCTGCCACTTGGGCCTGATCAGAAAACACTCCAAGCTTTCATCATAATGTGAAGTGCACACGTTTGGGTTTAAAGTTTCAGGCAATAAGCTTAAACAGTGAATTACAGTACAAAGACAGTAACGAAACGCATTCTGAAGTATTATCCAGGTCAGGTCAGGTCACGCCAGGTCAGGTCTGGGAGCATGTGTTTGTGCTGACACATCCACAACACTGCAGAAACACCCCCCCCCCCCCCCCCCCCCCCCCGTGTCCTGGAAGGCAACCACCCAGGCAAACAAAATTCCCATCCTGGTTGCCATCTATCAGCTACAACCAGGTGGACTGTGGATGTGACCTTGGCCTTATACATCTCATCGTGTCCTCAGTACTGAGACACTTCCATGATGAAAACTCAACACGTGCAACATGTCATAGCTGACTTTCCTCACACTGGACTAGTACAGTAAAAGCACATCTGACTGTTTTCATTTCAATGCCATTGTTGTGATGTTGGGAGTCAAAATTACCATAAAAAGAGCTATATAATTGTCACATTCACCCGTTCACATGCACACTGATGTCAGGGTGCTGCCATACAAGGAAGTCAAATACACGCCAGGAGCAACGTGGGGTTTAAAGACCTGGACAAGGAGGATTTTGTGATGGTAATGAGAAGTACTTTTCAATTTCTCTTGTAAGGTTGATTGAACCCTGATCAATAGCTGCTTCTCTAACCTTCAAAAAAACAATTCATATTCCACACACACTTAACCAAGAAAGGTCACACGGAAGGCAAGAAACAGAGGAGAACGTTTATAGCAAAAAATACCCCGAAGACACGGAGGCGATGCGCTCCTTTTACAAATGCTTTAAGTGGAAAGGAGGTGCTGCTGGCCACACCCTCTCTCTCTCCTTATTTCCCCCGGTAGCTGTGTGGGCGTGGCACAAAGTGTCAGACAAGTTCGGGGAGCATGGATACAAATGAGCAGGGGGCCAGACATGGACTTCTGTTCCACACGTCACACAAGTGTAAAACAAGCTCGCTGAGAGCTAATTTTCCTTCTATCAAGATGTGGGAATGTTTGACATGAAACAACAACATTAATTACTGGCGTGTTGCCCATGGGGATCCATGGGCTCTAGATTGGGTAGTGTTTATAAAATAGGTAGCTGACATTTTTCAAGGGTGGTAATAAATTATGCAAAGTTTCTATAATGATTTGGAATGGAGTGTGAGTCCAAAATGTTTTTAGAACCTCCGCCCTTAGGCCTCAACAGTTTATATAGGAAGAACTGAACCCTTTTATTTCCCGTTAATCATATCATTTTTTAAGTTAATTTGCTGTCTTAATGAATTTATAAATTATGTTCTTGTTATCATATACACAATGTTATTATTATTATTATTATTATCATCATCATTATTATTATTATCAGTATTATTATTATTATTATTTCTATTTTGTCGTTTGATTTTTAAATGGACCACAATGGAAATAAGTGTTTTCACTTTCTTGTGTCATTGATGTATTTTTAACGCATTTGCAATTACATTATGTACTTACATTGAACTTACTAAATCAAAACCACGCATGAACATAGACGCCACTTTGCTTTTAATATATAGATTATTTATTGCCCCCTGCTGGAATGTGTGTGAGTCCAGAATGTAATTATTAAAGTCCATTGTTCAGTGATGTTAGCTAAGACTGCTGGAATGTGAAACCTAATACCTTGTGGAATTTTTACTTTTTCACATGTTGGAGCAGACCTTTTACCACAGTATTTAACTGAAAACCCAAGACAACAACCTCCTGGTTGGAGCGGAATTATTTACTTCTGCCAAATATCTGTGAACCAAAACATCAATGTGTGGACACCAAAACTATTTACCTTAAGTCACACACCCCGCATGCCTGTTGATGCAAAATAAGGAAATCAGTCTCAATTTATAATGTATATTGTCCCGGAAGACAGACCTCTTACGTGGGAATTTATTAACAAATTATTATTCAAACAAACAGAGTAAGTAAAGATAAGTTTACCAGACACAGAATTCTATGGCTCCATTCAGCTGGCTCGTCCTAATGTAATTCTTAGCAAATCACCAGCAGGGGAAAGAGCAAAAAAGACTGAAGACTCTCTGACTACACTACATTTTTATCATCAGAATCTGCTCTCTGTTGATTGGTCAGAGGCCCATACATCTTCACGGTCCAGTAGTGGTCTTCTCCCACGGTCCACCCACTGCTCTATCCTCTCAACTTTGTTCTCCTTTGATAGGCAAAATCTCCTTCACCTCCGTATCAGCTTGCTTTGGGCCTCCTCGGCCTGGTTTCCAATTCAGGTCAACTTGAAATGATGCTTCAATTGACATCATTGATAAAGAAATGATCCTCCCATGTGTGTGGTTACATGATCAAAAAATGACATGTTGTGAAAAGCAGGGCCTTGTGTTAGTGGAACTGCTGCCTGCTGGTTATGTCTTTTCACATGATAAGATAATGAAAGGTGCTTAGCTTTTACAAGATATACTTTTGGTGCAGACAAAACTACAGAAACTTACTGTGGAGATATCAAGAACATATTGATCTAGTGCAAACTTGCTCAGTCATCGCTCTTAACCTCACACAACCCCAGCAGAAATGCAACAATGGATGACATGGGTTTAGAGAGTCTGAAATCAATAATGTTATATGACATATGTACACTCAACAAAAATATAAACGCAACACTTTTGGTTTTGCTCCCATTTTGTATGAGATGAACTCAAAGATCTAAAACTTTTTCCACATACACAATATCACCATTTCTCTCAAATATTGTTCACAAACCAGTCTAAATCTGTGACAGTGAGCACTTCTCCTTTGCTGAGATAATCCATCCCACCTCACAGGTGTGCTATACCAAGATGCTGATTAGACACCATGATTAGTGCACGTGTGCCTTAGACTGCCCACAATAAAAGGCCACTCTGAAAGATGCAGTTTTATCACACAGCACAATGCCACAGATGTCACAAGATTTGAGGGAGCATGCAATTGGCATGCTGACAGCAGGAATGTCAACCAGAGCTGTTGCTCGTGTATTGAATGTTCATTTCTCTACCATAAGCCGTCTCCAAAGGCGTTTCAGAGAATTTGGCACTACATCCAACCAGCCTCACAACCGCAGACCACGTGTAACCACACCAGCCCAGGACCTCCACATCCAGCATGTTCACCTCCAAGATCGTCTGAGACCAGCCACTCGGACAGTTGCTGGAACAATCGGTTTGCATAACCAAAGAATTTCTGCACAAACTGTCAGAAACCGTCTCAGGGAAGCTCATCTGCATGCTCGCCGTCCTCATCGGGGTCTCGACCTGACTCCAGTTCGTCGTCGTAACCGATTTGAGTGGGCAAATGCTCACATTCGCTGCCGTTTGGCACGTTGGTGAGGTGTTCTCTTCACGGATGATGCGAAGGAGATGTGTTGCACTGCATGAGGCAAATGGTGGTCACACCAGATACTGACTGGTATCCCCCCCCAATAAAACAAAACTGCACCTTTCAGAGTGGCCTTTTATTGTGGGCAGTCTAAGGCACACCTGTGCACTAATCATGGTGTCTAATCAGCATCTTGGTATAGCACACCTGTGAGGTGGGATGGATTATCTCAGCAAAGGAGAAGTGCTCACTATCACAGATTTCGACTGGTTTGTGAACAATATTTGAGGGAAATGGTGATATTGTGTATGTGGAAAAAGTTTTAGATCTTTGAGTTCATCTCATACAAAATGGGAGCAAAACCAAAAGTGTTGCGTTTATATTTTTGTTGAGTATATTTCTAAGTAATTTATTAACAATATCCATAGTTTCTCCAAAAATATTAGTCCTATCAACTTTCCATTTTGGTGGCGTTCATCTTTGACACAAAATACATAAGCATACCAAACGGCAAATGTCAGCTCTCCCCAGTTTGTCCGTGATTGAAGTTATACCCACACACGCATGAATACACACACACACATACACACAAACACAGAGGTCACTTGGTATTAATATACAGACAATAATAATAATCATGATGATGTGTAATAAAATAGGTAACTAACAATGATAATATCATCCATCCATTTTCTATACCCGCTTACTCCAATTAGGCATTACGGGAGGCTGGAGCCTATCCCAGCAGTATATGATATTATCATATACCTATAAATGATATGCCAATATGATTGGATAAAACACTAAAGAATACATAGCAATACACCCTTTTCGTGGACAGGTAATATTTTTCATACCACCCGAGTAATCAGCCAACCGGACAGCGGAGCAGCGGTCAAAGGAACTGTTAAATACTGGTGAGTCACTATTAATAATTTCTTATGTGTCCAACTCGTAGGTTGATCGTTAAAATTAAATTTGTTAGTTCTAAAAGCCATCATAATTATTTGTAGGAAAACGAACTTTGAGTGTTTACACAGGAGAGAAAAGTGACAAAATGTTAATGCCTGTTTGAGAGAAGTGTATAAAGTGTGTAGTGAGGGGTTTTACAGCCTTAAAACATCTATAATAATTATAAAAGATAACGCTGACTACTTCGCGGATTTCGCTTATCGTGGGTTATTTTTAGAACGTAACTCCCACGATAAACAAGGGACCACTGTATATGATAAAATCCTTATCAAGTTGTTCACCAACGAATATGGCTTTTTACACCCTTCAGAAAACCATATAACATTTATCATTTATAGGTATATGATAAAATCGTTATCAAGTTGTTTTACCAATGAATATGGCTTTTTACACTCTTTTACACCCTTTACACCCTGTATAAAGCCATATTCATTGGTGAACAACTGATAACTGATAATATATGTGATATGTAAAATATATGATAATATAAATATGTAATAATAATGTTAATAAAGCATAAAAATAATATGACGTACAACACAATAAACAATAGGTACAATACAATAAAAGATCTACAATAAAAGATCAAGGTAAAACCATTTCCACATAACTATGAAAAGTGGGTAAAATCAGATTTCACACAACCTGACACCTTTAAAAAACACAAATACACATTAATAGCAAAATATAATTTTAAACACTCTTTAGTGCAATCATAACTGTATTACATAATAAAATCTACAGATCTATGCATTCTTTGTATTCATGCTTGTACATTCTATATAATCAATAATATTTTCAACCGACTCTTCAGGTTTAACCCAAACTGTAAAGCTTACTCTTTTAAAATTGGCAATTCTCTGAGACTGGAATTCCCCCGTGACATATATTTGGATGAAAATGTACTGAGTGAAACATTAATGATGACTGTGGGGCAATTGTATCACTATCTGATTTATCTGATTGAGTCAAGTGTTACACTTGATTTGATCTGCTGTAGCTCTTTGAAGCAATCTATGAACACACATATACACACAAAATTAAAATAAATAAATAAAAGTTAGTGGCAGAGTCAACCTGGATAAAAAAATTGGATCTATTAAAAAAAATTCAATGTCGATATCTCAGTTTTCCCTCAGGGCCATCTATTGTCTATTGTCTTACTTTGCATCAATTCCACTGTCTCTTCACTTCTTACAACTTTTACTGTTTTTTTTCTCCTCTATGAGCGTGCATGCCTCACCCTCTCGCTTGGTGCGGTACTACAAAGGCAGCACGTTGTGGCATCTGGGAGCTCGCTGATGAGCGCTGATGATTCCTGTCTCTCCAGAGTCTCGCCAAGCTGACAGATCGGAGTTTGCACCAGCAGAAACCATCGCTCATAGCTCTTTGTTCACCTGCACCTGAACTCGGCATCACAGCAGCGCCGCTACCTGCCGGAGAGGTGCTGTGTTTTTGATCTGTCTGATGACACTGTTTTGTGCGACGCTCTTGAGGAAGCGCTAATATTTTCACATGAAGCCAGAATACAATCAAATTAACTGTTGAGGGCACAAATAGCCACCATTCCTCCAGCTCAAACTAGTCATGCTCATTTCAATGTTATGTTCAATGTCATGTTAACCTCAAGTCAATATAATATAACGCCATGTTAAAAATTCCTCTCGGCCGTGTGAGCATTGTGTTCTTCATAATTTGCAGTTGTTTAATTAATTATTAAGCTCCTGTTAACTTATGTGCAGTTTGTACATGTTCGATAAAGCCCCTCTATCAATCAATCAATCAATCAATCTAAAACATGCATGAGGCCTTGTGTGTGTGTGTGTGTGTGTATGTGTGTGTGTGTGTGTGTACATAAGCTTTTAACAAGAGCGGAAGTTGTGTAAATCAAGGAATATTTATAAATCCCCCTCTGTGCATTTGCAGGTATTAATGAGACAAATTTAACTCCATAGGAAGTTAGCTTTGAATTAACGAAAGTTAGCGTGCACGCTAACATCCGCAATTTTGCTCCAGAGGCGTTATTAGGTTCCAAAAACAGCATTTTCTGTTTTAGAAGTCTTCATTTCTCTCTACCTTTTACATAATAAATGGCGAAGAGGTTATATTAACACACAAATGAAACAGAGTTTTGCAGCTAGCTAAACCAGCCTGTGACGTCATCACACTAACATCAGCTAAATGTCTTCTAAATCACTTCAGAGGTGTTATTAGGTTCCAAAAGCAGCATTTTCTGTTTTAGAAGTCTTTATTTCTCGCTAGCTTTTACATAATAAATAGCGAAGAGGTTATATTAACACACAAACAAAACAGAGTTTTGCAGCTAGCTAAACCAGCCTGTGACGTCATCACACTGACATCAGCTAAATGTCTTCTAAATCACTTCAGAGGTGTTATTAGGTTCCAAAAGCAGCATTTTCTGTTTTAAAAGTCTTTATTTCTCGCTAGCTTTTACATAATAAATGGCGAAGAAGTTATATTAACACACAAATGAA
Organism: Thalassophryne amazonica; assembly: GCF_902500255.1. Lineage (NCBI taxonomy): Eukaryota > Metazoa > Chordata > Actinopteri > Batrachoidiformes > Batrachoididae > Thalassophryne > Thalassophryne amazonica. Next base: position 17,354,146 of record NC_047121.1, on the reverse strand, counting down.
ACAGAGTTTTGCAGCTAGCTAAACCAGCCTGTGACGTCATCACACTGACATCAGCTAAATGTCTTCTAAATCACTTCAGAGGTGTTATTAGGTTCCAAAAGCAGCATTTTCTGTTTTAGAAGTCTTTATTTCTCGCTAGCTTTTACATAATAAATGGCGAAGAGGTTATATTAACACACAAATGAAACAGAGTTTTGCAGCTAGCTAAACCAGCCTGTGACGTCATCACACTAACATCAGCTAAATGTCTTCTAAATCACTTCAGAGGTGTTTTTAGGTTCCAAGAACAGCATTTTCTGTTTTAGAAGTGTTTACTTCTCACTAGCTTTCACATAATATATGAGAAACATGTATATAAACACACTCTCACACATGCTCTACTCTAATTGGCTATTACATCCGCCACTCAAAACAAACAACAACAACAACAAAAAAAAACCCCTGAACAGACTGAAACTGAATGAGACTTTTTAAACTCTTAAAATACCTCCTAAAATAGGTCGAGGATAGCCAACTTTGAAATTGTCCAAGGTATGTGTCCCAAGAATGTTTCCTGACACTTTGGCAGTAATATGACTGGATTAATACTGAGTACAGACAGACAAACGGACAAACAGACGAACGCAAAGCCGTCACAATACCCAATGGCCATATTTGATGGCCTCGGGTAAAGATGTGCTTCACACTTTAATTGCACTAAGGTTTCACATACACAGGTGTGAAATCGCTAATGACTTAACTACAAACCCCAACTGTGTCTGACTGCAAACAGGAGATAAAAACATGATTTTGCACAATATTATTCCTTTAAACTTCAAATGATCTGAGTGTAACACATTAAAGAAAAACAAAACAACTTCTGTGGGACTCAACATAAAACAACAACAACAGGTCTTCTCAGATAGTTTCCATGTGTGAAATCATCAAACATGTTCTTCCCATAAGCAATATGTAAGCCAGTTTCAAAGACCAATCAGGGTTAAAAGTGGGTTAAACTAAAAGCAAATTAAAGTAACTGATGACATATAAGTGGTTTAAAAGTAAAGGAGAAAGAATTCACCATTTTCATTACCTGCATCTTCTGGATCTTCATCATAATCTTCATCGTCACCAGATGACAGAGAATCTTTAAGAAACAAACAGTGTGAAATTAATATTGTAATTAAAAAAAGCTCATAATTATACACATTCTTAAAATATATTCAGTGTTTCTGAGTCAAGGAAGTCATTAAGTTGATTTGTATTATTGAAGCGCATAACACTGTTCTACAGTCGAAATGCTTCTGAAGTAAATGTAGTCAAACTTTACTAATTTTGGGCAACTGAGAATGAAAATTATATTTGAAATGGTTGATTGGCTCTAGTTTTAAGATACGTTACTACTATGCTACTAAGGGTTACAGTTTGATGATTTTTAAAGTGTTACAAAACAAAACAAAAAAACAGGTGAAGTGTTATTATATGAACAGTCAGAGAAACATGAAAAGACCTATGTGTATGATTTATCATGAAAACTCTACTATCAACACAATATAATTATGTAGACGTAAAATGTAAAAAACTTAAATATCTTAGAAACAGTAGCCAACCAGTCATTTTCATTGTCATATTTGAATTCAGTGTGCCAAAATCCATTGTAAATAGCATATTATATTTCTGAAGCAGACAACTTCTTAAAATTTGTGGACCAGTGAATAGCTAGTTGTTATTCTTGTTATCTTAATGTCTCCAGTCCATATGGAGGCTGTGTGTCTGTCCTAAGATAGATCTCAGAAACAGTGTATTTCGTTCTGTTATACTTTGGTCTGATGCCTGTCACACATTTTAATAAATCACACGCTACTTATTTTATAAATGTAAAATTTTGATGTATGATGGTTGTACTGACACCTGCACAATCTCACAATCATTTTTCAGCTTTATCCCACATTGGTGCAGGGTCAGTGGGAAGTTTTGGGCTTTATTTTCTTGCTCAAAGGCACTGTAACTCTCACAGAGATCAAATTCAATGACCTTTTGTTGAGCAGACAACCTGTTCTGTGTACACACCTACACTGAACTCCAAAACTATTTTAAAAGTGGCCATACTGTGATTTTACGGCTGTAAAACGATGCACGTACCTCCCCTGCGCTGACATTCATTTGTTTGTTTTATTACTGCAAAGGTTTCAAATTGTTTTTCCAACTGTTTTTTGGGGGGGGGTTAGCCATCATGAATTTACAGTACTGACAAAACGTTTTGGTGCCATCCTCAGCATGCAATACACATTCTTTAACAAGAGCAATCACAGATTTCTGACATCCGCCAATCCGGATTCAGTGGAGTCTTCCATGGCCTAATATCTATCTGTGGTGAAACTTTCGTCAAAGTCCGTGCAGTAGTTTTGACGTAATCTTGCTAACAGACAGACAAACAGACAGACAAATAAATAAATAAACACCAATGATTTTATTACACCCTTGGCAGACATAATTATGATTGAACTTTTCTATTTTGTTGTCTAGTTTGTCACATAACATATTAGCCCACACTTTGGGAAATGTCTTTCTTGTTGTGAAAGTGTTGGAACACGGACCCACAACAAGGGGCGCAATGAACGGACAATGGAGAAAGTAAATACGTTTTACTGTTGTGAAAATGCACAACCAATACAACAATTGACAATTTGGGTTTACACCGAATTCCACTGGTGTCGTGTGGGCAGGCTCGAAGGTAGGAGACGTCCGTCCAAGTCGAGCCGGAACCACCCAGATTTCCCCTGCCACCGAACCCTGGAAATACTGGAACCGCCAAGTCCCGAATTCCCAGGTGGCCACTGCCTCCGCTCGTCGGATCCGGTACTGCTGGCAAGAGAACAAACACACAGGTGTGGATGCGGCTGCACCCAGTACACAGAGAGGGAAGAAGCTGACTCCACCTCACGTCAATACTGCAGAAAGGTGAGTACTTCTCCAAGAAATTTAGCTCACAATAATCAGCTGTCCTGCAAAGGTTTAACAAATCTTGTAGCCAGTTAATCAGAATATTAATGCAGAGAACGTTACCTTTAACGTAAGGCGATATCTCGGCACTGAGGTGGAGACGCCGTCCTCCTGATATACCTCTGTGCTGAGTGGAACAGCTGAGTCTGGTGAAGGGTGACAGCTGTCACCCCGGCTACTCCCATTAGGCGGCAGCGCCCTCTGGTGCCTGGAGCCCGCACTCCAGGCAGGGCGCCCTCTGGTGGTGGTGGGCCAGCAGTACCTCCTCTTCAGCGGCCCACACAACATTTCTCTTCACGATTAAACCTGTTAAGCGCAGTTACGAGCCCATGATGCAGCCAGTGTTCAGAAGGAGGCAGACAACCTACAACTGTTGTACAACTGTCTTACAACTGTTTATAATTTTTGATCATGTATCCAGCATTCAAAACCCATCCAGCAGGTGGCAGACAAGTTTCTGAAACATTACACAGGCAAACCTAGCTAACCACTGAATAACGATTTCATCCTCATTCTGTACTCTGGATATACTCTTAATTTGATGAGTTACACGATGGTAGCATTCATGTTTTTGAGTTATTGTAGACACAAGCTGGCTGGGATGGTCTCACTCACTCACTCACTCACTCACTCACTCACTCACTCGTCTACATTGTTGCCATCCAATGGCCCAGTCACACGGCACTTAAAGGGCAACGAAGCCCAAACGAAACAAGCAATCTGGACTTTCATTGGCATCATTTAACCTTCGCTCAACTTCGTTCCTGCAGGTCGCTTCATCAGGATTTTTAAACTCTTGAAAAATTTGAACAAAAGGGCAACAAAAACCTCAACTTGTCCGTATTTCGTTTTGCCGTTGTTCTTGACGGTTTCTTATTGTCTGCTTAGTTTTTTTGTCATGTTAGCCTTTCGTTTGACTTCGTTCAACCATTTGGATGTTTCCACACAGTACAAAAGCTGGTTTTTGAGCTCTTTTGTGGAGGAGCACATTTTGTTTAAAGCGTTGAGATCAATGTTAACTTTCGCTTTGTTTCATTCCTCTTTTATCCCTTTTGCACTCTTGACTCGCAGGCTATTCAGTGATAAAGCTCGTTCGTCCACCTTTTCTCAATGAATTGTGATTTTTTTTTGTTTTTTTACTTTTTCCCTTCGTTCAGGAACCGTAGTATACCATGTGACTGGGCCACAAGCAAGCTGTAACTAGTGCAGGGAAAATCTGGCGTTGTAAATTAAAGTTGTTGAACATATTCTCACTATGTGTTTTGTATGATTTAAGAAGAGTTAAGTACAATATTTCATGTGTAATCCTGTGAATTTCCACATACATGCACAAGGTTAGAATAACAATGAGGCTCAGATGATTTTCTGCCTTTTTCTCATTAGAAAAATCAGCCATTTTGTTATTGGCGATGTCATCACAGCCGTCTGGCTGAAGAACATGTGAGATACAAACAGATGTTTGTGAATTACATTTTGCTTTGAATGGTGTGTTTTGCTGTGAATTGTTCGTAAGGATTTGTTTGGATGTATGAATATGCTACTCAAGGGAGCAACAACTCAAGAACTAGAAATTGGGGGGGGACAAAGTGCGAGGCCCGCAGACCCCTGACCGAAGCCCATAGGTCAGGGGTCTGTGGGCCGCTTTAGGCTGCCAGAAGCCAATGGTTTCTATAGATAAGCCCAGATGCATTCTGAGCATCCAGAACAGTAATTTTAATGTTTTGAGAAGACCATAAAGTGGACACCATTTGACTTATGCAATTTGAAACTGTGGATATAAGTACTTTATTCTGAGAATAGCCAGCAATGATTTGGTGTAAATAAGGTATCACCACATGTGTAGAACTCAAAAACAATGATAGGTTGAGTTCTCATTAAAAAAACAACTGCAATGTGGTAAAATATATTCATAAATATGAAAGAACAGGCTCTTAATAATTATTAACTATCACATACTGTATTTTGTTTCTCAAGATTTGTTTTTGCATAAAATTGAAAAAACAACAGATCATAAGTTTAGGATAAATTACTTATCATGAATTTAATTTTCAAAGTGGCACTAATGACAACACTCATACTGAACATAATTTCGCTTGCATAGACTGATAGATGGGCTTTCTGAGGTCCCAGATAGCTTTTCTGATTTCCTTTTCTAACTTTCAGAATTTAGTAAATTAGCATATGGTCCATTGATACTTGTGTAGACACTAGTCCCTAGAGGCAAATATTTTTGGTTTCAAATCTGGGCAAATGCAGTCCCAGAAAATTCCGAATGTGACAAACAAGAAACAGGTGTTGTAAACAAGTCAATGCTGCTAAAAATACAAACTTGCAGAAACAAAGATACTATTCTGACATGGTTTTGCACATAAGACTGGCATAGCATGTTTCAAGTACACACATATATGTCAGAAGGTGGGGGGGGCATACCATATTCTCTTGCCCCTGGTTGAAAAGGTGGGGGGGGACATGTCTCCCCTATCCCTCACCAAATTGCGCCCATGATGCTACTGAGCAGCGCCTGATGGTTGCTATGGCAGTAGATGGTGGAACATGAATCAGATTAACATGTATGATCAGATTAACATGTATGATCTGGTGGAGATGAAACAGATTCAACATATTTTAATATGCACACACTTTCGGTGTGGTTAACACTGGCCAAGTATCCACAAAAATACTGCACTCTCTCTGTACAACATGTATAAATATACACTAAATATACCTGGTTCAAAAACACCTTTTTAATCAACTTGAACTTTGTAACCACTTTGATTATCAGTGCTGGAGAGCTTGTGCACTGGGCTTTAGTTTGTGCAAGAGGAGAAAAACAAAATCAATTACAAACAGAGACCGGTGCAGATTAAATGGTGTGTGTTTGCATAGAAGGAAGATAAGACAAAAAGTGCACGTACAGAAACACGGACACGTGCACATTCAGACTGCTCAGTGAAAATCCTCATGAATGGGTCCACAGTTATTTGCAGCAACACGGCGGTGGCTCTTTCAGATATTACAAGCCAAACATGCCCACAGACGTTATAAATGAGACTCATTTATGCTGCTGTGATAAAAACTGTTTCCTTTGCGCTTTCTGTGCAACACAGTAGCATAAACGCTGGCATTAAAATTACACTGATGCAAACTACGGCAAAACAGTTAAAGTGTCGGATGACGTCTAATTATTCCGCGGACGCAGATACGCCTGTTTAGCTTCGCTGCATCATTTCCAAGGTGGCTTTGTAATTATTTTTGATTTGACCTTCAAGTTTTCTGGTTCAGCTCCGCAGGCCTGGTTAATGAGAACCAGCTGTTACCTCAAAAACCCCGGTGAGCTAAAGCTGCTGCCGAAAACTCCTGACTAGCAGGTTGTTGTTTCTATAACTTGACACCTCGTTGAACCGCCGTACTGAGGCACAGAGTAACAGCAGAAGAGGTTAACATGACTGCAATTCACACAACGCAAAAGGACAAGTGCGATTGTTGTAAGGAGCAGAAATAAATAGCATAAAATTTTACGGTAAGTGGAGTAATACTGACAGAAAGAGAGAGAGAGAGTGAGAGAGAGAGAGAGAGAGAGAGAGAGAGCTGAAATACAGTGTGCATCTCTGTACCAGCCCCTAAAAACATGTGAAGGACATTTCCTCAGAAAGATCGCTGCCAATGTCCACCACTTAGCTGTAATAAGGATGGGGAGGGTCCACTGGTCCTAGGGTTAACTGGTCCTAACATCTTTTTAGATTATTTGATGGTTTACATTACAACCACAAACTGATATTAAAGTTCACCCTAACCCCTAACCCTAATCAGGAGTATTGGACCCTAGGACTAGTCTACCCTAGGACTAGTGCACCCTAGGACTAGTGGACCCTAGGACTTTCCGAGAACGCATTTGACAACCATTCTTATCATGTTTTAGGAACTTTATTTTGCTGGGAAGGTACTCATGTATCTTGTAATTAGCGTACATGTTCATGCAAAACCAGTGAAAATTTGACACAGGTCATCAATTTCTCACAAAAAAGTTCTGTCATTTGTTGCGCAACAAATGTACGGCTGTGTGTCTGATTTGTTTTTTAAGTTGCAAGTAACAGTTCTGCTGTCAGATTTCGTGCTGAACTGTAACACAACATTCAGAAACCTGAGTCCTGTGGGAACCTTCAGCCACCTTTGCCAGTCACATGACTTTCTGAGGAAATGTACTTTGCAAATGTCCCTTTCACACCAATGTACTGTATGACTGCATTCTTTATTTCTTGCTTGGTTATAGTAAACTCACGCCTTGGAGAACTTGTCTTATCCTCTCACACTGTGTATTACTGTTAACTGTGTGGATAATATGAAGTGGCTGCTTGGACGCCATCCAGGTCTTAAATCTGATACGGCTCCTAAAGATCTGACACCTTACTCAAATATTTGAGGAAAAACACAATACTCCAGTGGTGATTTAGACAGGGCTGAGGCTCTGTGTTTGCAGAGGGAGGAGAACTGGCCGTTTGATACCCAGCATAAAAGCTCAAGGCCTCATGGGCCCCAGGAGTGATTTTTGTGCATGCCACAGAAACCCCACATTGGTCCACTATAAGTAAGCCCGTATTAGGTCCTGGTTTTGCCCTTTGGGGCCACAGTATCTCTCTACCTTCTGACATGGGAATGTGTTTTGGCAATCTATGGACAGTGCAACTTCTGTCTGTTCCATCACCAGTCATGTTTTCTTTGTAGAAAGGAGCAGAGAATAATTTTCATACAATAAAACAGATCAACTCTAGGTTTGAGTCTCCCATGTATCTTGTAACAAACTGGAAATTTTTTAAAAGAAAACTTTGTCTGTGCCATTCCACTATGAAGCAGTGTAACTTGTGGTGCAACAGACAAAGGTTGCGTTGGTTCTTTAGAGCCCCCTCACTCATCTCCTTCTTTCATAGTAACTCATTTTTTGACAAATGTAGCATAGTATAAGTTCTACCAGGAAGAATTTCTTTTCAAAGCTTTCCTTCAGATTTGCCTAGTCAGTAACAGCTTTATCTCATATAGGAAGCAGGTGGTCTGCATTTTAGGTGTCAACTCACAACCAATAGAAAATGTAAACATTACATAAAATGTTACTCCTAATTCGCCTTTCTACTGTTTGCAGTTGCGGGCTAGAAACTCCTCCTCCTCCACCCCACCGCCACAGTTGGTCCCTGTCTGACACTGGGTGTAAGCTCTGCCCCTGCCTTCTTCAGACAACAGGATTTGAGATCAACGTAACCCTTCATAATCAAGAATGGGACTGACCCCAAACACTGTGCTCATATTTGGTCAAATATCTCAATGGATTGAATGTTTAACACTTGCTAGTCTCCAGAGTCTTAATGGTAGAACTTCCTCCACCAGACAGATTTACCCAGTCCAGTCTCATGTTTTTTTTTCCTTGCTCCCGTGACGAAATGAGTCAAATTTTCATGACATGGTTTTTTTAACTCACTTTTCCTAACCCTACTCCTACCCCCAACCCTAACCTTAACCATAACCTAATCTTACTCTTTCCCCCCATCCTAACCATAATCACCGTGACCCCCCCGCTTCACTTTTATTTTCGTGCAGCCATCACCGAATGAATTAGAATGAATTCGTGCTGCCATGACGAAAATGAGGCGCTTTTCATCACAATTTCATGAACCAATAGATTAATTTATATTTCGTGCTGCCGAATCACAACTTGCCGTGAGACCAGGTTGGATTTATCATACAGTGCCAACCTATTTGTATTTTTTAATGACTGACGTAAATCAGATTCCTAAAGCATGGGCCATAGCCCCATGGTAAACTGTAAAGGTACTGCAAGTGGGTCACAATAGGTCATTAAAAATTAATGAAAATGTCTTTGATTCTCAATTTTGTAACTGACAGTCGTGGTATTTAATTTGTTAATTTTCATTTATGTGAACCTAGTTTAACACACACACACACACACACACACACACACACACACACACACACACACACACACACACACACACACACACACACACACACACACACACACACGCTTATGTTTGGGAATAGCTAATGTAAATGAACTCTTACGGTTTGCACCACTAAGTAGGTTAGGTTTGGACCCCAAGATGCAGGTAGCCAAGACATGAAGGATAAGTGAAAAACAGAGGTATTTTAATTGTTCTCCAAAGATGGCAGTGATACAATAACGACTCCAATCTCCAAATCCCCAAAAATGCAAATGTCCATTATGAAGGTGACAACAAGCGCTACAAAGTGACAAACCCAAAAATCTTTCAAATGGCAAAGTGAGAAAGCCCAAAAAATGAAAGAGAATTGTCCAAAAGAGACACAATTACTTACAAGCCAAGGGGGACCAAAGGTGCGTGGCTAGAAATGACTACACTGGAATAAGACAGACAAGAATTGAACTAATCGACCCTCACTAACAGAAACAAAGACGTGACTTATATAGCAGACAAAACTGATTACACACAGGTGTGAACAAAAACAAAAGGAACATAAGGGGTATGTGGGAGAAATCGATAAGTCTACAAAACTAAGACAATAAACAGACAAAAATAAACCCCGACCATAAAACCTTGAAACAATAATACAGTGATGAACCACAGAAATACAAAAAAAGAAAAACCCCTGTGAGGAAATAAAAGACAAAACCACCAGGAAACACACACCAAGCATGAGGGGTGGGGCCGTCGCATGACAGCTGTCAAAAATACCAAACCAGGAACAACAAGGGAAAGTAACATGTTAAATGCTGAACAACAGATCGGAGCAACATAAAGTCTAACATAAGATAACCTGAAATCAACGGAAACACAACAAAAACATGAACCAAGACAGACATAAGCTCAAGACCCGGGGAACAGACAGGCACAGCACACGGCTGACTGGAACATGGCAACCGTACACGACAGGGGAAGGAGACGAGAAGGGTGAAAAATCACCACACACGCAGGAATATGGGAGCCAGAGGTCAGAGGGGACTCCATCGCACATGCGTATGCCCACAATCCCTCACACAATCACACAAAAATAACCCCAGAACACCCCAAATGAACCCAAACCCAACACATACTTGTAAATGTTCATGTATCCACCCGACTTTTAATGCAGTGAGTGTGAGTTTGAAGTTGACTGTTGCCTTTCTGTGAAATCGGCGATGTGGGGAGTGTGTTTTATTTTCTCCTCCTGCAGTCTGGGGGTCTCGGAGAAGAAACGGCTCGTTTGTGATCCAACCTGAAAAAGGCCATTTTCTTCCCAGCACAAAGCCAAATGTGTGTGTGTGTGTGTGGGGGGGGGGGGGTGAGTGGAGAGGGGGAGAATTCTCTCATTTCTTGCTTCCCCATCTGTTTCAAATGATGAAATATTTCAAGCTAATTGCTTTCTAATTACTTGTCAATAACGAGCTCAGCTGGCGTCCACGAGTTTTACTGGAAAAGCTGCTCGACTTTTAAGCCACAGCTCACTGTGCTCTCCTGACCTCAGCCACCCCCCCCCCCCCCCCCCACACACACACTTATTGTGGTTGTGTTTGTGCCACACACTTGTTTGACGCATTACTCATCCACTCATACGTTAATGAATTTCACCTCTCGTCGAGCATCGGGAGGGAAACTTTTCTGGCTGATATTTAGTGCTCGTTTTTGGCACTGAGACATCGTATAAGTTTGCTTGGCACGCAGCAACACTTAAACAGAGCTTCAAGCGGGCAGAATAATACAGCGAACCTACGGGGCAAATACTTTATTACCTGCCAGCAAATATTCTGATTCATTTTTCTGCAGACATAAAATCACAGATAGGTTCATTTCTACTGGAGCTTTTACAAACCGGTAACAATTTGCCTTTTTTTGTCCACATATTTATCTCATATTTGTGTCAGCCGCTAAGGTTGAGTCATGAAGAGGTCCAGTTTCTTGCTGAAGGGTACTTCAGCACTTAACCAGAATAAGGGATTAAACCTACTAACCCTGCAGTTACTGCACCATCTCAGCTATACTCATATTTTCCTCATTAACCAATTTCAGATATTTTATTGGCAGATCAATTCATCGTGAAAGTAATCAGCTATAAAACTATTGATTACCAAGCAGGAAATATACTAATGTACTGCCAAATTCTCTGAAACGCCTTTGGAGACGGCTTATGGTAGAGAAATGAACATTCAATACACGAGCAACAGCTCTGGTTGACATTCCTGCTGTCAGCATGCCAATTGCACGCTCCCTCAAATCTTGTGACATCTGTGGCATTGTGCTGTGTGATAAAACTGCATCTTTCAGAGTGGCCTTTTATTGTGGGCAGTCTAAGGCACACCTGTGCACTAATCATGGTGTCTAATCAGCATCTTGATATGGCACACCTGTGAGGTGGGATGGATTATCTCAGCAAAGGAGAAGTGCTCACTATCACAGATTTAGACTGGTTTGTGAACAATATTTGAGGGAAATGGTGATATTGTGTATGTGGCAAAAGTTTTAGATCTTTGAGTTCATCTCATACAAAATGGGAGCAAAACCAAAAGTGTTGCATTTATATTTTTGTTGAGTGCTCCTGTGCTATTAACACATTTTTTATTATTCAATGTGATGAAAAGTTGATGGGTTTGCAGTTGTTTGTTTGAAAAGCATTTCTGCAGCTGTGCCACATTATCACATAGAGCAGTGCTGCCCAATGTGGGGTCCGGGAGCCAGCTGTGGGCTACACTCCCTTTGTTTTAGCCAATCACAGCAGTTGAAAAGCTATCTGCAAATTAAGAAATATCAGAAAAGAAGACTAAAAGAGTTGTGTGTTTATTATTTTGCTATTTCATTTTATTTTTAGAATGCTAATTTTCTATAAAATAATATTTATTTTTGGCCTGCAGCCTTCCTTCTAGTTTTTATGTCTCTTCACAGTAAAGGTTTTGGGTATCTCTGTCTTTTTAAAACCAGTAATATTTGTAGCTACTGCAAAAGCAAACTCTTGAATGCAGCAGAAAATTCATTCACCCCAACAGCAAGCATCAGAAATCCCATTTTAAAGTCTGCGTTGGTCTCACCTGTCACTCTGATAGTGTAGTTGCTGAGCAGCGTGTGGCTGCGGGCGTTTCGACACGAGTAGACACCCGAATCCTCATACGACACGTTGATGATTCGCAGCATCCTCTGTCCCAGACGTGTCCGGTTGCTGGATACGAGCCCAGCACCATCTTTGAACCAGACAACAGAGTGCGAAGGGTCTTCTGGATCACACGGCATTTCCAGTGTGTCGCCAACTCCCAGAACATAATCCTCCAGGAAGGCTGTTTCACTGGACACAGGCTCTGCACACAAACACAAGACAAACATCAGTTTTCCTGTCTTAATGCTGATATCAGCGTGACAGCTGCCTGTAAAATGAGAATCAATCATTTGTATTAATTATTAACCCTCTGGGGTCCGAGGGAATTTTTTGGACAGTTCACTCGCCTGGCATAAATGTTTTATTATTGCTGTTAACAGCTCTCCCTGCATCCCACAATCAAGTTTTATGTCTCTTTTTTTCAGGACAACCTGTGCTTTCAGAATATATATGTTTTTGTTGTGTTTTATAAGTGTAATAAAGGTTTACAATTAAAAATAGGCAAGGAAAAAAATAAAGCAAAAATAATTTTCCACACACATTTATTCAAAACACACAGCAAACTATAATAAACAGCTGTTTTGACATTTTACAAAGGTAATTTGAGGTCTTGTGTGAAAGACTGTACAACAAAAAGGTTCAAACAATAAACACAAATGCACATTTTGAACAATATTTACAAAATGGTCTATGCATTTTGTTATTTTGATATGGTAAACAGTGCTTTACGCAGAGAAAGCAACAGAGTTATCCAGTAACATACACATGCAAACTAGTGGAGCAATCCGGATAGTTATACACTCTTTGAGCATGTGAGATTGTCATCAGAAGCTCTTCGTCCACTCCGTGTGCTTTCACTTTCACTGTGCATAATGGCGCAGGGCGCACTGAGTATGTACTAATAGTATGTACTCATTGGAGCACCCAGGGGGCTATTCAAACGGGCCAACTAGTAACACATCACTCCTGAAAATGATCTTTGGCTTTTCACGTGAGGTAAATCTGCCCTACGATTGGTTTTTGGAAAACCATGTGACGGTGAACCAATTTCGATTGGACACTCACATTGCACACGTCATCACACAGCTTCTATGAGGAGTACAAAGATGGCCGATGGCTGGCTCAAAAGTCCGCGGAGTTGACTTTTCAGCAAAAAAAATTAAGTTTCTCACTCATATCATTAAAAAGTTATTTGTAATTTAGTAAAGCTTGGTCTTAGCCGTCATATACAACGGTGTCGGCCCCAGAGGGTTAAGGGTGTTTATCTCTCAAACAATATGATACATATTGAACTACACGGGCTACAATACAATTCTGGAATAATACTTTTTATTATGTAATGATTCGATTTGGTGCATCATGCTACAATCTGATACAAGTTTTTGTTTGATGGAGGCATTTATTTTCCATGATAAAGGAGAGCCAAACGGGGCGTTGTTTACCTTAAAATTAAAATTTCATGATAAACCAGAGACCTTCTTTAGGTTTTTACTACTGTGCTGCAACATCTTGGTGCTGCCTCTGCTCACCTTTTGTACACCACCAGGGGCAGCACCACATATAGTAGCAGAAAGCACAGCAGAGAAGAAACCAAGAAGAAGGAGCAAGCTGTTGTTAGCATCACATAAGCAGCATAGCATAAGTTTCCTCTTCTGAACAGTTATGATAGTATTAATAAACTGTGAACAGAATGTAAGGTTAAAATATGTACAGGCCCGGATCCAGACCGGTTTGGACTGATGCAGTTGCCTTGGTCAGATTTTTTTACGCATCGTTCGTCATCGGTAAAAAAAAAAATCTCGAATAATCCCGAATAGTGCCGAACGTGTCCCCGCAGTGAACACAGCTTTTGATTTGAACCCACAATGCACCATGCAGGTGGATCAAAACAAACATAGTGTCAGTCCAGTCGAGTCTATGATCATGGCATCCAGGAAAAAAGTTGTTGTGTAAGGAAAATTGGGCGTTTATTTCAGCAAGAAATGGTGAGTGGTTTATAAATAGTTTTCAGACAATAGTGTGGTTTGAAAGTCATTCTATGTTGACTGAAATTACATTTTCGGTGGTTTTCCGACTAAAATCGTTGGTCGATCGATGGCCGAAACTTGGAAAAAAAAACCCACTCGCTCAGTCGCTGTTGATTGTTGATGCCGACGATATTGGACATGCCACATGCATTGATTGTAAAAGTATTTAATTTATCCATAAATCATCATGGAAGTGTGCCTGGTTTAAGAGTATTCATGCCACACACAAACTTTCAGATCGGAAAACATTTTATTTATTTACTAAATACAAGTAACCGAACGAAGGCACACATTCAGTCACGTGGCATAGGACACTTTCCAATAATCAAAGAAATTAAATCATCGTTGACACACAGAACTTTCTTCATATTTTACATACACTGTAAATTGGTAGTTATACTTTTCTTCTGGAGCAAATAAATACTATTAGAAATAAATTCTATAAAATTCCAAAAACTACACTGTAAATTTATAGATCTATTTTTTTCTTCTGGAGCGAATAAATAGTAAAAATAAATTCTATAAAGTTCTAAAAACTACACTGTAAATTTGCAGATCTACTTTTCTTCTGGAGCAAGTAAATAAATTCTGCAAAATTCTAAAAACTTGATTATTTTTAAATTATAGGGAAGTTCCACAGCCATGTGACACATGAATAAAATAAAATACGAATAAAAGAATGAAGATTATTGAATAACAAGACGCGTACGATTTTTGTTTTATCATTGGGCAAAAATGCATCTGTCAGATTTTCAGTCTGGATCCAGCCCTGATGTACATTTGTCCATTTTACCACATACCACTGTCAGATAAGTTGATTTTAGTTTTACCTCACAAAGTTAATGTTCCCGTGACCAGTCTTTCAAGGGTAGCGCTGACGGCCTTCGAACATTCATGACAGTTTGACGATGTGAAAGTGGCAGTGAAACAAGATAAACTAACTAAACCAGGTTATAACCTTAAAACTGAGCCATCACATACGTCATCATCCATTTAAATCATTTCAGGCATCGTGTCGATATAGTCATATCTCACACTTTAAAATCAATTTTCAGTTAACCGATTCACGCCTAATAATTACACAATTATGTATGAAAACGTTCTGCTGTTTTCTTCCCGCCTAATTAAGAAGAAAGCCAATCAGTGAGTTTGCTCAGTATAAGAAGTCCTGTGATGTTGAGGTAACCGGCGTTCTTCTGGCGAGGTATCAGCCAATCTGCCTCTGCAAGTCAAATATGTCAAACTTTTTTAATTTCAGCAGGAATAAGATGAATCAGACATGGAACTTAAACTCCCTCGCAGACTCCAGCCTTCTCTGTCAAACACTAGCTCATTTACTCCAAACGCTCTGTGTGTCGGTCCAGTAACGGCAGGAAAAAAAACCCAACATGTTTACTTGCTCCATTAAGGATACTCGCCTTGGCAGATGACGGTAGCATTAAGACACAGACAGAAAAAGAGAGATGGAGTTAGACGTGTGAGTAAACAAGTGGTCCTTTCTCACACACACACACACACACACACATACACACACACACGCACGCACATCCTGAATCATCTTCTCAGCCAGACCTCAGTGAGGCATTCTCGCCATCACGGACGGATTACGGAACCTTCTGGCCACTTGAGCGTGCATGCACACAGTTCAACGTGCACACACATAT
This sequence comes from Thalassophryne amazonica, assembly GCF_902500255.1. Classification (NCBI taxonomy): domain Eukaryota; kingdom Metazoa; phylum Chordata; class Actinopteri; order Batrachoidiformes; family Batrachoididae; genus Thalassophryne; species Thalassophryne amazonica. The sequence goes on along the minus strand of NC_047121.1, from coordinate 17,338,368 downwards.
GTGTCCACTTTCACAAACGCCAGCCTGTAGCGCAAACACGACTGGTGCAAGTGGTTGAATGATCTGCTTGCGCAACATGGGAGTACGCAATACACGGTTGTTTGCACACACACACCCATGGGAAAAACTGAATGAGGCAAGCTGAGAGTGTGATTTATGACAGCAAACACACCCACTGTTGACCCACAGAAAGAACAACGGCGGTAAAGTGGCTCGCTGATAAACAGCGAGTGGGAACATAGTCGTCTCCCGGAGGCTACCACACACAGCTTTGTGCCAAGATTAGGAAATTGGTCTTGAGAGACAAGGTTGAAATCATGAGAAGTCCAGATGAGACAGTCTACACTGGGAATACAGAATTGGTGCTCTGAATTATAGATGGACTCTTTCAGCATGAGGCAGGCTGCTGGTGTGGATAAACGTGGGACGAGTGCATACACACAGACCCAAGGAAGTGAGGAGTACATGGCAGAACCAGCAGGTAACGCTGCAAGAAGCGCACTGAGACGTGTGTGCAGATCAACTATCCTGCAGCTGTGCAAGAACAAATGAATGGAAGAGAAACGTGAAGCAAATTAAAGTCTCAGTCACTGGCTCTGTTTACATGCACATAAAAATCCGGTTGCTATCTGATTATTGACTGTTATCTGATTATTAAGTAATCATCAAACCCCCCTTTTTAATATTATTATACAGACAGTTGCCCAGTTCCGGATCACCTTTTTTAAAGTCCCGCTATACGGAGCCATAATGCAACTGAATGTCCTTTATTGTGTATTGTTGTATTGGGTATTTGGATGTTATTTAGCTGAAGAAGTCTGGATGGGGTAGCCCTTCTACTTAAAGTGTGAAGCCACATTATGTGTGGTGCAAACATTTGCCAGAAATGGATCACTTTTGCCGGTTCTGGATCACCACACTCTGCGTCACTTTGGGTTCATTCCTGGCATCTGGCTGGAGCCCTTCTAATGCAGAATGATACACACTGTGCCCAAGAATGTGTTTTGAACACAAAATGATAGAAATTATACTTATTAAATGACAATTTACTTAGTTTCGAAAGGCGCCGTTATACATTTTTACGAGCAAAAAATGAAGTGTGGAGGTGGGATTTCTCCCGAATTAAAAAGTAAAAGCCCCCACATTCATGCCCATTCGTGATGTTCAGATGACCCCCAAAGTCCACATGACTCACAACTACAGACACGAGGCTGCTGCTTCAGTGATCCACAAATGGCAAATTTTCGCGTTGGAGATAAATGTGCGCAGCAATTAAACAGCAAGACATAACACACTGACATTGTTGACCCAAGTAAGTAAGTATTTTCCCACTCTAGAACCAAAAACATCGAATGGTTAACTCACCTTTGCTACGTTTTAGAGATCGTTACTTTAAAACTTGCAGGAATGAGGGAGTGAGGAAAAAGCGCGCACACCGCAGACACCGGAATGTTTTGATTCCTCTGCCGATCGCAAGGATCGCTGGATCCGGTCCAGTTTGTGGTCATTTGTAGACAAAATGTTAGTCTTTTCATTGGTACCAAGCATTAGCTTATTTGCACTAATTACCAAAAACGGCAGCGCAAATACCACAGCAGTGATCCAGAATTGGTAATGATCCGGAACTGGGCAAATGACTGTATTTATGGAAATACTGGAGGAGTGGGGTACAATTAGTTATACCTAACAGCTAACGTTAGCTTATCTAGCCGGCGGTAGCACCGTTTAACGTAGCTTAAGGTGCGTTTACACATAAGCAAGATGCGTTATGAATGTCATTTTTCTGTCATTCGTGACACATTCCTGACATTCTTAATGTGACTTAACGCATCTGAATAGGTTTCTTAATAGTGCGTGTTGGTGCGTGATATTCTTGATATTCGTGGAGCATGTTTTTGCCTGTCAAAAAATCTTCCACGAATGTCACACACCACCCTCATTTTGTCTCACGTTGTGGAGGTCCCAACTGAGAGTATGGATCCATCTTGATGAGTAGTGATCCTTAATAGAACGTGACAACATTCGTAGTGGTTCCTGTGATGGTTCTTGGAGCCCAAACTGTCACGCGTTATTATGAAGTAACACGGAAACTGTCAAGTTTTGACACGACTTGTAATTGTTCCTGATAATTCTCCAGCAACACGTGCCATTAATCGTAATGGCGTCGCATTTCACTGCGCGCCACGACGAATCAGTTTTCTGTCACGTGCGCACAATTAAACTCGGCTCCAAATGTCGTTTCACGGTTCCTGCTGAAGCTCCTCAGGACGCTCCTGCAGGTGTGTCACCTGCTGTTGTAACCGATGAACGGGAGAACAAGTCTGAGCCAGAGGAACCAGAGGAGCAAGAGGAGACTCACGTGCAGCCAGACATCTCTGCACCTCCTCCAGTCCGGCGGAGGAAGAAGCGCGCGCACAATTAAACCCTGCTGCACCGCATTCAGTTTGATTGCTGACACCAAGTCGGCTAAAAGTCTCATTTCATTGCGTAGTGGTTCCTGATAATTCTCCAGCAACACGTGCCATTAATCGTAACGCGTGGTAACAGGTTGCAGCAGTTCCTGAGGACACGTGACGCCTCTGCCCCGAATCATCACATTCGTGATCAGCGGCCAGGAATGTGTACTTCGTGGCATTCGTGACTTGTCGTCGTTATGTGTAAACGCACCTTTACAAAATAATTGGTTATTTTCTGTTTGATAACCCACATTAATTCATACTTTTGTCCACATTTGTTTTATATGTATTTGTTAATACCGTTATTACCGTAATACCGTTATATAATACCATAGGTTTAACTACGCTATTATACTTTATACACTAATTACCGTTTTTGTTTATCTTGTTAGCTTGCTAGGTACAGTTGGCTTATTAATGGCTAATTTAGCTCTTCTAACTAGAACAAGCTTATTTTTGTTATTTACAGTTTTATTTTACTTGGTGTAGATTTTTAATGATTCATCAGTTTATGTGCTCTTTTTAAAGATATCAACATATAGTACCTTAGTTCTTAGGTTTCCATTTGATAGCATATAGATTATGCTTTTTATTTTCCTATAGTATGTTAGCAGAGTTACTTTAGATAAATAATAATACACATTACATCATAGCTTCTGTTTCTATAATAAAATACCATGACCATGACCAAATCTTCTCCTGTATTAATATTTAGGTTTTAATACCTACTCCTGTATATTATATAGTACCTTATTTATTGTATATGTTGTTTATTACCCTTAATATTTAAATATTAAGGGTAATTAAGGGTATTATTAATGGTATTAAGGGTATTATTATTTATTATTATATATACTTTTTTCTTGAGCCGCTTGGGTGGGTAGGGAGAGTTCCCATGGGATAAAAAAGCTTTTTAACCTACCATCCCTGGTTCTCAAGACCAGGCACCTAAGTGGCTCTACTCTTTTCTACTCTTCTATTTTGCGCTTCCTTTTTAGATATTGAAATATACCTTAGTATCCTAGCATAGTTCCACCTTAGAATTGGAATATATATATAAGATATACCTTACTGAATTTCATGTAAATGGAAAAATCTGATGTGCTTTATCCGGTAACAACCCTTACCTGATTATGAGAAATCTGATAAACACACCTGGATTTCCATCAGACTATTTAACTCAGTGAACAGCAGAGTTTGGGTTGTTTGCACTTTCAATTTTACATTAACTGACTCACAAAATGCAGTACTCTGCAAAGTGTTTAGGCAGCTTGGTAAAAACTCTGGAAAAGTCTGTGTGTGTGTATATGACTGGGATGAGGTGTGAGTTTTTTCATTGTAATATTCTCCGAACATTCTCTGGGTTCGTATCGCTTCATGGTTTTACTGTGACATTAAAGGCTTTACTTCCTATTTTATTTTGGCATTCCCTTTCAGATTTTGGCTTCTGTAGCTTTCGTGTCGCTTTCCTCAGCTGTTCCTCATTGTGTTAATTAAGCTCCAGTTTATTTAAACCCTGCTGTCATGTTCCTCTGTGCTGAAACATCTGCTGCATTTCCCTTGTAAGTGTGACATTTTATTATCTCCTAGTGTTTCCCTGTTTTCTGACCCTGCATTTCTAGTTTTTGACCTTCCCCTAAAGGTGTCGTTTCGGATACTGTTATCTGTATAGTTACCCTGGGTTGCTGACCTAGGACTGTACCTGATTTATGATTAAAGAACTTTGGACCTTTCATCCTGTCTGTTGTCTGCGTTGGGGTCACTTCAGTACTCAAATAACAACAGTGATTAAGACCAACCAGCTGGTTGATGACTCATGCCTTTAGACATCATCAAAAAGAATAAAATTCATACAATAACATTTTCATTTTTGCCAACATCTCTTTAACACAAAACACAAATCATAAATGGGAGAAAAGGAAGTAAAGTCTCAGAAAATGGTAAAGGTCATGTATCAATACCACCTCAAACCTCAAGTCATCATTCTTTTTGGCTGCTCCTGTTTTGCATAGTGTTGCCACAGTGAATCCAGTAGGGATCCTCAGACTCTGCAACATTCAAATTTACCAAGTCCGTATCCACCCCACACTAAAATTCTTATGCTCGGAGTGTGTGCTGCAAAGTTATGTTTTGGTTCCAGCCAGGCCTGGAGTTCTATTAAATTTCGATCCCACCACCCACAAGGAATTTCATCTGCTTTTGCCTGCCCTGCATTTTTGTGGATGTGGCCATCAACTGAGAAAGAGAATAAGACGGAAAACAAGACACAACAGTTCAAGCAAAGAACCTTGATTGGGTTTTTCTTTTATTACATTTGTCAACATTTGGAGGGGATAATACTGAAAGGAAAGAATGTCATGAGCGATAACTGTATTTCCAGTATTTCCAGATAATTTGCAGTGGGAAAACAGCTAAACTACAAATTTACCTTTACTAGTGACATACTCTTCCGCCCTCTTTCTCATGAGGTACAATACCACAAAGATCATTTCTGCATGTTGAACTAAAAATATCAGGCCAATATATGTCCATTTTATACAAAAGCCTGCACCGGCTTCTAAATTAAGACTGCAACCCACCCCGCACCTAATTCCAGAATGGCCCATCCCATCCCGTGACTGACACAAACTACTAGCCCGTGGGACAAAGAGTGCCCTGCACAGTACCTTAACGGATCTGCATATTTATTTAGCTCAAGTATTACAGGAGATCCCCTTCCTCATGGAACTCCAGATGTACATGGCAAATGATGCACAGGTGACACTGATGCAAAACCTTCCTGATGTTTGGGATGCAAGCATGCTAATTGCTTGCACCACCATGTTGCCCTAACTCAAAACCCAAGAAACATCCTTAAAAGTGCAATCAAAAGTGTAGCTAGAGTACCTTATTTCACTCAACATAAAACAAAGTGAAAATGCACAGCTGAAAAACATGCACTATGGTTGAAGTAGAGGTCCATTGGTGCTGGTGCTTATCTCGAGATTCCATAGTGTGAAGGAATAGAGTCAATGACTCCCCTTGGATGGGACGGCAGTCCAATACAGGTTACTTTCCCAGCCAAGGCTGCTGCTCACTTAGAGCTGGGTGGACAAGGACAACGCAGATGAAGTGTCTTCTCCAAAGACACAGACAGGTAACATGACTGAGAATCAAATCGAGGTCTACATGTTGTATTGGTAGCCTATCTCTACTATGAATGGCAGCAACATGTGCTATGTGAATTTTTACAGAGGGGGGGAAAAATTAGAAATAAGTTAGATTAATCCAATAAAGATGGCATGTTCCGTTTCCTGTTTCATTTTGGGGCTGAATACTTCAAAAGGATTTCGTTCATGTACTACAGATTTGAAATAAAGTGAGCTCAATGGATGAGTTGTGAATTGTTTTTTCTTCCTTATTACAGCCATAAAAACACGGCCGATGTTAAGTCAATAATGTGCTTAACATGGCTGTGCACTTCTCCATGTGGCCTCCGGCTCTGACAACAAAATTTACAGCGCTGTTTTCTTTTTTTAAACAAAAAACCCATTCAGGAGAAGAAAAAACCGCAGCAGCGACGGCGGGAGCATGAATCACAGCATGAATGACTAGCTGCCTTCATGTATTACTTATAACCTCTGTGAACGGAAAGCAGAAAATAGGCCTGAGATTATCTTCAGGTCTTAAACATGTAGAATTGGGCTCCATGGAGGAGATATAATAATCTCCAGGGGCTAATAGCTCACTTTAGCTTCATGAACAGAGAGAACTCAACCTCCAACTCAGAAGGAGCAGTATTACAGTTCAGTTGCAACTCAAACCGTGTCTTTGTTGTAGGTCCTGAGTGTGGGAAATCCAACTGTAGCAGTCAAGCTAGAACTACCTTTTAAAAGTGAAAACATACAAGTAGAGAGATTCTTATTGGCCCCTTTTGGAACTATGTAAAAGCTCCGTCTGTTCCTCTCGTACCAGCATTCTTGGCAAATCTTTAGTTATGTTTTCATAAATGCTCTAAATTTAGAAAAACTTGGAATAATATCATGTCCTTACATTGCTTTGAGCCAAACTCCTTAAAGATCACTAAAATCACTCTCCGTTAGAGGTGGGCGGATCGATCCTAATATCAATAATATTGATACCAACGCTGGTATTGATATTGAACGATCCTCATGTAAAAGGTCTATACTCAAGCTTTTTTCTCTCCCGCACGCACTGACTGCTGCGCACGCAGATTCATCAAAGTCTACTCTCTGTAAGAACAGCACTGCGCTGTGTGACACAACACGGAGCAGCGTACCCTTGTATTGTGGTTTGTCAGCCCTCTACCTCAGGAGATTTTGTTTTAAGTTGTGTTGAGTGATTTTTTTTTTTTTTTAACAAAAATGTTGATTATGACAATAAAGTATTTTGTTGTCATGTACAATGTTTGGCGAAATTCTATCCTAGGTCTTTTGGATCCTTTGGATCTACAACCCCTGGCAAAAATTATGGAATCACCGGCCTCAGAGGATGTTCATTCAGTTGTTTAATTTTGTAGAAAAAAAGCAGATCACAGACATGACACAAAACTAAAGTCATTTCAAGACATGGATGACCTCTAATTTCCTGCTTTTAAACTCAGATAAAACTGAAGTTATTGTACTTGGCCCCACAAATCTTAGAAGCATGGTGTCTAACCAGATCGTTACTCTGGATGGCATTTCCCTGATCTCTAGTAATACTGTGAGAAATCTTGGAGTCATTTTTGATCAGGATATGTCATTCAAAGCGCATATTAAACAAATATGTAGGACTGCCTTTTGCATTTACGCAATATCTCTAAAATCAGAAAGGTCTTGTCTCAGAGTGATGCTGAAAAACTAATTCATGCATTTATTTCCTCTAGGCTGGACTATTGTAATTCATTATTATCAGGTTGTCCAAAAAGTTCCCTAAAAAGCCTTCAGTTGGTTCAGAATGCTGCAGCTAGAGTACTGACGGGGACTAGCAGGAGAGAGCATATCTCACCCGTGTTGGCCTCTCTTCATTGGCTTCCTGTTAATTCTAGAATAGAATTTAAAATTCTTCTTCTTACTTATAAGGTTTTGAATAATCAGGTCCCATCTTATCTTAGGGACCTCGTAGTACCATATTACCCCATTAGAGCGCTTCGCTCTCAGACTGCGGGCTTACTTGTAGTTCCTAGGGTTTGTAAGAGTAGAATGGGAGGCAGAGCCTTCAGCTTTCAGGCTCCTCTCCTGTGGAACCAGCTCCCAATTCAGATCAGGGAGACAGACACCCTCTCTACTTTTAAGATTAGGCTTAAAACTTTCCTTTTCGCTAAGGCTTATAGTTAGGGCTGGATCGGGTGACCCTGGACCATCCCTTGGTTATGTTGCTTTAGACGTAGACTGTGGGGGGGTTCCCATGATGCACTGTTTCTTTCTCTTTTTGCTCCGTATGCATCACTCTGCATTTAATCATTAGTGATCGATCTCTGCCCCCCTTCTCGGCATGTCTTTTTCCTGGTTCTTTCCCTCAGCCCCCACCAGTCTCAGCAGAAGACTGCCCCTCCCTGAGCCTGGTTCTGCTGGAGGTTCTTCCTGTTAAAGGGAGTTTTTTCCTTCCCACTGTGGCCAAGTGCTTGCTCATAGGGGGTCGTTTTGACCGTTGGGGTTTTTCATAATTATTGTATGGCCTTGCCTTACAATATGGAGCGCCTTGGGGCAACTGTTTGTTGTGATTTGGCGCTATATAAGAAAAAAGTTGATTGATTGATTGATTGATTTCAAATGGCAACTTTCTGGCTTTAAGAAACACTATAAGAAATCAAGAAAAAAAGATTGTGGCAGTCAGTAACGGTTACTTTTTTAGACCAAGCAGAGGAAAAAAATATGGAATCACTCAATTCTGAGGAAAAAATTATGGAATCACCCTGTAAATTTGCATCCCCCAAATTAACACCTGCATCAAATCAGATTTGCTCATTGACATTGACCCTATGTGTCTTTTTGCAAGGAATGTTTTTGCAGTTTTTGCTCTATGGCAAGATGCATTATCATCTTGAAAAATGATTTCATCATCCCCAAACATCCTTTCAATTGTCCAAAATATCAACATAAACTTGTGCATTTATTGATGATGTAATGACAGCCATCTCCCCAGTGCCTTTACCTGACATGCAGTCCCATATCATCAATGACTGTGGAAATTTACATGTTCTCTTCAGGCAGTCATCTTTATAAATCTCATTGGAAAGGCACCAAACAAAAGTTCCAGCATCATCACCTTGCCCAATGCAGATTCGAGATTCATCACTGAATATGACTTTCATCCAGTCATCCACAGTCCACGATTGCTTTTCCTTAGCCCATTGTAACCTTGTTTTTTTCTGTTTAGGGTGTAATGATGCCTTTTGTTTAGCTTTTCTGTATGTAAATCCCATTTCCTTTAGGCGGTTTCTTACAGTTCGGTCACAGACGTTGACTCCAGTTTCCTCCCATTCGTTCCTCATTTATTTTGTTGTACATTTTTTCGATTTTTGAGACATATCGCTTTAAGTTTTCTGTCTTGAAGCTTTGATGTCTTCCTTGGTCCTACCAGTATGTTTGCCTTTAACACCTTCCCATGTTGTTTGTATTGGTCCAGAGTTAGACACAGCTGACTGTGAACAGCCAACATCTTTTGCAACATTGCGTGATGATTTACTCTCTTTTAAGAGTTTGATAATCCTCTCCTTTGTTTCAATTGACATCTCTCGTGTTGGAGCCATGATTCATGTCAGTCCACTTGGTGCAACAGCTCTCCAAGGTGTGTTCACTATCCTTTTTAGATGCAGACTAACGATCAGATCTGATACAGATGCAGGTGTTAGTTTTGGGGATTGAAAATTTACAGGGTGATTCCATATTTTTTTCCTCAGAATTGAGTGATTCCATATTTTTTTTTCCTTGCGTGGTCTAAAAAAAGTAACCGTTACTGACTGCCACAATCTTTTTTCTTGATTTCTTATAGTGTTTCTTAAAGCCAGAAAGTTGCCATTTGAAATGACTTTAGTTTTGTGTCATGTCTGTGATCTGCTTTTTTTCTACAAAATTAAACAACTGAATGAACATCCTCCAAGGCCGGTGATTCCATAATTTTTGCCAGGGGTTGTATGAAGCTTAACTATGAAAAAGTATCAGTATCAGTATCGATATCGGCGATACTAGGACTGTATTTACTTGGTATCGGATCACTACCAAAATTCCCGATATCGCCCACCTCTACTCTCCGTATTTAATGATGGTATTTATCTGCTTAGCTTTATAGAGTTGCCACACTGGGACAGAAAAGACATAAAACACATGACATTCATTTAAATTACAAGATAACTTTCCTGATCTTACTAAAATTTGCCAGTGAATCTTTGTGGGAAATTTTAATTAATTTCTGTATAAATCACACTGGTATGTGGAGGTGCAAGGTTGCACCCTGGCTGGCAAACTGCACTGCTAATTTACTTTGAGTTCTGTTTTGGATGACTTCATACTTTGTTATCATACAACAAGTCATCGTGACACTGCAGACTTTTGAAGCAAGCACTGTTCTAAATGTTGGCAGTGTTTACAGAGGCTACATTTAGCTTTACAAAATCATACCACTGCACTATAACTCTTTTAAGAACTGGTAAATATCATTTTTCAGACACTTAGAAGACAAGACAAGGTGGTACAATTACATTCTCCATATAATACATTTTTCATCTGGCTTACCTTATTTATTTATTTAACCAGGTTAGTCCCATTGAGATCGAGACCTCTTTTGCAAGTGAGACCTTATAAAGTTTCCAATTCACCTAACCTGCATGTCTTTAAATGTGGGAGGAAACCAAAGCACCCGGAGGAAACCCAAGCAAACTCCACACAGAAAGGTCATAGGTGGGAATCGAACCCATGACCTTCTTGCTGTGAGGCAATAGTGCTAACCACTAACCCACCATGCTGTTGAACGTAATTCTCCCCATCTGGGAATCGAACCCCGGTCTCCCGCGTGACAGGTGGGGACACTCACACTATACTAACAAGGAGTTGGTGCCCACAGGTTGTTTAGTTAGCGTGTAGGTAGTTGAAAAGCTAGTTTAATAACAAATAATATGCCGCTTTTAAAAGTAATGACAGGTTACTCGCAAGTAACTGATTCCATTAACTAAATTTAACTTTACTATTGTTTGATTATTTGTTTGACACTGAAAACACAATAGATAAAGAAAGCTACGTCAACAGGCTTTGAGAAAAAATTCCCATGTTTAATCCCTAAAGTGATCTACTCTGGATAATCACTTCACTTTGAACAGTTTTAATAGGGATTTTTTTTTTTTTTTTGGTAGAAAATCATCCTTCACACAAAAAATGCCTTACAGCTTAAACTGTAAACCAGTAACACAGAAAAGATGTTTGATAACCAAGGCTCTTTAAAATGATGATAAGATTGTTGGTTTTATACTTGGTTCACTGTAGAGGCCATATTATAATGTGGCTGTTTCACAACAACATATGTATACTTGTATTTATATTGGAATTATTTGTGTCACCAGAACCTACTGATAGTTTTATTTAAGTGTGGAGCTACAGGTTTGAAAGTTTTATCCCCAGTGGAAGCTACAAGTAATAGACATATCCATATAGTCATGTCCTGATACTCTCAGTGGCTACAGCACAACCTAGTAGCACACGCAGTGATCAACAGTTGCACTGCAGTACTACGACTTTATGAGGGGGTTTCGTCAAAAAATTTGTAACAACATAATAAACTGTTGATGTTTTTGTGAACTTTCTGTCACCATTTCAGATTGTGGTGCCAACTGCGCATGATGGTGGATCAGTGGTTAGCACTGTTACCTCACAGCAAGAAGGTCGGATCCCTTCCCGGCTTCCTCCAACTTCCTAAGCCATGCAAGTTAGGTGAATTGGTAACTCTAAACCGACCGTAGGTGTGTGTGGATGTCTTTGTCTGTCTACATCTGGACCTGCGAGAGACTGGCACCCTGTCCAGGGTGTACCACCCTCACACCCTATGAGATATGGGATAGGTTCCAGCCCCCTGGAGTAAGCAGGTCTAGAAAATGAAGGAATTGTGCGTGACATGGCAGAAATCCAGCAAAACCTAATGTATCTTATCCGCAAACAGTAAAAACCAAAGATAATCCAGCTACGTGAAGAGGAACACAGACAATCACCGGATGGCGATGTTGGGTTAGTAGTAGTCATACTGCAGTAGCAGTACATTGTTAATATTGCTGAGTTCTGTCATAGTCACTCAGAGTATTAGCATGTTACGCACTCGGTACTACCACAGACAACTGGGAACTCTAAAATGTTTTCTATTTGACTGAATTGATTTCGGTTAGTAGTGACGCTCTTAACTGACTCTTGAGACTATTACTGTGCTACATACAACCCCCCCTCCAAAAAACAAACAAACCCAAAAACTATCTAGACAGGCAGTCATTTAAACAGCAAGACCTAACACAATGTTATAGTGTAGATTTTAACAAAAGCAGAGTGTGGCCTTGGTTTGTGGGAGAAATTATGAATTAGTAAAGACGTGGCTTATTGAATTAGCATTGTTAAGAGCGAGGCAATGTATTTGTGTAATCCTGCTATAAAGGGAGTACTCTTGCTTTGATCCTGGGAAAATAGATAGGAGAAACATTTGTGCACCGCTTGGATGTTTACACTGCCAGAGGCTAAGCAAATCCAATTTAAAGACATCACAAAACAACGAAACAAAAGATATATCCCTTGAACATAAAACCTCCATTTCTCATGTGACATACAAAAGAGCAAAGCCCCCGTTTATTTTTTTTGGCCATTGACAATGACAGAATATCTATTCCTGCTTCAGATCCTGCACTTTGAAATGCAGATTTAAGTGTGGAAACAAAACAAAACAAAACAAAAAAATCCCCATTTAGAATGAACGGAGCAGGTTTCAAAGACTCTGGACCACCGTGTAACCCTTCAGGACAGATCCACTGGGCGCTAATTCTTAAAAAGGAAAATTCGGGTACAGTGGAGCAGGTGAAACTCATGAAAAAGCCAGATTAAAATGTATAAAAAAAGTGGTGCACAAAAATTCATACATATTCATATGTATTTTTTGTGCAGAATTTGTAGATATCCCAAATATTATGTTGATGTAACATGATCAGAGTGGGCTTAGCAACACAACGCTGTCAGCTATGAAAATAAACCAAAAATTAACAGCAAATAACCAATAAATACACAATAAATACAAATCTAGAGAGTGCGCTGAGAGCACATAACATCTTTTCCAGAGTATATGTCATGATTTTTTTTTTATTTTTGGAGGTCCTGTAACTTGTATACCAAAAACACACATGTTCGTTATTAATAATTATTATAGTAACTAGTTATATAGGGCTTTGAGTATCATCAGCATAGCAGTGAAAGACAATCTCAAAATGCCACAGTATATGCCCAAGGGGTGCTATATAAAGGGAGAAAAGCAGGGGGTGTTGTGTGTTGGGGGGGGCGTGGCTGGATGTTTTGGTGTTCTTTTCTTTTCTTTGCTCTCCAGGTGGCATGAGGGCTGATTTGTCTGTGAAGAAGGTGCTGGCTGAAGAGTCTTCACCCTCATTAACATCATGGAAAGCACCTGTGAGTGGTGCTCACGTGCAACCTGGACGACTTGCAGCTGAAGCAGATAATTGGATGGCGTTCTGCATTTAAGTCATGTGTGATTCAAGCAGAACTGCCGGGAACTCGACCTTGTGACGTTCGTTTGTGAGACGCTGAGTACCGCGCCTGGGTTTTGACACATCGAGCCCGTGAAGCGGGGAGGGGTGAGGACACATGCTGTCAGCACACACGAAAGAGAATCAGTTTGTCGTGTCCACCTGGGGGGTGTTTGGCGGTGGTAGGAAGTCCAGGAGCGCCAGCTTTAATCCTTGCGGGCGCTGGAGAGCAAGCCACGTTTTTATGTTTTTACACTTTTAAGCACAGGTGAATAATAAATAGTTTCTGTTTGGAACCGCTCTCTGGTTATTTTTAGCGCTGGGTCCTGTCTGACGCAGGTCCGCTCCTCAACCCGCGTCGACACATAACAGGGGGCCTAAGATGGATCCCTGTGGAACCCCAAATTTCATGTCACTAAGGTTAGAGGTAGTGCTATTGTACAAAACACAGTGAGAACGACTGGACAGGTATGACGTCAACCATGCAAGGGCACTTCCAGGAATTCCAAAATGATTTTCCAGCCTATCAAGTAAACTATGATGATCCACGGTATCAAACGCAGCACTGAGATCTAACAGCACCAGAACTGTTGTGGTGTCCGAGTCCATTGCAAGCAGAAGGTCATTCACCACTTTAGTAAGAGCTGTCTCTGTGGAGTGATATTTTCTAAAGGCAGACTGCAGTGGCTCAGAAAGATTATTCTTCATAAGATGGTCCACAAGGTGCCATGAAACCACTTTTCCAGAATTTTAGAGCAAAATGATAGATGTGATAATAAACTTCAACAATAAAAGAATAGTAAGCCCCTTCGGCTTCTCCCTTGTATTTCACTCGGAGTCGCCACAAGGTGGATTTGTGTGCTGAACTGGCACAAGTTTTACGCTGGATGCCGTTACTGACATAACCCCACATTATATGGAGAATGGGCAGGAGCGGGGTTTGAACTGGGAATCCTCCGCAATGAAACCAAATGCATTTGGCCACCACTCCTGCTTCAATAATAAAATAATAAATGCCAATAATAAAAGTACACTACAGCAAAGCACAAAAATCATAAATTAGAGTTGATAATACAGAAAAATGTGCAACTTGTACTCTGGAAAATACCATACCTCTGCCAACACATCAGATATATCTCTGTAAACATGAGAAATAAATATTAGTAGGGTTACGCAAAACTACAATACCCATATATTGAAACTTGATGAAATGGCAGGGTTTGGGTCCAAGGAAGAAACCATTACATTTTTTAAGTGGATATGTTCAAAGGGTGGATCCAGGAATTTTTGTTTGTTTGTTTGTTTAACATTGCGATATACAGCACATTTTCAATATTTTTTGATGAATTTCTCAACAGATTACCGCATGTAGATAGTTATTGGCATGTTGCATCTGTAGATTATCTCTTGAGAAAGTCGTGAAAACATTGAAAGATGCTCTATCTCACAATGTTAAAGAAAGTGGGGGTGGGGGGGAAATCTGATCCACTCAAAAAAAAAAACATCAAAGTTTCTTCTTTGTCCCAAATCCCACCCGTTCACCAAGTTTTAAGAAAATGGGTTTAGTACAAACAGACAAACAACCAGCACTGAGAAGATTATCTCTTTGTCGAAGGTAACAGACTTCAGTGCCAGTTTGTCTACACTGACGTGACCAGAACAAATTACTCTTCCTGGTTTGAGTTATATAACCAAAATCCCTCAGTTAACAACTTTATCTGTGAAATTTGAAATGAGTGGTGATGGGAATGAAACTGTAGTACTGTGGTGGAATCCAGTCCAACAAACTGCATGGAGACAGTGACTGTGTGACTGCTGCGCGGGGACCTTTCTTCAGAACCTTCGTCCAGTTGGAAATAATGTGTGATATGCGTTCTTTGAATGTGTGTGTGTGTGTGTGTGTGTGTGTGTGTGTGTGTGTGTGTGTGTGTGTGTATGTGTAAAGGTGCATGTGGGTTCAGACGGCAACAGACATATTTGTGTGTGTGTGTGTCCTCAAAACCAGTCCAGACTGACGGTCACTCTATAAATCAAGAGCCCCCCTGCCCTCCCGGCCCATCTTACCTAACAACACAACGTCACAACAAACAGGCCTTCAGAATAAGATAAAGTTGCTCTTTGACATACTTTGCATGCCGTCCGTTAACGTGTCGCTTACAGACTTGATCTTTTCTGTGCGTCTAAAGAGGTTTATTTATCCTCTACAAACTTCTCCAGGGGCCGGCGGACACGCAGTGGCCCCTGGGGTGAAAGGGTTTCTTTATGTGGGAAGCCTTTCCACCCTTGCTCCCCCCCCTCTCTCTCCCCTCTGAAGGAACACAGGAGGGCTCATTACAAATGATCATCAAAACATCTCAGTCTGCTTTTTCAGTAATCATTAATTTTCCATACCTGCTTATTCTAATTAAGGGTTTCTCTGCCGTCAATGGGTGCCAGTCTATCAGACAGACATATTAGACAGACAGACTCATTCACGCTCACACCTATCATTAATTCACCCAACCTGCATGTCTTAAGAAGTGGGGGGAGAACCCGGAGCACGCGGAGGAAACCCACACAAACACAGGGAGACTAAACTCCACACAGAAAGGAAGCACAAGCAAACCTGGGACTGTTTTGCTGTGAGGCAACAGTGAGAACCTCTAAGCAACCATGCTGCCCATAATCAATCCATGCATTCATCTTTCCCTCAATCCTGACTAGTCTCCCAGTTCCTGCAACTGAAAAACATGTAGGGTAGGGAGAGTTCCCATGGGATAAAAAAGGTTTTTAACCTACCATTCCTGGTTCTCAAGACCAGACACCTAAGTGGCTCTACTCTACTCTTTTCTACTCTCCTATTTTACTCTTCCTTTTTAGATATATAGACATACCTTTGTATACTGGCACAGTTCCACCTTAGAATTGGAATATAATATTTAAGATATACCTTACTTAATTTTCATGTCCACAGCATGTTGCTGCCACCATCATATTTCACTGTAGGGATGGTGCCTGGTTTCGTCCAAACAAGACACCTGGCATTCACCAACTAAGGCCCTTCTCCCGATTGCTCAGTTTAGACAGGCGGCCAGCTCTAGGAAGAGTCCTGGTGGATCTGAACTTCTTCCATTTACTGATGATGGAGGACACTGTGCTTATTGGGACCTTTAAAACAGCGGAAATGTTTCTGTATCCTTCCCCAGATTTGTACCTCGAGACAATCCTGTCTCAGAGATCTACAGACAATTCCTTTGACTTCATGCTTGGTTTGTGCTCTGACATGCACTGTCAACTGTGGGACCTTATATGTAGACAGGTGTGTGTCTTTCCAAATCATGTCCAATCAACTGAATTTACCCCAGGTGGACTCCAATTAAGCTGTAGAAACATCTCAAGGATGAACAGTAGAAACAGGATGCACCTGAGCTCAGTTTTGAGCTTCATGGCAAAGGCTGTGAATACTAATATACACATGATTTCTTAGGTTTTTTTATTTTTAATAAATCTGCATACAAACAAAAAATTACAACTTTTTTAACATTGTCATTATGGGGTATTGTGTGGAGAATTCTGAGTGGGGGAAAAAAAAAGAATTTCATCCATTTTGGAATAAGGCTGTAACATAAAATGTGGAAAAACTGAAGTACTGTGAGTACTTTCTGGATACACTGTGTCTTGGTTAATACCAGATATCAATCAATCAATCAATCAATTTTTTTTTTATATAGCGCCAAATCACAACAAACAGTTGCCCCAAGGCGCTTTATATTGTAAGGCAAGGCCATACAATAATTATGTAAAACCCCAACGGTCAAAACGACCCCCTGTGAGCAAGCACTTGGCTACAGTGGGAAGGAAAAACTCCCTTTTAACAGGAAGAAACCTCCAGCAGAACCAGGCTCAGGGAGGGGCAGTCTTATGCTGGGACTGGTTGGGGCTGAGGGAGAGAACCAGGAAAAAGACATGCTGTGGAGGGGAGCAGAGATCGATCACTAATGATTAAATGCAGAGTGGTGCATACAGAGCAAAAACAGAAAGAAACAGTGCATCATGGGAACCCCCCAGCAGTCTACGTCTATAGCAGCATAACTAAGGAATGGTTCAGGGTCACCTGATCCAGCCCTAACTATAAGCTTTAGCAAAAAGGAAAGTTTTAACCCTAATCTTAAAAGTAGAGAGGGTGTCTGTCTCCCTGATCTGAATTGGGAGCTGGTTCCACAGGAGAGGAGCCTGAAAGCTGAAGGCTCTGCCTCCCATTCTACTCTTACAAACCCTAGGAACTACAAGTAAGCCTGCAGTCTGAGAGCGAAGCGCTCTATTGGGGTGATATGGTACTACGAGGTCCCTAAGATAAGATGGGACCTGATTATTCAAAACCTTATAAGTAAGAAGAAGAAATTTAAATTCTATTCTAGAATTAACAGGAAGCCAATGAAGAGAGGCCAATATGGGTGAGATATGCTCTCTCCTTCTAGTCCCCGTTAGTACTCTAGCTGCAGCATTTTGAATTAACTGAAGGCTTTTCAGGGAACTTTTAGGACAACCTGATAATAATGAATTACAATAGTCCAGCCTAGAGGAAATAAATGCATGAATTAGTTTTTCAGCATCACTCTGAGACAAGACCTTTCTAATTTTAGAGATATTGCGTAAATGCAAAAAAGCAGTCCTACATATTTGTTTAATATGTGCTTTGAATGACATATCCTGATCAAAAATGACTCCAAGATTTCTCACAGTATTACTAGAGGTCAGGGTAATGCCATCCAGAGTAAGGATCTGGTTAGACACCATGTTTCTAAGATTTGTGGGGCCAAGTACAATAACTTCAGTTTTATCTGAGTTTAAAAGCAGGAAATTAGAGGTCATCCATGTCTTTATGTCTGTAAGACAATCCTGCAGTTTAGCTAATTGGTGTGTGTCCTCTGGCTTCATGGATAGATAAAGCTGGGTATCATCTGCGTAACAATAAAAATTTAAGCAATACCGTCTAATAATACTGCCTAAGGGAAGCATGTATAAAGTGAATAAAATTGGTCCTAGCACAGAACCTTGTGGAACTCCATAATTAACCTTAGTCTGTGAAGAAGATATCCTCATTCAAGCAGTTTTCCCGATTTAAAACACTATAAACATCTCACAGGATGATTTAAGCTGCTGTCTGAGAATGACAGCACTTTGTTGAGCCAGACTGCTTTGCATAAGTAGTAGCATCCACGAGGCACAAACTGAACTATTACAACATTCTTTCTTAAAGGAGGCTTAGCAGATACTTTCTACTGACCCTTTTACCCTTTTAAACCATATCTGGCTTTAACGTGCCTTTGAAAGTGATTGAAGCCAGATGGAGGAGGGAGACATTTATCTTTATTAAGCTTTTTTTTTTAACCACACTGAGCCAATATTTTGACAGTCACATTTCCACCATCTGCATAATCAGTGGTAAACAATTGAGCAACAAATGGCCTTTTAAAAAAACAGGTAATTAGTTGTTTTGTTGTACTACTTAAAAACTGAACTCTTTTTGCTTTCAACAGGGGGACCAAATACTTTCCACATTTTGGTAATCACTAATTGTGTGTGAAATTGGGAATGAGTGTCCAGCGTACTGCGGATCTGTGCTTTATGTGTGCGCAAATGTAGGTAGATAATGCGAGTTGTGTATACGTGTGGTAGAAAACTGTTCTTCATCCATCCGTCTATTTTACACTGTTCATCCAGGGCTGAGTCTCAGTGGCAGCAGGCATCCACAGCCTCCACTTCCTCTGATTATTATTATTCTGAAGGTATAAAATTGGTCCATTTGCTTTTATTTCTGAGCTTATTAAAAATTCGCTGTTTCTAATTAAAAAAAATTGTCGTGGGTCCTCTGTGTTCATAACGCATCTCAACATGTCAAGACAGTGGCCACGTCACACACTTGACTTAATCCTGAAAAATAAGCCAATACTGGGTATCATTTATAAAAAAAGAAGTTTATCTTCACAGATTTTGCGTTAAGATACTGAGAATTTCCTGAAGCTGTTGAGACAGAACGTCTGGTTCAGACCTCCACGGCAGTCTGTCTGCTCACTGTGTCCCGCCAAACTGATTCTTTTACTTCAGCTTCCTACGCTGAAATACTGAAGTGGCTGCCAGCCGTTTGGCACGCTCAGCACCCCCTCACACACACCATCACATGACCTTCAAACAGGATCTGTGAAGCTCCAACTATCACCTCCTCCTTCCATCAACAGCACGTTTCTCTTTCTCCATTTCACAGCTACGCCGATTGTAAATCCTGCTCGTCCTGGAAAACTTCCCTCTTCTTTCACTCCCTCTGTATTTTTTCTTTTGTAGTGGCGCAGAGTGAAAACTCTTAATCCCCTGTTTAATATAGCTTGGCCGGATGAAAATACTTTCGGACAATGTCCTTAATCTTGGCCAGCTTGACAACCTCACACCATTACGGGGAGCTAGCCAGGAGGAGATAGAGAGGAAAGAGGGATGGCTCGAGGGAGATCAAAAAGGAGAGGAGGAGAGGAGAGAGGGGAGGAGGGATTCCCCCTGCTCGTTGCCTTTATTCTTCCCAGAGCTGAGCCACGCTTTACCAAAAGAGCACCCAAAATCAAGTTAAGATAGAGCTAGCTCTAAACGTTTCGCCCCTGCCTGTGCCAGCCTCAGTGTCCCCCGACCTCGTGTGCTTCCCTGTCCCACGGCCATGCACTCGAGTGCGCTAACAAGCATCAGAACCTACTGTTGGTCCAGAGCATCTTGGCAGCACCCAATCCTCTTTGCTCCTTTCATACCCCCCCACTGTTGGCACCCCCTATCCAGAATAGGGTTTGGGGTTGGTCCATAGTAATTGTCATTCCAAAGAAGAACTGGCCTAGTTTCAATTCAACTGACAAGTGTAAGAAGGCCGACCTACAAAAGCCAGGATGTGTGTAAAGAGAATGGGATTTACTACAAAACATAATCACACTTTCCTCAACAATGCACAACAACCAATGTGTTTACAAGGCGGCTTTGTGAATTTCACAATATGGTGGGCTGATGATACACTTTAAATGAACAAAAATAAGATTTTAAGAGTCTGTTGTTCAGATTATTGATTTCTTTGGAGGCCAAACTAATGCTCAGTCAACACTCCTGGATCCTGGAAGGTGTGTTGATTCAGGGAAGTGATAGGCACAAGACAAGACACTGGAGCACAATCAGGAAAATTTCAACTCAATATGACAAACTGCAAAAGCTGGATCATAACTGATTTGAAATCCCCAAATTGTGTCCACAACACCTTTCTCCTGGTGTTGTTGCAACAGCAGCAAATACTGGAAATACTGCATTGTGAAATCACTTTAAACAAACTGCACCATTTTTGTCTCAAGTAATTTTGAGGATTACACTGTCCTTTTTTACATATTACATAAAATATGGATAACATCAACCACTACAGCCAGAGACTCAGTTTGGTGTTGTGACAGTTTTATTATAAAATGTGTGAATTTTCCAGGAATCTAATTTGCAGAGTTCTTTGTAGACAAATAATAAACTAAAACAAAATTCTGAATAATTAGACGTTATCTCACTAATGCCATAATATTAAACTGCCACAAGGGAATTCTGCAATAATTTTATTCACTTCATATTGCAGTATTACAGTGATACAGATATAGTAGAAGTCATGGATGTATTAATTAAATGTGTACTATGAAGTTTTCACATTTGTAAATTACTTTTTTAATACAGGTTATATCTAGGGCTGCAGCTATCGATTATTGTAGTAATCGAGTATACCATTGATTATTCTGGCTATTAATGGAGTAATCAGATAAAAAGTACTTTTGCGTTTTTAAACAATATCAACCATCCAGGGCTCTCCCTAAGCAATGGCACAGTGTCGCTACGCCATCACACAGATTGTCAAATTTAGTGTATCCCTTTCCATGGTAATTATGAATTTTTTCATTTCTTTATAAGTTTTGGATCTTTCCTGCTGTCAGGAACTCAGCCAAAGGTGGGCCAAAGTCTTGATATTCTATTGAAATGGTGATGGGATGTGGTTTTCTGTTTTTTGTTTTCCCTAACTTGTAAAATGTAACCATTTTTAATTTTTAATTTTTTTTTAAAGGTTGGTGGACTGGGTTCCTGCATGATTTATTTAGCAGATGTATTTCAACTGAAGGTTGAACATGTAAGCCTCACAGTCACTTTATTATTATTATTATTATTTTATTTAAGTTACCGTGTTTGTGAAATGTTGTGCGTTGCCCAAAAAAGCAAAAATTAAAAAGCGGAACACTCAGTGCGAGTCTGGGCCAACCACAGAAGAAAGAGTGGACTTCTGCTGAGATGATCTTCTTCCAGAGACTGTTTGTCAGTGTGGCCGGGGACGGAGCTGTTGCCGGGAGTGCTGAGAGCCCCTCACACCGGGCAGAGAGAGACTGCAGTCACCCGGCGGGCGAATATCCACTCCTCACATAGAGCGGACAGCAGCCAGTGGACCAAACCGTGTGTTTTTTTAAAAATAGACAAACACACTGCTCCACTTTAAATGCGCAGTCAGTCTATTTCAGATGATCAGTGTTGACTGTCTTTCTTCTTAAAAGGCTTTATTTTACTGTGTGTCATCTTGGAAAGCTGTAGCTTTTGGTGCTAAATTGATTAACGATTACACGGCTTATGCGCATGCTCTAGTCTTCTTCTGTTTTTTTTTTCATGGGGACACTACAGCGCCACACGCAGGCCTGGCATATGTACTACAATGTTAAATGGAGCTTCAAGGCACAGAATTTGCCTAGAACATTTTTTGTAATCAAATGATTTGAGTTACTCAACAAATTGTTTCAGCCACAGTTGTAACCTCAAAAAAACAATGCAATACTAAAATACCTTTGGCCGTATGAGCATTGTGTTCTTTATAATTTGCAGCTGTTTAATTAATTATTAAGCTCCTATTTTCTCACAATCTGTCCATGTCCAATAAAGCCACTATATCAATCAATCAATCAATCAATCAATCAATCAATCAATCAATCAATCAATCATAAACAATATTTACATTTACAGACCACATCACAGTGTAGCGTTTCTCTGATTGGCTGTCACCCACATCATGCAAACACATTACGGATTAGATTGAAATAGAATGTGACTTTTTAACCTCTTAAAATACATCAAGGTTTACCATCTTTGAACTTGTCCAAGGTTTGTGTCCCAATAATTTTTCTTGTGAATTTCAAAAGTCTTGCAGTAATAGGACTGGACTTATGCTGAGCACCAGTGTTGCCAACTTGTCAGTAAGAAAAGTAGCTATTGGCTGTCCTTAAAAGTCACCATAAGTCGCCAAATGACGTCACTGGCTAATTTGCATATTGTTTGCATATTATGATGTCACAACAGATGTAGGAAAAAAACGTGGGAGAGACACAAAAGTGATGCTTCGTTTGTTTATTTATTTTGCCATAAAATTGGCTATCACTCCTCAAAATTAGTCACAGTGCAGAAAATGAGGTAAGTAAGCAGACTGAGTCTGAGTGAGGTTTGACATTCAATGCGGGAACAGCGCGGAGGCATCGCGTGTGCATGTTTGAACGCGGAGGATTGTAGCTGTCCCTTCGCTCAGTGCTTTGGGCTCTGTGACTTTGCAACTGCATGCTGCAGCGGAGGTGAGGAGAACCGCTGCCACTCAGTGAGAACAGAGACTAGATCAATACGTGCTTTCACTTTTGAGTCACCAAACACCAGAAAAGTCTCTAGTAACACCAGGAAAAGTAGCTAGATTTGTTGCTAGTCGCTTTTGAGAAAATAAGTCATCAAAAGGGTTTGGAAAGTCACCAGATTTAGCAAGAAAGTCACCAAGCTGGCAACACTGCTGAGCACAGACAGACAGAGAGACAGACAGATAGATGGATAGACAGGTAGACGGATGGACGGACGAAAAGCGTTCACAATACCCGATGGCTATATTTGATGGCTTCAGATAAAAATACAAAAATGTTTTATCTGCTGAAGTCGGTCAAGCTAAATCAGAGCACCAACAACTGAGAACATGGATAAACATGAATTTTCAGGATCAAAACTGACCCTGGATTGGCTGTAAGCTAACATTACTGAAAATATATGTATAGGTTTTTTTTACTAAAGTTAGGTAATGTAAGCTTGCTTGCTAGCACCAATCAGCTGCTAAACAGCTAGCTAACACTAACAT
This sequence comes from Thalassophryne amazonica, assembly GCF_902500255.1. Classification (NCBI taxonomy): domain Eukaryota; kingdom Metazoa; phylum Chordata; class Actinopteri; order Batrachoidiformes; family Batrachoididae; genus Thalassophryne; species Thalassophryne amazonica. The sequence continues at coordinate 17,315,039 of NC_047121.1, read as the reverse complement.
ATCATAGTCCAAAAAAGCCTATGGTCAGTGTAACAGTGTAAGTGCCCTGGTCTATATCGTGTATTTCCTGATAAACAAGCACTGGCCATGTTGGCGCTCACATGACAAAAAAAAACCCCAAGCAACCAACAAACAAAAGAATACCCTAGACACTGGTTTTGTTTCTATCATAACATTACACAACTTACAATGCATACAGTGATAAAGACACGACACATTTATAGTCGGTCCAATCTGCTCCCATAAATGAGCTTTCAATAACCTCACCACTAGGTGTTACTGTAAGCACCATACTGCATCTTTATAGGGTTGTAAAAAATCTGTATTATCTCACAGGTTATGCTGTCATGTCGTTATGCCCTCATGTCGCATCACCATAATCTACACTTCCAAAGAGTGAACGTGTATACGTTAAAGGGTGTCTCAGATAAACTACAAGTAGCCTGATTTAATTTACTAAGAAGAACAGAGTGTCTCCAAATGTTCAAAGTGACAGTCGAAGCCAAAGGGAGGTCGTGGAACCCACGAGCACAAGAGGATGCCTGATTGAAATGTTACCCTATCCATGACCCGGAGCATGACCCTGCCCTGACCTGTTAGTGTGGTGCAGTGATAGTTGCGTGTGTCTGTCCATGCGTGTGTGGGCAACAGAGACATCAGTGTCACATGTCTTTTGACAGAGCATGGAACAAAGAAGACAAGAAGAAGAGCTTAAATACTTTCTAGGAAAGAGGAGCTTTTGCTCAAAATTTAGTTAGAATGAATACCATGGGTGTACCCTGTACAGGAGAGAGCAGAGAGTTACAGTCTCTGAGATAGTGACACACATTTAATTATAAACAACTGTATGGTTTAATTTTAATTCATTTAAAACCATATATTGAGAAACATGATTGTGGGCTGCCCCAGCCCGAAGGAGCAACGTGGGCCCGCCCTCCTGTGGGTTCACCACCTGCAGAGGGGGCCATGGGGGTCGGGTGCAGAGAGGATTGGGTAGCGGTTGAGGGTGGGTGGCCCGGCGACCCGGTCCATGTTCACAGCCCCTGGTTGTTGGGACGTGGAATGTCACTTCGCTGGGGGTCAAGGAGCCTGAGCTTGTGCGGGAGGTTGGAGATACCAACTAGAGATAGTCGGGCTCACCTCCACGCACAGCATGGGCTCTGGTACCCAACTCCTGGAGAGGGGCTGGATGCTTCATTTTTCTGGCGTTGCCCACGGGGAGAGGCGGAGAGCTGGGGTTGCATTGCTTATTGCTCCCCAGCTCAGTCACCATGTGTTGGAGTTCACTCCGGTGAACGAGAGGGTCGTGTCCCTACGCCTTCGGGTCGGGGACAGGTCTCTCACTGTTGTCTTGGTCTACGGGCAGAGCAGCAGTGCAGAGTATCCGACCTTCCTGGAGTCCCTGGGAGGGGTACTAGATAGCGCTCCGACTGGGGACTCCACTGTTCTCCTGGGGGATTTCAATGCCCACGTGGGCGGCGACAGTGAGACCTGGAGGGGGGTGATCGGGAAGCACGGCCTCCCGGATCTGAACCCAAGTGATGTTCAGTTGTTGGACTTGTGTGCTAGTCACAGTTTGTCCATCACGAACACCATGTTTGAGCACAAGGGTGTCCATAAGTGCACGTGGCACCAGGACACCCTAAGTCAGAGGTCAATGATCGACTTTGTAGTCGTATCATCTGACCTTTGGCCACGTGTCTCGGACACTTGAGTAAAGAGAGGGGCAGAGCTGTCGACCGATCACCACCTGGTGGTGAGTTGGATCCGTTGGGAGGGGAGGAAGCTGGTCAGACCTGGCAGGCCCAAACGTATCATGTCTGCTGGGAATGACTGGCGGAACCCTCTGTCAGGGAGGTCTTCAACTCCCACCTCCGGGAGAGCTTCTCCCAGATCCCGGGGGAGGTTGGAGACATGGAGTCCGAGTGGACCATGTTCTCCACCTCCATTGTTGATGCAGCCGCTCGTAGCTGTGGTCGCAAGGTCTCTGGTGCCTGTCGCGGTGGCAATCCCCGAACCTGGTGGACACCGGAAGTAAGGGATGCCATCAAGCTGAAGAAGGAGTCCTACTTATCTTTGTTGGTAGGTGGGACCCCAGAGGCAGCTGACAGGTACCGTCCGGCCAAGCGTGCCGCAGCCCATGCGGTCACAGAGGCAAAAACCCGGGTCTGGGAGGAGTTCGGGGAGGCTATGGAGGAGGACTATCAGTCGGCCTCGAAGAGATTCTGGCAAACCATCCAACGCCTCAGGAGGCGGAAGCAGCTCTCCACCGGCACTATTTACGGTGCAGGTGGGGAGCTGTTGACCCTGACTGGGGATGTTGTTGGGTGGTGGAAGGAGTACTTTGAGGATCTCCTCAATCCCATCGTCATGTCTTCCGAAGAGGAGGCAGAAACTGGGGACCCAGAGGCGGACTCATCCATTACCCAGGCAGAAGTCACAGAGGTAGTTAGAAAGCTCCTCAGTGGCAAGGCTCCTGGGGTGGATGAAATCCGTCCTGAGTACCTTAAGTCTCTGGATGTTGTGGGACTGTCTTGGCTGACATGCCTCTGCAACATTGTGTGGCAATCGGGGACAGTGCCTCTGGATTGGCAGACCGGGGTGGTGGTCCCTCTGTTTAAGAAGGGGGACCGGAGGGTGTGTTGCAACTATAGGGGGATCACACTCCTCAGCCTCCCCGGTAAGGTCTATTCCAGAGTACTGGAAAGGAGAATTTGACCGATGGTCGAACCTCGGATTCAGGAGCAGCAGTGTGGTTTTGTCCTGGTCGCAGCACACTGGACCAGCTCTACACGCTCCATCGGGTGCTCGAGGGTTCATGGGAGTTCACCCAACCAGTCCACATGTGTTTTGTGGATCTGGAGAAGGCGTTCGACCCTGACCGAAAGAACGAGATCGCGAGTACAAGCGGCCAAGATGAGTTTCTTCCGCAGGGTGGCTGGGCGCTCCCTTAGAGATAGGGTGAGGAGCTCGGTCACTCGGGAGGAGCTCGGAGTCGAGCCGCTGCTCCTCCACATTGAAAGGAGTCAGTTGAGGTGGCTCAGGCATCCTTTCCGGATGCCCCCTGGACGCCTCGCTGGAGAGGTGTTCCGGGCACGTCCCATTGGGAGGAGGCCTCGGAGAAGACCCAGGACACGCTGGAAGGATTACATCTATCGGCTGGCTTGGGAACGCCTTGGGGTTCCCCCGGAGGAGCTGGGGGAGGTGGAGGTGTGTGTGGATCAGGAGGTCAGGGCGGCTTTGCTTGAGCTGCTGCCCCCGCGACCCGACTCCGGATAAAGTGGAAGAAAATGGATGGATGGATGGATTGTGGGCTGTCCTATGATTGAAGGGTTGATGGGTTCCATGCCTAGTGCTAAAGCATCCTATAATGAACTGCAGACAGCTAAAAAAAAGTTTTTTTTTACACTTAGTGATGTAAATGTGTGTATTTCCTTCTGCATGAACCCTTTTGCATGCTTTCAGTCACTTCTAATGTGAGTGGGGTTAGCACATTGATGGTGTTTGACTTCTAAATCAATACTGTGCCAATAAATTTCATTTTTGTCCCGAGTGGAAAGATTAACTCCCCAAAAAACATCTGAAAACAGAACCTAGGTTGAACATTCTTGAATTCCCTTTTAAGAGCATCATCAACAAATGTGAAAACAACACTGAATTTCTGCTGCGTTTGCCAAATGCGACCTAACAGTGAGTGCAGCGCTGAAAACTCACGAAAATTATATTTCTTGAATCTGTTGTTGAAGCTGAAGTTTCACACCTGTGAGATACTCAAGATAACCACGGCTGGGTGTGTTGTGCATTAAGTATTTGGAGTTAAAGGCCTTGCACCAAAGCCCCACAGTGGTGGTCGTATGGGCCAAGTACTGGATTTCAGTATCCCCAACTGCATTTACCAGTCTGGGCTCCGGATCATACTGGCAATCTCCACATCACAAGTTTACTTTAGGCCTTAAATCATGCCACAAGCCATGCGTGGATTGCTTTAGCAGGAGTCGTAATCTGACAATCGAAATGTGGAGAAAGACTCATTGAGTGCATATACTGCAAAGTAAAAGGTTAAACTGCACAGTGTTTTAAATTCAAAGTGAATCCAGGTATAAATGAAGAGGTTGAAAACATGTTTTCTTGACTCAAGCTCACAAAGTCCATTTGAAGCTGATTTGGTGAAAGTGTTTGATCCACAGTGTGTCTGTGTACTTTGGAGCAGGGTGGGCGTGGACTCGCTTTCATATCGGTGAAACGTAAAAGCGTTTACTGCTCTTTTTAAGTTCGTGTTTATTACTGTGAAGCTCCTGTCTTCCAGCTCATTGATGTTTCCACATGAATCCACTGATGTGAGCCTCTGTGTGCCTCTGATCGCAAACACTTCCACTTTTTCCACAGGTTCCTAATTTGCAGATGAGGAGATGTGAGAGGGCGTGTCAGCATTTTCACTCCGTCAGGTCTCGGTGTAAATTAATCTTCTGAACCCAGGGCTGCTGTGTTCAGTGAGTTTTCTTGCGAGGGCACGACGGAAGCAGGAAAGCCTCTAATCTCATCATCCCTCTATTCCAGGACCTATCTCTGCTCCAAGCACAAACTAATCAGATCTACGAGCCTATACTTCAGCGAAACAACTGGAGCGCCGCTGTCCAGCGACCATTCAACTCAATATGTTCTTTTAGCAAAAATGCATCAAAAAATGTCACATTTTGGATTTGAGTGGGTAACAGTAACCATTTGCATGATGTCACTAAGGGCCCTGTCACACCTTGACGATTTAGCCAGCGTGTGCTGACAGCCCCGTTTCCACCGAGTGGTCGGTACTGCACGGTCTGGTACGGGTCAGAACAGTTAAGTCTGGCTTGGTTTGCATTTCCATCACCGGCAGAAGCCTTTTGTTTGGCAGGTGGAGCATGTAGATGTTGACAAGCACATCACTGAGTGCACCTACGCTTTCGCACGGCCTCTCCCATCTACAACAGAGTGATTTAACATTTTTTTAATTAAATTTTTGTCTTGATGGATCATGGGATTTATTTTCATCATGTGCAGAATACTGAAGAATCGACTGATGTCTGTGATAAACACTGACATGAATGAATGAGGCGCTGTGACTCTTTCAACTTTTAAAATAAGTTAATTCTCTTGTTATGGTGCAAAGCCACAACAAGAGAACATCTGGTTCATGCTGAGAAACGCACAAATCACAGATGGATTTCTTTAAAAACGCTACGTCTTCAGCCACAACAAGGAACTAAAGTATTTTCAGACGCCATTTCCCAAAGTCAGGAAGTTTTATGTGGATACCTTTTTGTCAGGCTGTGATGATGAATCCAACTGAAATGAACAGGTAACATTAAGACTATATTTACTCAGAGTGTGAATGGCTTTAATATTTGTAACAATATGAACTGTTCCCATGACTCCATCTTTCAGTTGTTCAGCCAATCAATGGACGTATTTCTACTTATGAGTAAATTACAAGAAACTTGTGTCAACAATTGCACAACTTAGCTACAATTTATGGCCCACGTATGTGGAACGTGTGAGTCATATGGTGGCATACGTCGAAAACATAGTGCATGCCCAAAATTTTTTGACATACTCGCCGTATATCAGCGTGCTTCAACGTGCTGTTAACTTACACAAAACATATCCATAAATTATTAGACGTACGCCAGCGTATTCTGCATATTTTTCATATGTTGGTGTACACAGGCTAAATCGTCAGGGGGTGACAGCCCTGTAAGGCAGTTAGGCAGGGTAAATGTGGCATCATTACAAATAGGGTAGAATTTGCGAATAAACAACAAAATTCACTTCTTATTGGGAATCTGACCTGGACCTTCAAACAAACAAGCTGCCCTTTGTCTGATTTTGCAGTTCTGAAACCCACCTATATATGTGTGCTAAGTTTGATCCCTATATGGTTGAAAATCAAATTTATTAACCTTCCGCGAAGTGACCATGACCTTTGCTAAAATTAACCCTTGAAGCACAATTCCAGGGTGGACCTTAACCCACAAACCCAGTTTAGCAGAAATCAACCAAAGAACCAGGGAGGTGTAGGTCAACACACAGAAATGAACTTAACCTTCACCCCAAAGACTGAAGCACATGTTGCTGAGACCCAGGAACCTGTGGGCCAAGTTTGGTGAGAAGTGAATTAATTAATTAAATTTAATTTTGACCAATGAGTCCAACCACCTTAAACACAATGATTGGCCTTTGTCCAATTTGACCTTGCCCCAGAAATTCCAAAAACTAAATCCATATGTGTACCAAGTTTGTTTGGTACACATTGTTGTTTGTCAAAGTGCAAAACTTTTCACCTTTAACCCCAAAGATCGACCTTTTGGAAAACTGCAATTTTTTATTTTATTTTTATGAAACATAATTTTTAATTGTAAAATCTGGCAACATTATACGATTGTATCAGCAGTGTATCTGTAGTTCTGGTTAAAGCTACAGTGAGCGATGTTGGTATCCATGGCAACTCTTCCTGTTTGCATCGCGCTGTCCGACAGTCCTACTTTTACATTCAGCACAGAGTCAATAGCGTTTTATTCATGGGGCAGCACCACACTATAGAACTTCATACATGGAAATGTTCAATGCTTTCCTATTCAGTGAGTGCCAGCATGCCATTGAGCAAAGCAGTTGTAACAGACTTGGGCAGCAGTTTAAGGCTGCAGTTTAACAATTCAGGAGAAAAGGGGTAGTTTAGGGTGACAATTCAGTGAAGCGATTTCTAAAAGTATGATTAATAGTTCACCTTTCTTTCTATTAAGAACAATAAACAATCTGTTCTGTAAGATAACGGCTGAAAAGGTTTCTATACATGATTTTAAATATTTCTAACTACGTGCTTCCCGAATGGATTTGATTCAAATTTGGTTAAGGGGTTGTTTGATAGCTGAGCCAGTGGATACAGCAGTTTCACCACAATCTGATAAGAATCGTAAAAATTAATGACGTTCAACCTTTTCCCTATTGGATTTAATGGCTTCCATTATTGCACATCAATTCAATGCATTATCTTGATATTTGGCAAACACGTTCAACTTTGTGTTAACCAATGTATACTTGATTTTCATGGCAATTCTACCAGTACCTTGCTTCAGATACCTACACTTTATTTCTGTTTATGTCACATGGACACCAGCCACCACTCACTGCATACTTCACTCAGCTGTCTCTCTCTATCACAGTGTGTTTCACACATAAATTCATACAAAATCCTTTCTACAAGGTGATATACTATGAGTCCAGGTTATTTGAGAATTACAACCCCTGGCAAAAATTATGGAATCACCGGCCTCAGAGGATGTTCATTCAGTTGTTTAATTTTGTAGAAAAAAAGCAGATCACAGACATGACACAAAACTAAAGTCATTTCAAATGGCAACTTTCTGGCTTTAAGAAACACTATAAGAAATCAAGAAAAAAAGATTGTGGCAGTCAGTAACGGTTACTTTTTTTAGACCAAGCAGAGGAAAAAATATGGAATCACTCAATTCTGAGGAAAAAATTATGGAATCACCCTGTAAATTTTCATCCCCCAAATTAACACCTGCATCAAATCAGATCTGCTCATTGACATTGACCCTATGTGTCTTTTTGCAAGGAATGTTTTTGCAGTTTTTGCTCTATGGCAAGATGCATTATCATCTTGAAAAATGATTTCATCATCCCCAAACATCCTTTCAATTGTCCAAAATATCAACATAAACTTGTGCATTTATTGATGATGTAATGACAGCCATCTCCCCAGTGCCTTTACCTGACATGCAGCCCCATATCATCAATGACTGTGGAAATTTACATGTTCTCTTCAGGCAGTCATCTTTATAAATCTCATTGGAAAGGCACCAAACAAAAGTTCCAGCATCATCACCTTGCCCAATGCAGATTCGAGATTCATCACTGAATATGGCTTTCATCCAGTCATCCACAGTCAATTCAATCAATCAATTTTTTTTTTTTTTATATACCGCCAAATCACAACAAACAGTTGCCCCAAGGCGCTTTATATTGTAAGGCAAGGCCATACAATAATTATGTAAAACCCCAACGGTCAAAACGACCCCCTGTGAGCAAGCACTTGGCTACAGTGGGAAGGAAAAACTCCCTTTTAACAGGAAGAAACCTCCAGCAGAACCAGGCTCAGGGAGGGGCAGTCTTATGCTGGGACTGGTTGGGGCTGAGGGAGAGAACCAGGAAAAAGACATGCTGTGGAGGGGAGCAGAGATCAATCACTAATGATTAAATGCAGAGTGGTGCATACAGAGCAAAAAGAGAAAGAAACAGTGCATCATGGGAACCCCCCAGCAGTCTACGTCTATAGCAGCATAACTAAGGGATGGTTCAGGGTCACCTGATCCAGCCCTAACTATAAGCTTTAGCAAAAAGGAAAGTTTTAAGCCTAATCTTAAAAGTAGAGAGGGTGTCTGTCTCCCTGATCTGAATTGGGAGCTGGTTCCACAGGAGAGGAGCCTGAAAGCTGAAGGCTCTGCCTCCCATTCTACTCTTACAAACCCTAGGAACTACAAGTAATCCTGCAGTCTGAGAGCGAAGCGCTCTATTGGGGTGATATGGTACTACGAGGTCCCTAAGATAAGATGGGACCTGATTATTCAAAACCTTATAAGTAAGAAGAAGAATTTAAAATTCTATTCTAGAATTTAAATTGTGGACTAGAATTCTAGTCCACAATTGCTTTTCCTTAGCCCATTGTAACCTTGTTTTTTTCTGTTTAGGTGTTAATGATGCCTTTCGTTTAGCTTTTCTGTATGTAAATCCCATTTCCTTTAGGCGGTTTCTTACAGTTCGGTCACAGACGTTGACTCCAGTTTCCTCCCATTCATTCCTCATTTGTTTTGTTGTACATTTTTGATTTTGAGACATATTGCTTTAGGGTTTTCTGTCTTGACGCTTTGATGTCTTCCTTGGTCTACCAGTATGTTTGCCTTTAACAACCTTCCCATGTTGTTTGTATTTGGTCCAGAGTTTAGACACAGCTGACTGTGAACAACCAACATCTTTTGCAACATTGCATGATGATTTACTCTCTTTTAAGAGTTTGATAATCCTCTCCTTTGTTTCAATTGACATCTCTCGTGTTGGAGCCATGATTCATGTCAGTCCACTTGGTGCAACAGCTCTCCAAGGTGTGATCACTCCTTTTTAGATGCAGACTAACGAGCAGATCTGATATGATGCAGATGTTAGTTTTGGGGATGAAAATTTACAGGGTGATTCCATAATTTTTTCCTCAGAATTGAGTGATTCCATATTTGTGTCATGTCTGTGATCTGCTTTTTTTCTACAAAATTAAACAACTGAATGAACATCCTCCGAGGCCGGTGATTCCATAATTTTTGCCAGGGGTTGTAGAAGATAATCTGTCTATTGCACTGGTTTAGTACATTTTGCCGTATGAGCTGTCTCTTTCACTGACAACCACACCTGCTCCGAAGCCATCATCAATACAACATCCACTAACCATTCAGTAGGTGTCAGTTAACGCTCACTGTCAGTGTTGAAAACAATTTGGTTTTATAAGATGGGAGTATTGCCTCATCATCAGAGGTGTCTCAGGTAGAATTCTAACTACACACCTTGTGTCAGTTACAGGTCAGTGTAGAATCTGGGTGCAAGCTAGTGGCAACCTCCGGTGCTGAAAAGTTAAGGTCACACAGAAGTGCCATATTTTGCTGTTCCTTGAGTAGTTGCTTGAGGCTGCCAGCAAAAAGCAAGTCAAATCTCCAATTTTATAGCAGAAACAAACATGCTTAGAAACTGGTACAAAAACTGTTTTGTCTCTATTGCTAGATTTGTTCTTCGTGAGAGCTGCGTGGGAGATTTTTATAGTAGCCATTCACTCGTTTATTTTCTATACTCACTTATCCCAATTAAGGGTCATGGGTGTGTGTGTGTGTGTGTGTGTGTGTGTGTGTGTGTGTGTGTGTGTGTGTGTGTGTGTGTGTGTGTGTGGCTGAAGCCTTTATAAGTCATTCAATTGTGATACATTAAGACAAAAAAAAAAAAGAATAATTAGGGGCGCAGGTGATTTGAGTGACAGCTAGGGTGCCAGCAAACCAAAGGTTCAGGGCCTTGCTAGCAGTGGCTGCTTTAGAACGGAATAGAACAGAATAGTCTTTATTGTTATTGCACATATATACATACATACATACATACATACAACAGCAACATTTGTTCTCTGGATTTAATCCGTCCTAATTACAGTTAGACACAATCCAACCACTAGGAGCAGTGGACAGCCACAGTCCGGCGCCCGGGGACCAACTACAGATGTAGACGCTGCCTTGGTCAGGGGAGGAGAAAGAAGCAGACTCTAAATAAGCATGTTTTTTGATGTGGGAGGAAACCGGAGTGCCCAGAGGAAACCCACACAGACACAGGGAGAACATGCAGACTCCACACAGAAAGGCCGGGAATCGATCCCACAACCTTCTTGCTGTGATGCACCAGTGCTAACCACTAACTCACCGTGCCACCCATACTTTCTACTGTGGATGTTCTTTCTATACATTTTATTGTATAGAAAGAACATATTACATAGAATTTACTTATTGTGGTTAACTGTACTAATGGGCTATCCAAGACATCTGTGCTACAGTATTGCTTTTGAGTAAATTTTTTTTCATTAATTTGTATGTTAGCATCATTAGCACTCATTAGCAGGTGTTGACAGCTTGGTGACATTAGCTACAGTGACAGGGTTGCCAACTTTGGGACCTTGTCTGAAGGGCGAAAATGTTTGGTAACCCTAACCCTAAAACAACAACAAAAAAACAATAGTCCTCATTTGCTAATAACAATAATAATAGTAGGAAAATTCTGTTTGATTCTTCACGTCCCACATCCATCCTCCTTCCTTTTCCCAAAATATTTCAGTAAGCTCATCTACAGGCATGTGAAAGGCAAATCAGGAAAAATGCTTAAAATGGCAGGAGGTCAAGTCCCTGATTGGGGAGGTCTGGGGGCATTGCACCACGGACACTGAAGGTTTTAGCCATGCTAATGCTCCCCAAAACCATTTTCTGCAGTGAATTTTCAAGGAGAGATAGGAAGGATGGAGGCAGTTGTTTATCCAGCTCTTTATGAGCTGGACAAAATCTATCTTCATATGCCACCAACTTCTGTGCCGTATTAGGGAGCCTCCTCCAAAACTGTAGAGGAGGAAAAGACTCAAGCCTAACACTGCTGAAATTATCTTATTTTTAAATAAAAACCTTTGAAGCCCCCAGATTCCCTTCATTTTGTATAACTATGGTCATAACAGTCCCTAGTTGCACAAGTATTTCACAGTTTATATCTCTATTACATACATTATTCACATTATAACACAAGTAACACAATTAATGTCATTAAATGAAAATACGAGGTCTGTCAATAAAGTCAATCAATCAATCAACTTTTTTTTTATATAGCGCCAAATCACAACAAACAGTTGCCCCAAGGCGCTTTATATTGTAAGGCAAGGCCATATAATAATTATGAAAAACCCCAACGGTCAAAACGACCCCCTATGAGCAAGCACTTGGCTACAGTGGGAAGGAAAAACTCCCTTTTAACAGGAAGAAACCTCCAGCAGAACCAGGCTCAGGGAGGGGCAGTCTTCTGCTGAGACTGGTTGGGGCTGAGGGAAAGAACCAGGAAAAAGACATGCTGTGGAGGGGAGCAGAGATCGATCACTAATGATTAAATGCAGAGTGATGCATACGGAGCAAAAAGAGAAAGAAACAGTGCATCATGGGAACCCCCCCACAGTCTACGTCCAAAGCAGCATAACCAAGGGATGGTCCAGGGTCACCTGATCCAGCCCTAACTATAAGCCCCAGCGAAAAGGAAAGTTTTAAGCCTAATCTTAAAAGTAGAGAGGGTATCTGTCTCCCTGATCTGAATTGGGAGCTGGTTCCACAGGAGAGGAGCCTGAAAGCTGAAGGCTCTGCCTCCCATTCTACTCTTACAAACCCTAGGAACTACAAGTAAGCCTGCAGTCTGAGAGCGAAGCGCTGTAATGGGGTAATATGGTACTACGAGGTCCCTAAGATAAGATGGGACCTGATTATTCAAAACCTTATAAGTAAGAAGAAGAATTTTAAATTCTATTCTAGAATTAACAGGAAGCCAATGAAGAGAGGCCAACACGGGTGAGATATGCTCCCAGGCGCCGTCGTCAGCCTGTTTCAAGCTGAAAACCTCCACATTTCAGGCTCTATTGATCCAGGACGTCGTGAGAGAACAGAGAAGTTTCAGAAGAAGTCAGTTTCAGCATTTTATCCGGATATTCCACTGTTAAAGGAGATTTTTTTAATGAAAGAGGTGCGGAAGGATTGCAGCGTCGGCTTGCAGCTGCCACGACGCTCCACCTCAGGAAAAACACCTCTGTTGGAAGCCTTAAGGACAAGCTGGAACATGCCCTGCTGTTAAACAATTTCTCAGATACTCACTCCACTGAAAGCCATCAAAAGCCGCCTGGATTTTACAAATGGTTATCAACACGGAGGTGTTTTTCCTGTGGCGCTGCACCGCGCCAGCTGCGTCCCGACGCGCGGAGCCGTCCGCACGTCTTTCATTAAAAAAAAATCTCCTTTAACAGTGGAATATCCGGATAAAATGCTGAAACCGACTTCTTCTGAAACTTCTCTGTTCTCTCACGACATCCTGGATCAATAGAGCCTGAAATGTGGAGGTTTTCAGCTTGAAACAGGCTGACGTCCCGCTCCGTGGGAAGTCCTTAAAGCGACAGTATCACCTCAAAATCTCTCATCAGCCGTTAAAATTTTCACCGAAAACCAGCTTAATTTTTCAAACTGTGTCCACTTCGATGTGCCTCAAAGGTTTAGAAAAAATTTTGATCAAACAAAGCACCAGTCTCTCAGCAACTTCTCAGACAAAGGAATTCCGACGAGGGGCTGGACGACTCCTCCCACAAGGAGTGCTCACAGGCGAATGACGTCACCGACAGGCGTGGAAAAACTCACGCATGCGCACGAGGGTTCAAGCATGTCTGACGTAAAAACATATGAATGAAATCCATATAGTTTTTGAAAAAAATAAAAAGGACCTATACTTTATTGACAGCCCTCGTATAGTCAAAATTTCAAGATGCACATGGAACCTTTATTATTTAACATACGTAACAGTGCCTGTTTCATTGTTCCATGTACATGCTATGATGAAGATTGGCCAGCAGGTGTCACCATATTTAATTGTATCAAACACTTCAAACACTGAACCATTTCAACACAATTGCTTCATATTGATTCAGTGGTTCAAAACACTTCGGTTTGTTGATCACTAATAATTATCAATAAAATACATCAGCAACCACATGTTTACAGGGCATGTGCACGGATAGACTTACAATCATGAATACTTGCTAACCAGGACATTAAAAAACACATGACATGTCCTTTAAATAACGTAGTTTGCAACTAGTTGAAATCTGTAGCCTACTGTCTCAACACACAATTAGGCTACATCTGTAGTGACAAGGGACCCAATTTTATTAGAGAATAGATTATTTGGTTTGTCAGGCTATTTATCTGCTTACCTTCTCATCCAAAACTTTCGATCGCGCATCAGTGGCTGACTCAGAATCATAAGCTCTGAAGCAATAGTCGAACTTTCTGTGAACTCTTCACATGCAGCTGAGATATCAGGTGCAAGGTTTCCAGTGAATCAATGATCAGAGAATACCACAGTGAGAACGCTGTAAGCAGATGAACAGCTATTTCGGGGTGGGTCTTAAACTCCCTTCATTAAGAAGCAAAGCACTGTGGTCTGGTCTTATCTAATCTAGTCATCAACAAAAATTAACAGGAGAAATTCTTATTTTGGCGTGACATTTCTTGCTTGTGTGTGAGGTTGATGCTGAAAGAGTGAGTGTCATGCCAGATGAGTGACAGTTGGCCACCCTGCAGTGTAGTCTGTTTGGTAACATTGGGATTGTGTCCTATGAGTTACAGTTAATAGCGAGTGGGAATAAATGGGATCTTTGCTTCCCCCCACTCCTTTTCAGACTGGATTTAACTGGATGGATGTATCATTTTTTATATACATATGTACAATTTTTATTTGTTTGGTTAACCATCTGGGGCCGACGCCTAAGGCTAAGAACAAGCTTTACTAAATTATACATAACTTTTTAATGATTTGAGATAGAAACTTACTTTTTTTTGCTGAAAGTTAACTTCATGGACTTTCGAGCCAGCCATCAGCCATCTTTGTACTCCTCATAGAAGCTGTGTGACGACATGCGCAATGTGAGTGTCCAATCGGAATTGGTTCACCGTCGCATGGTTTTCCAACATCCAATCGTAGGGCAGATTCACCTCACGTGAAAAGCCAAAGATCGTTTTTAGGAGTGATATGTTACTAGTTGGCCCGTTTGAATAGCCCCCTGGGTGCTCCAATGAGTACATACTATTGGGCTCCAAATGCACCCTGCGCCATTACGCACAGCGATCACTGAAAGCAGACAGAGCAGATGGAGTGCCTCTGATGACAATCTCACATGCTCAAACAAAGAGTGTGTAACTATCAGGATTGCTCCACTAGTTTGCATGCAAAGCTTACTGGATAACTCTGTTGCTTTTACCATGACGACAAAAAAAAAAACACATAGACCATTTTGTATACACTGTTCAAAATGTGCGTTTGTGTTTATTGTTTGAACCTTTTTGTTGTACAGTCTTTCACACAAGACCTCAAATTACCTTTATAAAGTGTCAAAAGAGTTGTTTATTATAGTTTGCTGTGTGTTTTGAATAAATGTGTGTGTAAAATGATTTTCTGCTTTACTTTTTCCTTCCTTATTTTTGATTGTAAACCTTTATTACACTTATAAAACACAACAAAAGCATATATATTATGAAACCACAGGGTGTCCTGAAAAAAAGAGACATAAAACGTGATTGTGGGATGCAGGGAGAGCTGTTAACAGCAATAATAAAACATTTATGCCAGGCAAGTGAACTGTCCAAAAAAATGCCCTCAGACCCCAGAGGGTTAATGGGGTAGGCATCTACAAGCTTTGGTTCTGCCTAACACCTTTTGGCCACATGGGTGCGCTGTTGGGCTATTTTTCTCTTTTCCTTTCTTTGTATGTTTGTTGTTTGCTTGAAACTATGTGTGCCAAAATAAAATAAATAAATAAATAAATAGGTTACAGAGGTCATACACAGGTTGTTACCACTGAGTCTGCAAAAAATATCCGTAAATCTTTCATCCAGTTCAGGTGATCTAGGCTGTTTGCTGTAGCTAGCTTGAGAACATTGAGATAGGTGGGTGTGTTTGGGTTTCATTCGCGCCCAGGTTGCACTTATATTTCCCACGCTCCAAGGCTACATCCATTTATGGGTGGGCTGGGAATTAGGCAGAGTCTGGAACTGCCAAGATGGCAACATTTGGAATCCCCCCATTTGAGGGTGGTTACAAATATCTTGGCATAAATCATCACCCACGGCTGCACGTGAATAAGAAAGTAGTTGTAGTAGTCGGTGCTGAGGCAGTGGCTTCTAAGCAACAGTGGAGGTCAACGAAGGTCAAAAGTGATATCAGCATCCTTTAAAAAGGTCTGAGTCGAGGCGGTGGTTAAAAAGAACAGAGACTCAGCAGCACAACCCATTCTGGGTAAACATGTGGGCTATTATACACTTAAACGTCATCCAATGTTTTCCGACTTTGCAGTGATACACAACAGATAAACCGCCTCGCGCTGTGCCAACTGCGAGGAGAGAGTTGTCGCACCGGGAAAATATGCAGCTAACTACCAGATAGACCGCACTCTGAAATAACACTTTGTGGGAATCCTCAAAACTTTCTGACATGGGTTGTTTTTAAAAAAACAAACCCCCAAAAAGTCAGTCAGACTGTCACCATACTGCAGAATTACGCCGAAAGTCTCGTTTTCTGTCTCGCTCCATTTTCTCCTCTTTCCAGAGGAAAAAAAATAAGGCTTCCATTACGCGCTGCAGACATTACAAGGCTTTATTATTTTAGCTCTGCTGGCAAACTAAGAGCGGGCAGAGCGGGGAGGCGCTTTGGTTTCAGTCTTCGATGTGTCAGCTGGACGTGGGGCTCGAAACAGAACGTGGAGGTGGGAAGACTTTTTTAACCACGAGGCGACGGCGGAATCGGGTAAAGATGGACAGATTGCTCTGCAAAAAGAAAGCAAAAGAAAGAAAGAAGGAGGAGGAGGACCAAAGGGCTTGTGAGAGAGCAGGAGGAAAGACAGGCGGAGGAACATGAGAAGGAGAGGAGCAGGACGAAATGGGTCAAACAGATGTTACGAGGAGAACAGAGGAGGACAGGGAAGAAGAGAAGAGGGAACGTGAGAAGAGAAGGAGGCCGCGCAGGAGAAAGAGAGAGCAGGTGTTGGTGTGAAGGGAAGAAAGAAGAGAGCAAAAAAGAAGAAAGATGAGAGAGGAGGGAAAGGTGACAGAGACAAAGGAAAGATGGAAGATGAAAGAAATACACACACGTGCACGCACACACAGTGTCGGTTCTCTGTCCTCATTCACAAACATGGAACATGAAGCAAATTAGTATTTACTTTTATGTTTTTATTCTTTTTTTTTTTCAAATAGGTTTTCTGTTTATTTGTCTTTTATGACTGTAAAATCTATCTAACTCTGCATTTTATTGCACATATCTGAGATAATATGGTCATTCAAGAAGTCGGTGCTTCCGTATTTTCCTTTCCTTTCCTTTCAATGAAATTTTTGTATTAGTTCATTTCTGTGTTAGCATCATTAGCACTAATTAGCAGGTGAGATTAGTGATATTCCTGCAGTTATAAAAGGCTGTACGACATATTTTTAATACCACCACCTAGTCCACCAAAAAGAGGCGGCTTAGTAACTAGACACATACTGAACCATATGAATCTCATCACTGGCAACAATTCGATACATGTCAATACATTACCAGCGATACGATACATATAGCGATACTGACGATACGATGCGATACGATATGATTCACCCCTTTTCCCGAGTCAATGTGATTTAGTCTGTATTTGACGGCGATTCAATTCCTCATAATGTGATACGATGCAATTCAACATGATGCAAAGAATTTACACTAAAAATTTAAATAAAAAATAAGAAACTGCAATTCAGTATGGTAGGAGGGTATTATTCTTCAAGTGCATCAAAAATCTCTTCCAACTGCTTGCAGCTGTCCTCGCGGACCTGCATGTTGTTGTGCTAGAAATGTACTTTCTGGCTTCCTCCTGTGTTCAAAACACAACGCGGAGCAGGGATGGTGCACCTTGGAAAAAAATCGATGCAAGTACGCAGCGAGCGATGCATCATGATTTCACCCGTCAACTGAATCGATGCACACTGACTGAATCGATACACTCACATCGCGCACGTTTGTATCTACATACCGATTAGTACTGATTAATCTCCACATGCCTAGCACAGTCCCAACCCCACTTCCAGTTAGCCTGGTTTAATGCTGCATCTGTTTGTTCCATGTGACACCATCTTAAACTCTCTTTATGTCCCCAAATAATAATTCTAAAAGCGGGTCAGCATGGTGGCACAAGCAGTAAACGTTAGGCCTGGGAGATATATTGATTTTATCGATTGCAGTGGTCCCTTGTTTATCGCAGGCGTTACGTTCTAAAAATAACCCGCAATAGGCGAAATCTGCAAAGTAGTCAGCGTTATTTTTTTTACAATTATTATAGATGTTTTAAGGCTGTAAAACCCCTCACTACACACTTTATACACTTTTCTCAAACAGGCATTAACATTTTCTCACTTTTCTCTCCTGTGTAAACACTCTCTTTTTTCTTCTGGGCGAGAAGATTATAAACAGACACCCGCAGAACAATGCGCGTGCTCTCCCTTCGCTCACTGCCTCCAGGGGTACAGATGCGGAACCCGCAAAGAATCCATATGGCCACAGAGTTCTGTGGCTGCGGTTACCGAGACCATGCAGCAGCACTGCGGATTTTTCCGCAAGAAGTCTATCTGGGCTGGAGAGGGGTCAGCATCGAAACAGCGAGCGTAGTCTCTGGACCTGTTGCCAGACTTGTCCGCAGCTCCACACAGCAGATGGGGGGCGGTGTGAGTGGCCCGCTGCCAAGCCCGCAGACTCAGTAAGCGCATCGGAGGCAGTGAGAGCAATCGCGGTGATGCCGACCGGTGCCGCGACCGGCCCGCCTGATAAGGACGCAGAACACAATGCGCTGTTAAATAAAAAGAAGAAGCATGCAAAATTGCACTAAAAAAATCTGCAAAACTGCGAGGCCGCGAAAGGTGAACCGCGTTATAGCGAGGGACCACTGTAATTTGAGTTTTTTGTTGCAGACAATTTAAAAAATAAAAAAATTTGAGTTTCTTTTCTCCTCTGGTAGCGCCGCACCTTTTTATCCCCAGGACCTTCCGTAGCTCCCCCCTCCCCGTCCCGTTTCTTTCACACAATAACAAACATGGCTGCCGCTAAGGAAGAGCAATTTCATCAGTAGTTTGGAACTGCACGCTGCAAAGTTTTGTCTAAAGCCCATTGCAACAAAACGCAGCCACACAACAAACTTATTCCAGCATCTAAATCAGAGGCATCCAGCTGTGTGGGAGAAATGCCACACTTTATGAGGGGAACAAGAACGCAAACTCCCGCTAAAAGGCATCTTACTCTGGTGGAATCATTTACCCAAGTGTATTTTTAAAAATCAAAAGAACAGTTGGAGCTTCAATTCCAGGAGGTAAGCAGGGGTTAGTTTTAAGTTTTTGATAAAATAAAAGCAAAACTTGTTTTGAGTTATCTCGGTCATTTGTAATAAAGGTTTTCTTTTAAAAAGTAGGGGGGAAAAAAAATCAGAAAAAAATCAGAAAAAAATCGGAAAAAAATCGAAAGTCAATTTTTTTTTTCTTTTCTGAAAAAAATCGGAGATTTTATTTTTAGTCCAAATTGCCCAGGCCTGGTAGACATACTTGCTCCTCTAACAGAAGGTCCCAGGTTCAAAGCCACCTGCAGAGCGTTCTCCTTGTTTTTCTGGAGATGCCAATTCAACATGTGCATCCACACTGGAGCCACTGAAGAAATGCCAAAAGAAATGATAACGATATAACAGACTTGTAGCTGTCAATAAAATCTCATAAATCAGTCATTGCAGAGCTCAGAAGTACTTAGTCAGGTTTAAGTGCCGCTCCAGCTGACAAAGCCCCGCCCTCTCCCGGCGCACCCTGCCAAAGCAGTCCTCCTGGTGCAACACAATGAGTGTCTTTATTCCCGTCAGTGTTTGCCTTCTCTGTTAAATATCTCAACAATTTCCTTTAAAGGGAGTTTTGCAATTAAAAACCTGCCGTATGTCAACGCCGCCGTCAGCCAGCGGGCCAAGAGCCGCGCTGAACCACAGCCAGAGGTAGAGCAGTGGGCGTGTGCAGGTGTGTGTCTGCGCTGCAAAGACATCATTAATAAGGAGGAACAGGCGGCACACGCAGCTATCAAAGAGCCACCAACACTCCTGGCTCGCTCCAATTTACTCCACAAACAGGAAAACAACAAGCAGGAATCTGGGAAGATTTAAGAGTTAAAATGCCTCTGTGTGGGGGTGACTATATATCTGTGCACTGATGAGCAAAAAAGGAAACAAGCAGACATGAAGTTACAAAAAAGGTGCGTAAATGGCAGTAGGGGTGGAGTGTGAGCAGAACACACAGATAGGTCTCTATTGTCATCCATAATTCATAGTGTGACATGTGCAGAGGCTTTCAAAGGGCACTAATGAGGTGTTTTAATACATGTATCAGTGTGTGTGTGAAGCCTTTCAGCTGCTTTTGCCCCCATACATCCACTGCAATTATGAGACAAACTGGTGACTTTTAGGAGTGCTTGTTAAATCATAAGATTCTATATTAAATAAAAAGCCATATATATATATATATATATATATATATATATATATATATATATATATATATATATATATATATATATATATATATATATATATATATATACACACACACACACACACACACACACACACACACACACACACACACAGTTTTGCTCAAAGGCTTACATACCCTGGCTGGCAGGATTTTAGATTTTTTTGGCCAATTTTCAGAGAATATGAATGATAACACTTATATTTTTCACTTATTTTTAGTGGTTGTGTGAAGTTGTTTATTGCCAAACAACTGTGTTTACTCTTAAAGTGATAATGACAACAGAAACATTTTTCAATAGTGGTAATAAATTGTGCAAAGTTTCTATAATGACTTGGCATGGCGTGTGAGTCCAGAATGTTTTTAGAACCTTAGACCTCAACAGTTTTTAGAAGAACTCAACTCATTTATTTCCCGTTAATTATGTAAATCTTTTGTGTTAATTTACTGTCTTAATGTATTTATAAATTTTTAAAGTTCTGGTTATGATGTACACATTATTATTATTATTATTGTTGTTGTTGTTATTATTATTTTATTTTTATTTTATTATTACTTCTAATTTGTCATTTCTTTTTTAAATGGACCACAATGGAAATAAGTGTTTTGACTTTCTTCTGTCATCCACATATTTTTAACATATTTACAATTATTTTATGTACTTACATTGAACTTTCTAAATAAAATCATACTCACACACTTTTAATATATAGATGATTTGCTGCCCCCTGCTGGAATGGCGTGAGAGTCCAGAATGTAATTATCACATTGTTCAGTGTTGTTAGCTAATATCCATAGTTTCTCCAAAAATATTAGTTCAATCAATTTTTCATTTTGGTGGTGTTCATCTATGACCCAAAATACATAAGCATACCAAATGTCAGCTCTCAGTTTTTCTGTGATCAAAGTTGCACACACGCACGCATGCAGACAGGCATGCATGCACGCTTTTTGTCTTTTCTGCATTCTGCTGCAAGCAGGTGCTTTTAATTTTACACACCCACAATCAGGGATGGTGGCGGAAGACATCAAAAGTTCCACACTTGTCACTCATGGTAACGGCAACATGACATTTACCCAAACTGACTAAAGCAACCTGAACTACAAAAACAGAATAAATCAATAAGGGGTGACACTGTTATGTGGGCCGCCCGAAGAGGAGGTACTGCTGGCCAACGCCAGAGGGCGCCCTGCCTGTAGTCGGGTTTCAGGCACCAGAGGGCGCAGTCACCACCCAGGAGCCAGGACTACCAGCTGTCAGAAATCTCTCATCATCATCCCATCCCATATAAGACTGGAGGAGACACCACATCTCTGCCGAGATATCAGTTTACCACTCAGGTAATCTCTCAGCCGTTTGACTGTGCCGTACGCACGTGATCTTTTTCTGAGTGTTTGCAGGAGATCCTGGTGACTGCTTTCAGCTGGTGCTGAGTTTTCGGCTGCTCCCTTGTTTGCACTTGGGGTCGCCACAGCAAATCCAAGGTGGATCTGCTTGTTGAATTGGCACAAGTTTTACGCCGGATGCCCTTCCTGATGCAACTCCACATTACATGGAGAAATGTGGCAGGGGTGGGATTTGAACCCGGAACCTTCTGAACTGAAACCAAGCGCATTAACCACCTGGCCATCAGTGTAAGGTTTGAAGTTCATGCTGCATTCTATGAAAAATGACAGCTTGGAATTTTCAACCTAAAATTAGGAATGATACATACAGAGTCAAATAAGGTGACAATAGGTCTTTCCAATGACTTGTTTTGGCAAATCAAGTAAAAATATTGTAACTGTAACAGAAGTAAGTATTGGCAATAGGAGACCTTAGTCTCGTTTGAACCCTCCATGATATCATGGGATTTGACCACTTATTTACACAGTATAACTGTCATGTTCTGTGTTTGCTCTTGTTGTCAGCCATGTTAGGTTTAAGTATTAGTTTTGATTTTGTGTTGCCTGTGTGTCTTCCCTGGCTGGGTATTTCCTGCTTGGGCTTTGTCTGTCCCTGTCTCTCTTGGCTGTCTCTCTTGGTGCTTGGTGGTAGGTGTAACACTCTGTCTGGGCAACACCCATTACTGGATCTTTCCACACACGTGTTTCCAATCTGCAGCTCATCACCAAGGTATATTTAAGCCCCACGGCTTGCACTAGTGATTCGCCTGATCGTTGCGCCTTGTGCCTTTGCTTCTAGCTCTCAGTTTGTTTTTTTCAAGTCCTGCTGCCACGTTGTGGTTTTGACCACCTGCCTCTTTGTACCGACCATGCTTTTGCCTGATGATTCTGATGTGTTAGCTCTTTTTGGACTGCCTCACTGGGTACCGAACCCCACTGAGTTATTCAGTATGCAGTTGTGTCCAGCTGTTTCTGTCCAACAACCCTGATAATAACTTCACAGGGATAAAAGGTGTATGGTTTTGTTTTTGGCTGCAATCACTGAATCACAATTGGTTCCCTGTGGAGAACAAAAGGCGAGGAGGTTGGAGATGTCGTGTCGGTAAGTGTTAGCCTACACAGCTAACCAGAGTTGCTCCATTCTCTCGCCTGCAAAACCGCCTCGACACGTTTGTGCTCCACATCATAAACAAACCACAAGACTTTTTCTTTGCATTTTCACTTGGTTTGCATCTAATTTTCCCAAAACCCCATTGAAAATGCTGTGGTTTGTATCACAGAAGTAGCGAAATTACGTCATATGCGTCATATGTGACCCCCTTTAGCACCCGCCCCCAAACAAGACTGTTGCTGCCCTGTTGTGTTTTGCCTTACCAGTCCAGCAGATATCCAGCAAAACTTTCATGTGATTTATGTGCAGATGTTTTTCCTGAGCTCTTTCCAACAGGTTAATACTTTCTTTTTTCTTTCTCCTTTAATTTTATACTGGTTATTTTTTTTTTCCTTTAACACTTTCAATTGTAACTGAAAGTGTACCTCATTTCTTCAGCTCAGTCATGCTGACGCACATGAAGCATAGTAGTGCCGTTCGAGGGTTGGAAAAGCCCCCCCCCACATCTACAATCTCACCACAGAAAGTGGGCCACGCTGTGTTGTCACTGGATTGTAACCTACATTGATCAACAGGCCCGGATCCGGACCGGTTTGGACCGATGCAGTTCCATCAGTCAGATGTTTTTACGCATCGTTCGTCATCGGAAAAAAAAAAAAAAAAATCTTGAATAATCCTGAATAGTGCCGAAGCCGAACGTGTCCCCGCGGTGAACACAGCTTTTGATTTGATCCCACAATGCACCGCTCAGGTGTACACACACAGGAAAATTCAAACTGGATCAAAACAAACAGCGTCAGTCCAGTCGTGTCGATGATCATGGCATCCAGGAAAAAAGTTGTTGTGTAAACAGTGAGTGGTTTATAAATAGTTTTCAGACAATAGTGTGGTTTGAAAGTCATTCTATGATGACTGAAATTACATTTTCGGTGCTTTTCCGACTAAAATCGTTGGTCGATCGATGGCTGAAACTTGGAAAAAAACCCCACTCTCTCAGTTGCTGTCGATTGTTGATGCCGACGATATTGGACATGCCACATGCATTGATTGTAAAAGTATTTAATTTATCCATAAATCATCATGGAAGTGTGCCTGGTTTAAGTGTATTTATGCCACACATAAACTTTCAGATCAGAAAACATTTTATTTATTTACTAAATACATGTATCCGAACGAAGGCACACATTCGGTTAACGTGGCATAGGACACTTTCCGATAATCAAAGAAATTAAATCATTGTTGACACACAGAACTTTCTTCATATTTTAAATACACTGTAAATTGGTAGTTATATTTTTCTTCTGGAGCGAATAAATACTATTAGAAATAAATTCTATAAAATTCCAAAAACTATACTGTAAATTTGTAGATCTATTTTTTTTTCTTCTGGAGCGAATAAATATTAAAAATAAATTCTATAAAATTCTAAAAACTACACTGTAAATTTCCAGATCTACTTTTCTTCTGGAGCAAATAAATAAATTCCGCAAAATTCTAAAAACTTGATTATTTTTAAGTTATAGGAAAGTTCCACAGTCATGTGATACACGAATAAAATGAAATACAAATAAAATAATGAAGATTATTGAATAAAAAGATGCGTATGATTTTTATTTTATCAATTGGCAAAAATGCATCTGTCAGATTTTCACTCTGGATCCAGCCCTGATCAACATTCTAACTTGGCAAGCGTTGACCATATTTGTCAGATAAGATTGTGAATCTCTGAATACTCATGAAAAAAATTATGGTGGCGCAAAAGAAAATCCTTTTTATGACTTAAATTGTAAAAAAAAAAAAAAAAAAAGATAAAAGAAAGGAACTACACCTTTAACCTTCAATAAAATAAATAGTGTAGAATTGTCTTATTGATGTTTAAGAAGAACCCCAATTCTTGTATGATACCAATGTAAATGGGACTATGCTGCACTTAATAATTCTCTTCCATAAAATATTCTTCAGTGTGTGGATGAAGTGATGGTCTGCAAATAGAAGAATCATTGTTCTTCAAATCATAGCTCTCCAAACATTGTTTGGCCTGCGTGCTTCCCACACTTGCCAATCCTTGATAGTGTTTCCAAGAAAATGAGCATTAATGCACTGTTTCATATTCAGAAAGCCAAAGTATTGCTGTATGGGATCTATTTGTTGTAGTGTCTACATTTTGATGAGCAGTCCAATTTTCAGTGTCATGTAAAGCCCACACACCGAGCAATGTTCAATTTCATGACAAGAATATTAAAAAGCCACAGAAGCGTTACACTGAATCACTTTCTAGGAAATAACCACTGTGTAAATGCACAATAAAGAGACAGAAGGCAAAAACATGGAAAACTCTTCAATGGTCACTTTTAACCAATACTTCACATCCTACTATACAATGTGCATGCAGGGTACACTAGAACTTTTGAACACAGGAGCTCGCATTGCTGGATGAGGGGGCATCTTGGGGAGAGATTGGACGCACATCCAGGTTGGGGTGATCTATGAAAAATCTCCTGCTTCAATGACAATCACCAACGTGCTACTGCAGTCTGTCTCATTAGGACACTACTCGATCTGCTACGCCATGTCTTTTCAACACTGTCACTTCTGAGAACACTGGATTATATGCGGTTGTTTAGCTACAACAATTATATCATTCTGTTCTGTTCTGTCAATCTTGTGTTGAGCTATTTGTCTTTATGGCCCAAGCAGGGGGCCACCCCTTTGAGTCTGGTCTGCTTGAGGTTTCTTCCTCAGAGGGAGTTTTTCCTTGCCACTGCTGCTCTGGGGGTTAGTAATGTTAGAACTTACTTGTGTGAAGCACCTTGAGGCAACTCTGTTGTGATTTGGCGCTACATAAATGAAAATAAATTGAAAAAATTAGTATGGCCTCAGCAGATGATCACCACACTGAGGCTGGTCTGCTTAACGTTTCTTCCTATAGTCAAAAAATGCAGAGGGAGCTTTATGTTCTCACTGTCACCAGTATGTTTGCTAATGTAGCAGGTCTAGAACTTACTCAAATAAAGCTGTTTGTGGGGACTTGTGTTATGATTTGGCACTGTATAAATAAATTGAACTAACTGACCAAGACCGTGACTCAAAGGTCATAAAGGGGGACTTGGGTTGACAGAATGGCCCTTGAGGGCACTTGGGCTCATCAGAGGGCCACTTGGGCTGACAGGAAGGCCACCTGACTTGAGCAACAAGGCCCTTGGGTTTACATGAGGGAAACTTGGGCTGACCAAAAGAACACCTAGGCTAACTCAAAAAGATGCTCAAGCTGACTCAAAGGGTTCTTCACCTGGCTAAAAAGGCACTTAGGCTGCCTTGAAGGGTGCTAAAGATAGTTACAGTAACTCATCAGTTGGCTCAATGGATACTTGAGCTGACTTCAAAGGTACACAAGGTGACTCAAAGGATACTTGACCTGAGTTAGCTAACTCAGGGGGTACTTCAGGGGACTAAAAGGGCAACTGAGCGGACTCAAAGGGTACTTTGGATAAGTAAAGGAACATTTCTGAAGCTGGGTTAACCAGAGGGCAACTTGGTCAAACAAAAATGGCACTTGGTCTAACTAGAAGAATATGAGGGCTGAAGACAATATGAGCAAACCAAAAAGTCGCAGTGGCAAGAGATACTGTAGGTCTCCGCAGTGAAAACATTTGGGCTCACAGCCGTACATGCTACATGTTTTCAATGACAGTCTGCACTGAAGCTGGAGGAGGATCTGAACACACAACCAAAGACTGCAGCCAGGAGACGTGGACAGAGGACACGGAGATCACAGTGTTATCCGGAGAGGAAGAACAGATTGACAGGAAAGAAGAAATGAGGTTCAGCAGAATGAAAAAGACAAAGAGCGTGACTGTGTGTGCGCGGGATCAGAGCGCAGCGTAAATCTGGAGATGGTGCAGTTTTAAGGAACCTCTTAATGACCTAAACAACCCCTGCTGACATTTGGAGTCCCTGCCGGGGGTGGGGTCACGGACAGGTCACTCACCACACACACACACACACACACACACACACACACACACACACACACACACACACACACACACACACACACACACACACACACACCTTCCACTGTCCATTAACTTTTATCTTCCCCTTGTTTCCTGCCCCCCTTTAATAATCATACAAACACTCCACTCAGCCACCACATACAGTCTGGTCCATAAGTAACTGGACAAACTAAACGCAAGGATTATTTTTTTAAACACAAATTAGGCAAGTCAGGGGATGGAAACATGAACATTTTCATGTCACTGAATATTTATAGAGTTCCTACAGAGTAGTCTGGGTGTCTTGGTGGCTTCCCTCACTAGTGTCCTTCTTGCACAGTCTCACAAGTTTCGAGAATTGCCTCCTCTGGACATATTCATCATGCAGTACTGCGCTGTTATATTTCTTTATGACTGAAGTAAGTCAGGTCCAAGACAAATTCAGTGACTTGGAAAGATTCATCTATTCATCCACTGACTTGTCAAAATAAAATGGTCTATAAAATGATTTATTTTAAATGAAAAATACTTATGAAATTTACATTGTTCAGTTACTTACAGTCTCTGAAAATAGAGGGACACAGCTGTACCAAAGCCAGCAAGCAGGTAAACATACACAGTAAAATCACCAGTGTTAAATTAACACTGCCAGTGAACATATGGTCCTACTCTGGTCAGTGTTAGTTTTACACTGGTGAATTTACTGTGTAGTCCCTGCACACCCAGGAGGTTTTAGGTTCATTCTGAGAGCTGTTACTTTGACCTTAAACAGTATTTATGTGTCTTAGTGTGTTTCTGGTATCAATCATGAACTTTTGCATCACTTAAGCAGGCTGTGTGAACACCACAATCATTTTTAATTTTTGATTTAATGGTATAATGTAAACTTTCAAGGGTGTTTTTTTTTTTCTCTTTAGCAGGTGCTAATTTCTGACCTTGACACAGATAATCTGCGTGCACGTGCACACGTTCACAATACACACAAACCTATAAGGGACACGTTTGCAGTGAGGGAAGTTCGTGCCATCTGCCAGTAAACGACAGTCATTTTATCCTTACTGCTCGTCCATCTGTGGACATGCAGAACTCTGCTGGAGGCCAGGGGCCCACTGGAGAGACAGGGGGACAGGATGGAGGCCCGGCACACAAAGCAGACACACAGGCTACTCACTGCCTATTTGTCTTCACAGCCTTATTTTTCTTTCTACCATTAAGTAAAACACTAGTGCTCCATTACAGAATGGTACAAGAGGACAAAGTAGAATCTGAGTGATGAAATGCTCGAAATTTCAGCAAGAGTTCTGACAAAACTACAGTCAATATTTAAGATTTACACAGGAAGGACAACTTGCAATGAGACAAAAGCAAGGAAGTAACTAACGTATTCAAGTACAACATCTAACCAAAAACTCAACCAAGATACCCATATTTATGTATTTCTACACCTACACAGTAAATTTTGCTGAGTAAAATATACTCTGCCTGGACAACATTTGGTCCCAGTCTGAATAGAGTAAAATACACTTTATTATAGAGTGAAATCACCTC
The DNA here is from genome assembly GCF_902500255.1 of Thalassophryne amazonica. NCBI lineage: Eukaryota > Metazoa > Chordata > Actinopteri > Batrachoidiformes > Batrachoididae > Thalassophryne > Thalassophryne amazonica. The sequence continues at coordinate 17,287,071 of NC_047121.1, read as the reverse complement.
TGCGGTCTTGTCAAATCAAGTGTTTCTACTCCAGTAAAAGTTGATTTAACTCTATTTGGAGTGGGACCAAATGTTATCCCAGCATAATAAATTTTACTCTGCGAAATTTACTGTGTACCGAGAAATTCTGTCCAAACTGCATATATTTCATTCATATTTGTGTCTGTTTTCTGAAAGCTTGTGGATGGAGGTGAAAAATGGAGAAATACCACTGGAAATAACGGGGCAGTGTAGCTAAAGTTTAAGCAAGACACAACCCACAGCAATATTATTGAAATTGCTGAGGTTGCGTCAAATTTATCAAAGATCAATCATTAGGGGTCAAAGGTCATGTCTATCTGTGTGTTTGTTGGCCTACTTGTCCCAGGAACTTTTGCTGTTTTCTACCGAATTTGGTACGTCAATGAAGAAACATTAATTTCAGCAAAGGTATATATGTGTGTGTGTCTACACACACACACACACACACACATATATATATATACTTTTTCTAGGTGCTTCTTCAAGGTGCTTCAGATTTGAACAATAATAACCAATGCCGCCCAGCCCCTGTTTTTTGTGACGTGAGTGACATTCCGAGTTATCGACTGGATACATGAATTCATTAGGGGCATTAGTGGCAGATTTTCTTACATCTGCCTCAGGTCACATTTTTGAGGCATTCAGCATCAACATGGACATCAATGACTCCTCAGAGTGGGAGGATGACCCATCATTCCAGTCGTCACAGCAGGTCCTGGATAACATTGCTGCTGCTGGATAAGTGCTGAGTTGCACTTATCCAGGAAATCCTAACGAAGGATGAAGAGCAGCCCCAATACCTGCTGCAAGTTGTGGAGTGCCATCAATGTCAGTTCCCAGAGACGAAGAAAATCGGAACCAAACGTCACTCCCCATGACTCCGTGGTGTAACTCACAAACTCGTAGCTTAAAGCAGATAACCCGTAAGTTGGAGAGGAAATGGCGTCTCACTAATTTAGAAGATCTTCACTTAGCCTGGAAAAAGAGTCTGTTGCTCTATAAAAAAGCCCTCCGTAAAGCTAGGACATCTTTCTACTCATCACTAATTGAAGAAAATAAGAACAACCCCAGGTTTCTTTTCAGCACTGTAGCCAGGCTGACAAAGAGTCAGAGCTCTATTGAGCTGAGTATTCCATTAACTTTAACTAGTAATGACTTCATGACTTTCTTTGCTAACAAAATTTTAACTATTAGAGAAAAAATTACTCATAACCATCCCAAAGACGTATCGTTATCTTTGGCTGCTTTCAGTGATGCCGGTATTTGGTTAGACTCTTTCTCTCCGATTGTTCTGTCTGAGTTATTTTCATTAGTTACTTCATCCAAACCATCAACATGTTTATTAGACCCCATTCCTACCAGGCTGCTCAAGGAAGCCCTACCATTATTTAATGCTTCGATCTTAAATATGATCAATCTATCTTTGTTAGTTGGCTATGTACCACAGGCTTTTAAGGTGGCAGTAATTAAACCATTACTTAAAAAGCCATCACTTGACCCAGCTATCTTAGCTAATTATAGGCCAATCTCCAACCTTCCTTTTCTCTCAAAAATTCTTGAAAGGGTAGTTGTAAAACAGCTAACTGATCATCTGCAGAAGAATGGTCTATTTGAAGAGTTTCAGTCAGGTTTTAGAATTCATCATAGTACAGAAACAGCATTAGTGAAGGTTACAAATGATCTTCTTATGGCCTCGGACAGTGGACTCATCTCTGTGCTTGTTCTGTTAGACCTCAGTGCTGCTTTTGATACTGTTGACCATAAAATTTTATTACAGAGATTAGAGCATGCCATAGGTATTAAAGGCACTGCGCTGCGGTGGTTTGAATCATATTTGTCTAATAGATTACAATTTGTTCATGTAAATGGGGAATCTTCTTCACAGACTAAAGTTAATTATGGAGCTCCACAAGGTTCTGTGCTAGGACCAATTTTATTCACTTTATACATGCTTCCCTTAGGCAGTATTATTAGACGGTATTGCTTGAATTTTCATTGTTACGCAGATGATACCCAGCTTTATCTATCCATGAAGCCAGAGGACACACACCAATTAGCTAAACTGCAGGATTGTCTTACAGACATAAAGACATGGATGACCTCTAATTTCCTGCTTTTAAACTCAGATAAAACTGACGTTATTGTACGTGGCCCCACAAATCTTAGAAACATGGTGTCTAACCAGATCCTTACTCTGGATGGCATTACCCTGAGCTCTAGTAATACTGTGAGAAATCTTGGAGTCATTTTTGATCAGGATATGTCATTCAAAGCGCATATTAAACAAATATGTAGGACTGCTTTTTTGCATTTACGCAATATCTCTAAAATCAGAAAGGTCTTGTCTCAGAGTGATGCTGAAAAACTAATTCATGCATTTATTTCCTCTAGGCTGGACTATTGTAGTTAATTATTATCAGGTTGTCCAAAAGTTCCCTAAAAAGCCTTCAGTTAATTCAAAATGCTGCAGCTAGAGTACTGACGGGGACTAGAAGGAGAGAGCATATCTCACCCATATTGGCCTCTCTTCATTGGCTTCCTGTTAATTCTAGAATAGAATTTAAAATTCTTCTTCTTACTTATAAGGTTTTGAATAATCAGGTCCCATCTTATCTTAGGGACCTCGTAGTACCATATCACCCCAATAGAGCGCTTCGCTCTCAGACTGCAGGCTTACTTGTAGTTCCTAGGGTTTGTAAGAGTAGAATGGGAGGCAGAGCCTTCAGCTTTCAGGCTCCTCTCCTGTGGAACCAGCTCCCAATTCAGATCAGGGAGACAGACACCCTCTCTACTTTTAAGATTAGGCTTAAAACTTTCCTTTTTGCTAAAGCTTATAGTTAGGGCTGGATCAGGTGACCCTGAACCATCCCTTAGTTATGCTGCTATAGACGTAGACTGCTGGGGGTACCCATGATGCATTGTTTCTTTCTCTTTTTGCTCTGTATGCACCACTCTGCATTTAATCATTAGTGATCGATCTCTGCTCCCCTCCACAGCATGTCTTTTTCCTGGTTCTCTCCCTCAGCCCCAACCAGTCCCAGCAGAAGACTGCCCCTCCCTGAGCCTGGTTCTGCTGGAGGTTTCTTCCTGTTAAAAGGGAGTTTTTCCTTCCCACTGTAGCCAAGTGCTTGCTCACAGGGGGTCGTTTTGACCGTTGGGGTTTTACATAATTATTGTATGGCCTTGCCTTACAATATAAAGCGCCTTGGGGCAACTGTTTGTTGTGATTTGGCGCTATATAAAAAAATTGATTGATTGATTGATTGATGACTGTTTGTTTTCACCAAATGACAGTGACATGAAATACTTTTTTTTTTTTCTCTCCTGTATGGTCAGTTGCTGGTTTGCACTAATATACTCAACCACTGCAATTTCCACCCCCCCAACACACACACACACATATATATATATATATATATATATATATACGAGGTCTGTGAGGAAAGAATCCAACCTTTTTATTTTATGCAAAAAATATATGGATTTGATTCATATGTTTTTATGTCAGCCAAGCTTGAACCTTCGTGCACATGTGTGAGTTTTTCCACGCCTGTCGGTTGTGTCATTCGCCTGTGGGCAGGCTTTGAGTGAGCACTGGTCCACCCCTCTCGTCATTGTTTCATTGTGAGGAAATGGCGGAATGATTTGGGGTTTTTTTCCATCAGAATTTTTTCAGAAACTGTTAGAGACAAGCAGCTGGAAACCATTCAGAAACATTTATCTGGCTTTCGGTGAAAATTTTACGGGCTTCACAGAGAATAAGGAGTGTTACTACAGCTTTAAGGACGGCCCACAATGGCGCACGGCGCGCCACGCTCCGAGCCGCCATCGAGAGGCAGAAACCACCACATCATTGATACTTCTCCACAATTTCTCTTATACTCACTCGACTGGTAAGCACTGAAAGCCGAGATAGGCATGTCCCAACTTGTCCTTTAACACTCCGAAACGGAGGTGTTCCTTTGTCTCGCTCGACCAGCGAATCGGTCCTGATGCGCGAAGCCTCCGCTTGGCTTTCCATGACAAAATCTCTTGTTAAAAGTGAAATCTGCCGGAAAATGGTTGATGTCCAGCTCTTGTGATAACCAGAGAAATTGCACACGATGGTCCCGGCTCCACACAGCGATCCGTTTAGAAATGATGTGGTGGTTTCTGCCTCTCGATGGCGGCTCGGAGCGCGGCGCACTGTGCGCCATTGTGGGCCGTCCTTAAAGCCAGACAAATTTTTCGAATGGTTTCCAGCTGCTTGTCTCTAACAGTTTCTGAAAAAATTCTGATGGAAAAAAAGCCCAAATCATTCCGCCATTTCCTCGCAATGAAACGACGAGAGGGGTGGACCAGTGCTCACTCAAAGCCTTCCCACAGGCGAATGACGCAACCGACAGGCGTGGAAAAACTCACGCATGCACACGAAGGTTCAAGCTTGGCTGACGTAAAAACATATGAATCAAATCCATATATTTTTTGCATAAAATAAAAAGGTCGGATACTTTTCTCACAGACCTCGTATATAGATATATATATATATATGAAGAGTTCAGATGCAAAACCCGGTAAGTATTTTTTAAAAATGCATCTCTGAAGCACACGGCTGCTGTTATCAGCGGACTATCATGTGTCAGTTAATCATCACACACTGACACAGCAAACATCCAACATGGCAACATCCTCCTCACAGCTCCACACCGCACAGACACACAGAGATCACAGTCTGCTCAGCTGGACCCTGGAGGGGTTTTTAAAAGTATGTTTGGCTTTTGGACCACGGGACGCATGATTGCCTCTGATAGTTCCCAGCGGGGAAGGCAATCAGGCGAACAGAATCCCAACAGGTCTATTACACACACGTGGAGAAGGGAAGATTTTTCACTTACAATCAGTGTAATTCATGCACATGTACAGAATCAGATCACCCTGACCTCAGACGCACGTGCACTACAAGTGTCACATAGAAAGAACCAACAGAAAGAATTTATGGTGCCGCTGTGTTTTGTGCAATACGGAGAGTTTAAAGCAAGCATTTACTTTGGATTGATCTTTGTGTATTCCTGTGCCTCAAGAACAAAGAGGGAAAATCACTTTAAGCTCAGCAAACTAAGAAGACTTCAATTAAATCCCTCCATAACAAAAACTAAACACAACTCCACCATGTTGGCATAAATGTGTGGTTTGAGACGCCCCTATGTGAAGTAATGAACAAAGAATAAACACACTTCTAAGCACACACCATATTTTCCTAGGCAATAACTCAAAAAGCAGACGTGAACAATGACAGAAGAGACGGGAACACTGGGAATATGACATTTTTTTTTCCCATTTTATGGACAGCTGCCCTTTGCAGAAAATTACCTTCGTTAATTAGAAAAAGACTCGTCTGAGCAGTTTGTGTTGTTGTGTCGCAGCAAATTGTTAATTTATGATACTTCAAAATTTTTTCTCACTTCAAAAATATAATTTGGGTTCAAAGGTGTACAATTAAAAAAGAAAAGACACAGCAAAAGCAAACATGGCAGCTATTGTGGTGAGAATACGATTGGGAGTGTGCTACGTATGACATCACAGGGGAAACATCTTGGTATTTAAAAAAAAAACATGTCATAGGATGTTGCAATATTGCAGCTGAGACAAATTCCAGTTTGTGGTTATTACGAACACATAAAGATAATATCCCGAGTGGAATTTATTGTCAAGTTACTGCTATTTTAAGGATGAAATCACCAACCCATCAATCAAACGTGCTACTCTACTATACGGTTGAATTACAGTGAAGGACTTTAAAATTCAAAGGAATTTAGAGTGCATGTTATTCGGCTATCTTGTGCTTTTGTTGGATTTTGGCTGGTGTACCATTGTCAGACAATATCATGCTTGGCTTCAATATGTTTGGGAGAATGTAAGCTTTTCAACGATATCCAGATATTATGTGATATGGCTAATTAACATGACAGTTACTTGCTTTTTGAACATTTCTGTTGCTTCACAGGTCAACCACATTGAGACAGCTTGTAAATGGGAACTGACACAAATTTGTGTATCAAAGTTCACTGATAGTGAAGGACAGGTGAAATAGGTTAGTCAACCAGCTGGCCATGGCATATAGAAATTTAATTCAATTTTGCTGCCATGAAGCTAGTGTAACTGACCCTGTCCAGCTCCTCTATGCTGGCTTGACTATTGTAAGGCAACTGATAATTAACATTACTATACATAGTCCATGAACCCAAAGCCAACTTTGACTTAATTGGTACCACTTAAGGTGGCAAAACACCATTCACAATCCAGCCTTGGTATACCATGGCCGACACAAAAATGCATGATAGCAGGGTTTCAAAATTTAAAAATGTTCAAATCATATTGAAAACTATACCACATTATTTGTCTGATCATAGGGATTCCAAATATGCATAGTTTGGACAATCTATGACTGCAAGTTATGAAATTAGCTCCATAATATTCAGTCACAGATACGATAAACTATATCTTTTTGGAATCTTTATAATCAGATGAATAATGATTTATACTTTTGAGTATGACAGAAACATTTTTAAATTTTGACCACTGTGTAATCCTTCATTACCACTCTACCTAGCTACAGCTACCACCCTGATGATCATACCTGTGGGCTGAGCCGTGGGCAGCCTGGCTGGAGTGACGCACAGAGGCAGAAGGAAGGAAAGCCAGAATGAGCACCACAGAGCTGTCATTCCTCTGGATGACGAGGTGAGACACAGAGCAGCAAGGCCCAACCCCAACTTAGACAACATCCTCCATCTGCATGCTGTCCAGAAGAACAGTGGCCTCCAATGCCACAAGGGACTGTCCACAAATTCCCCACCACTGACCTGAAGACGAAAACAAAACCCAGTCATGCATTTAAAACAGCAAATTGAATGTTTTTGTCTGAATCTGGTAATGTCGTTCTGACCACATTTGCCTGGTGTAATCAGAAAATAATTACCACACATGGAAAATGAGAAGAAAATGAGGGTAAAGAAAATAAGACCGGAAAATTGAGCACACTCACAAACAGTTGTCTTCGGGTCTGAACCTCATATTCCACACAGATTTTTGAGGATTGTTGTCACGGCCACTGATTGTTTTGGCCAGATTGACATTACCATAGTGAAAAAAGACATCAGACTCAGCAACTTGAACAATTCAGGACAAAATCAGGAGTCTCGGCATATGTACCGGTGCTGTTTGGTGCTCCCCCCCCACCCCCGGGTCGTAGCTGGTAACAACTCAGGCAGACCAGTGATCCAGCATCCTTATTGATCAAAAATAGCAATATATCTGCCACAGGTAGGTGATACATGTGTGTCCCTTTGGCTTTGTTGGGGTCCTGAGCAATGAGGTACCTATATGTTGGATCATACTCAGGAAATCATGTCACATGACATTATTATTGGATGCATTGTGGCCGATATGTCATTATTTTCCACAAGTTTTAGGAGAAGTATCAAGTTTTGGAATACAGTGGTATTCCTGAGATGCTGAGTGTGTGTGTGTGTGTGTGTGTGTGTGTGTGTGTGTGTGTGTGTGTGTGTGTGTGTGTGTGTGTGTGTGTGTGTGTGTGTGTGTGTGTGTTGGGGTGGGGTACTTTTAATAATCTTTGGTAAAACTAAAGTATGTGGGGTGTATTTTTTAATATATATGTGTATGTGTGTGTGTGTTTGTGTGTGTGCATGTATGTATGCCACATATGTCTCTTACAACTTGTATTTGGCTTAAATGATGTTTAAAAGCAGGAGAATGTCTGTGAAAACACTGTGGAGCTTTGGCGATCTTTAACATTAAAAGTTAAACACATGAAAATGTTAAATGTACTATAAAACTATTTCTGCACTATATGACCCCTTTAATAATTTTCTTATTTGAGCAAATGTTTAATATTGTATGTTCATTTTCAAATCTTCCCCTTAAAGGTTAAAATCCAGATGACTTTTTTGTTTGTTTCTCTTTTTTTTTCAGTTTTACATTAAATAAATCCATGGCTGTGCTTAATTAATGATCGCTAAGGCTGAAACGAGCGTGCTGGTTCAAACAACACAATCACAGTTTAGATCACATTTCAGTGACTGTTAACTTATGTCTTCATGTAAAAATGACTTTATAGCCAGTTACATGTATAAGAAAAGCATTTTATTTTGACTTGTGTGGAGCACAACAGGAAAAACCGGAGCATTGATCATTTCAGCCTCAATGCTGCTGTGCTGACCACAGGGCAATAGGGATGTGCTCAAATTAAGTGGTTTCAAATTAATTTATATTTGACATGATTTCTTGTTATTTTATCACATTATTTTTGTTGGCATTATTAACAAAGTACATTTTTTCCCCAAGAAACATGCTGTTGATTTTCAGCCCAGTCTCATTGTATTAGATCATGAATCCCTCACAAAATGTTGTTGATTTTCGTGATGGGGTCACCAGAACCCTAACGTCCCATGATGGGTCCACAAAACAGCCCACTCTTAAAGCAGTGTGTGATCTATTAGATTGTGATACCATCACAAATCTACTCCATTTTGTAAGGGTATCACAATCTAATAGACTAGATCACTTTACATGACGCCATCATAAACTGCTCTGAGAGTGCATTTTGATTTCTCACTGTGGTTGTGGGATTGAACAATCCATATCGCAGGGCACTATCACACGGATGATGAATATGACACGGTTGTTCTACCCACCCTGAGGCTGTAGAGTCACAGCAAGTGCCTTCATAGATCTAACAGGTCTCATCTAAAGGTGCCTTGACACTTGCATGCATTTTGGCTCTGCACTCCCGTGCACTTTGACATGACAATGCCTCCCACTGTGTTGCGCTGAATGCTGCATTTTGTGCTGCTGGACACTGTGCATATAAAATAATTATTTTATAGCGCATTAATCATTTTCTCTTAGAATATGGCTGATGAAAACACCTCTAATCCCTTCCGGATTCACAGAGGACCATTCCAGCTACAGCTTCTCTCTCTCTCTCTCTCTCTCTCTCTCTCTCTCTGTCTCATGCCCTTCATGAAGTGGAGAATGCATTTGGAATAGTCTAAAGTGTAATTACTTGTAATATTGTAATGACTTGGTAAAACAGTTGCATGTTCATGTCCTTCTTATGAGCAGCTGTAAAATCATGTTTATGACAGATAACATCTCATTATAATCATTCAGATGAGCTGCCCTGTGATGCAGTGTGTTGACACATTCAATTGGACTCACACGCTGTGTTTTTTAATTGTTTGTGCAATGTTCACATGAAGTTCACATAATTAATGCGTGACGGAGATTTTGAACATTTCAAAATTTTCTTTGTGCACTGGCATGAAGCTGTGTACAGGTTACAACGGTTTATAATGAGTATACTCTCCTGCACGGCAGATTTCATGCAAGTGCGTGGATCAAATTTGTACAAGTGTCAAGGCACCTTAAGTCAGCATGTCTAAGGATTCTCTGGAAACACCTGGCACTGAAGACATCCAGTCATCACATTTGTTACTAGTTATTGTCAAGGTGTCACAACTGTGCTGTAAAACTACTAGGGCTGCAACAAACGATAATTTGGATCATCGATGAATCTGATGGGATTTCGACACGATTAATCGATTAATCGGATTAGTGGGGAATTTTTTTAAAATGTGCTAGGGAAACAGTTTTTCTCTCCTTCCATCACTTTATTTAACAACAGAACATTATTTGAAAACTTAAAACACTTGAAAATCAACAAATCATCAAATATCCCTTGGCTGTTGAAATATAAAATAATAAAGAATAAAACAGTTTATAATAAAGAAATAATTATTTCAAATGGCATTGCTTTATCAAAGTGCTGAGTTGCCATAAAACAACATTGAAACATATAAATGTTATAAAATATATGGTGAAAAAAGAGGTATTTTTGTTGCTGCAAATTAGCAATTAGCATAACCAGTTAACCATAAAACCTAAATCAAAAACTGTAGCCTCTTGCAACATTCTCTGTATAACTTGTAAACTATGTGGTCATTTCACAATGACACATGTGACTCATGTCTCTTTCTCTAAAATTGTATTGTAGCATTATTAGTTATTATTACTGTTATTATTGTTGCTATTATTATTAATATATAAATAAAAATAATAATAATACATAGTAATACATTTGATTCTTTTACGACAACAAACGCTGAGCCATTAATTATTATACAGAAAACAAATGCACAAACATGCTGAAATGCCAGCAGCTTAGTGCTAACTTTAACATTGAAAACGCCATAGACAAGACATACTAATGCGTTAGCATCGACGTTAGCATAAAATACATTTATCAACTGTTTCAGAAGACCATAACAGGTCAGTTTAACATAATAAAGGTAAATATTCCTCACAGACATATGCTCTTTAGGGTTTTAGTGGGGAAAAATTAAGATAAAGTGAAATAAAACAAATGAAACCAACGAAGCAGCAGCTCCAAACACTCCTTCATTGGTGCAAGATTCAAAGCAAAGCTTGGTTGATTATATGGAAGAAATGAAACATCTGTGGTAAAACAAAGTTATTTAGCAACTAATCGATGACTAAATTAGTTGACAACTATTTTAATAATCGATTTTAATCGATTAAGTCGATTAGTTGTTTCAGCTCTAAAAACTACTGTACACCCATCAGGACTCTGAAGACTTGAAGCTACCTCCAGTGTAAATACAATAATGTACATATCAATCAGCAGTCTGTAATCTACACGTCATCTTAACCTTGAACAAGACCCAACAGAAATATTTAGAAGACAGAGATAACTGACATTCTGACTCCTTTCTGCTTGAGAAGCTCTTGAGTGTGACATGCCACTGATTCACTCATCTTCCAGCAGGTTGCAGAACACTGACGTCTACAGTATCAATTGGCCGTCACGCCTTGAGGCTTGTAGGTCGTGCTTGCTGCTTGCTTAAACGTTGCTGGAATGCACCAAGGTGGACGGAGAGCAAACCCCACCCTCAACACGAACAACATAACTCTCACTGTCAGCTAAAAACTTCAGCCGCTCTTTCACGTGTCAGAGCAGTTTTGGATGTGAGCCGTACAGTACCCCTCCCCAGACAAAACCCCCCGCGAAAGCTGCACGCACGCCAACATTTCAGTGGGCTTTGCTCGCACACAGAGGTGCATTGTACGTGCACACAGTACAGAGAGAGGTTGTGTTGTCTTTAGTCTTAACACTGCTGTTTTTCTTTCCCTCTGAGAACTTGTGACCGGCTCCTTGCTCAGCACATACTGGAGCTCAGGCAGAGGCCAACTGAATCTGCAAGGTTCCGTTTGCACATTATCAGCTTGTAACACACAAAACACCAAATGGGGACTCATCACATGATGTACAGATAAAGTGGCACAATCCTAATCTAAACACCACCAGTACAACTACCGTGCTATCCCGTAGTGTACGTTTGTAATGTTCTTTCCGCTCACTGCAGCCCGAACTCACCTTCTTACAGCGCATGCTGTGGTTTGTTTATACAGTACGATAAGGCCTCCGCTCTCCAGGCGTAGCGGCGGCTGATTGCAGGCCTCGCCGATTCAAACTTTTTTGTTTTCTCTGGCAGGCGTGCACACAGAACGATCTCAGCATTTTACCAACTTTTGATTTTCTGATTTGTCAGAGCTTAAGAGTTGATTCATATCAGTGTGAAAATGTTTATCCCAAGAGCGTCTCTCATGACATGACTGACTCTTGAGCCATGTGAGAAGAAATGGGAACATAAAAGAGGCTTTGTATTAACTAATTTAGGGATGAATAACAATTTAGACAGGGTACAAAGATCTGATCATTTTCCAGGTTTTACGCAGTGATTGATAGGATGAAGTGCAGTGTTGCCACAGTTACTATGAAAAAGTAATCCAATTACTGATTACTCCTTAAAAAAGTAACTTAGCTACTTCACTGATTACTCAATTGTAAAAGTAACTAAGTTAGATTACTAGTTACTTTTTTAGTTACTTTCCCCAGCTGCCGACAACAACCCTCTACCACCTCAACATGACAATGATACCTGTTTTGCCAAAACTCACTTTACAGTCACCCTTTCTTGACTTCAATGAAAATAAATACTTGTTTTATAAAAAGTAAAATAAAGACCTCTTTCTTGACCTCATATTTAACTGTTGACAGCACTGTAACAGTAAAACTTACAATTTCTAACCTGCATTATTTATAAATGTAACTATTAAATTCTTTCTAACATTTTTCTAACATTTAAATTCTCTTTAAACATTTTACTTGTCGAAATTATTATTATTATAAGTAGTATTAGTAGTTATAGTAAAAAAAAAAAAAGGCTTCAAAATTGGACCTTTAATCTAGGGGTGTTGGGGGGGGGGGGCACATCCTTGCCCCACGCCCCCATTCCATCTGGATTCGTCCCTGTTTTGGCGTTTGAGCACAAAGAATGGATAACATTTATTTATGCAGAAAACATGACCAGATTTACAGGTAAGAACGTTTTATTGTGTTTTCACATCATGTGGTCCTCAGAAAGAGAGTTTAGGTGCATTTGAATGGAAAATAGTGTTAGTTGTTGATGTGTTGCAGAGGATCAGCTGTTTTTAACGAGCAGATATGGAGCTGCTCAGCTCAGAATTCTAAATAAAGGTGAAAAAAGCTTAAAAATGTCTTTGTAAAGCTCAGTGCAGGTGTGCTGTTGTCATGGCGCTTTAAGAGATGAGGTCGAGTCGTAGCTGCTGCAGAAAACTACGGATGAAAAGCTCACAGCTCACTTAAAGTGGGCAGTTCAGTCGAACCCCGACCCCCTGCCCACGGACCAAGTTTAATGCTGCTATCGACCCACAATGCAAAAATAATAGTAACGCACAGTGACTTGGAGAAGTAACTTTAATCTGATTACTGATTTGGAACGATTAACGCGTTAGATTACTTGTTACTAAAAAAAGTGGTCAGAATAGAGTAACCGGCATCACTGATGAAGTGAACAAAACCCAGTCGTGTTTGAGAATAGCCAAAAATGCCCTTCACTGACAGAACAACCACACTACATCTTCTATATTTTAATATTTACTTCAAAACTACATATAGTTACAAGATATTATGTTTGTGGACAATGTAACAGCTGTGACGTGTGTGGTATGACTGACAGATGGCTTCATGGTGGAGGTGGGTATCAATGATCAGCTCTAAGCCCTTTCTTTTTTGCAATGGTGATGGACAAGTGGATCAGTTTGATCACAAAACAGTTATTATGGACTATGAGGTTTGCAGCTGACATTGAGAGCTGTAATGACAGGTGGGAAAATGTTGAAACAAGGCCAGAAAGGCGGAGGTAGGCACTGGAAAGAAGGGGAATGAAGGAGTGTCTGAGTGAAATGGAGTATATGTTCTTGTTCATGGAATGGAGCGGTTGACAAGAGCAGAAATGGTGAAGGTAGATGACTTTTAAACACGTGGAGTTACAACACTGTAATGGACAGGTTGTCTACAGTTCTGGAAGTGGCAGAGATGGAGATGCTGCAGTTTTTCTTGGGAATGACGAGGATGGCCAGTATTAGACTGAGTGGATCAGAGGAACAGTGCACATAGGATGTCTTTGAGACAAAGTGAGAAAGGCAAGATTGAGATGGATGCTGAAAATGAAGCTGCCACGTTGGACTGAAGTGAAACACCAAAGGGAATATGGGGAGGAGACACATGGGGTCAGTGGGACAGAATGAGATCCAGAGGACAGGGTGAGATAGAGATGGTCAATCTGATGTGGCGACCCCTAACGACAGCAGACATGCACAAAACTGGAGGTGAACTCTGTACAGACTCCATAGCACACTAAAGTCACTTCGACTGAACTTCAGTATGCAGAGAAAAGGATCAAAAGGACCCAGCATGTAGTTCAGTGCCTTTGTGACGTTTTTGTGATAACATTTTCTTAAAGCATGAAAGCAAAACATAACTCCACTAAATCACGACAAGGAACACGACATGAACATTCATCATGCAGAACTCTCTTTACATTGTAACAGCTCAGAGGGAGAAAAACTCTTTGAATGTGGCTGAAATCATTGTCCTCCCTCTGTCCTGGGTAAGGCGGGGGGGGGGGGGGGGGGTCACATGTCACCACTCTCCCTTTGAGGGCAACCCAGTCTCACAGTTTGTGAGGCATTAATCTGTGGGTTTGTGATATCATCACAAAAATGGGAATGCTTTTCGTGACAGGGGCACAAATTCATTTTGTGATGGGGAGTGTGTGTGTGTGTGTGTGGGGGGGGGGGGGTGTTATGGATAGACTTAGGAGAAGGAGAAGGATTATAAATGGCAAAATTAAAAAAAAACATGTCACAAAAGCGACCTATTTTTATGACAGAACACAAAATAAAGCGTGAGACTGGGCTGTTTGAGGACCACTTGCGCACCCTCAGGTGAGAAGAGACTCAGCTTTAAAGCATTCTGCAGGCCGGCATGAATCTCGATGGAAAGCTCTGGAGACGGCCACGCGTCTGTGACTGTAACGGTAAAGCATCAAATGCACAGACCTTTGTCCTCTACAGAAAACAGATGATGCCTCCATCCCTGCATGGGCGTTCTAGAACCCGTGCAGGATGCAGCAAAAAGCAAACAGTTCATGAACACAGCTGATACGGTATAAACTCAAAAAGTAGAAAACAAATGGATAGTAGTCCTGGTAAGGGTCACGGGGCAGGACCTGATCCCAGCACTCAGCCAGTGAACGGTGGGGTACATGGTGGACAGGCGGCCTGTCTCATGTCCATCACAAGGACAAGAAGGTCATAATTCCCTATTAAAACATGTCATGAATACCACAGAAAATGAAACAGTAATGCACAGTAAAACTCTGTCACCATTGTCACAGAGACATTGTTTGGCCCTGTGGGGCCACTATAAAAATACACTATTAATTATAATGAGCAAAGTCTTAATATATTTATTATACAATACTATGTATTAAAATTGCTTAAATTAAAGATTTAGATTAAAGAGCTTCTCCATATTAAGTTGTCGTTGTCGTCCATTTGGCTGTTCCCGTTTTTTGTTCGGGGTCGCCACAGCGGATACAGCCAGATCTGCATCGCAATTTATGCAAATAATGCTAAGCACTGAAAACTTAAATATCTTGTGCAGCTACACTTTAAAGCAAAAATGTTGATCCTGTTTGTTGTTTTTACACTGACCTGTAAACCTACAAAGTAATCACCATTCATCGATTTTCAGTACTTGCTTACTCCAATTAAGGGTCACAGGGGCGCTGGAGCCTATCCCAGCAGTCATAGGGCGTGAGTACACCCTGGACAGGACACCAGTCTGTCACAGGGCTGCACACAGACAGACAAACACTCGCACACACTTAAAGTTTCCAACTCATCTAACCTGCATGTCTTTGGATGTGGGAGGAAGCCGGAGCACCCAGAGAGAACCCGTGCAAACACTGGGAGAACATGCAAACTCCACACAGAAAGGGCAGGAAGTGATCCCACAACCTTCTTGCTGTGAGTCATCAGCACTAACCAGTAACCCATAGTGCTGCACACAGTAATCACAATTGTATTCATAAAAAAGTAACTTTATTTAAAAAAAAAATAGACAAAATTCTCTAACTTTTTTTCAGAGTTTGAAATTTCATTTTTGGCACTTTACTAGGATATTATAGGAATTAGAAATTATGATCCTCCCCCCCCCCCCACACACACACACACCAGAAAGCATATTTATCCACATATACTTGGGTGCCTAAGACTCACATATGCTCAAGACCAGAGGATTCTCAGTTTAAATCCATCAAACAGTAAAATCGTGAAGGTCCCAAAATGCCAAGTTGCTCCAGGTGTGCATCTGACTGCCTTGCAAGCCGAGTGTGTGTGTGTGAATGGGTGAATCTGAGGCGTCACTGTAAAGAGGTTTGAACATCTAAACACTCCAGAAATGTAGTCCATAAGTGCTAATAGTGTCTGTCAGTCAAAAGGTCAGCGGGTCGATTTCTAACTACTACCCTGGAGCAAGAAACTGAACCCCAAACTGCTGTAATCCTGATCAAATCGGGCAGGGTACAGCATCAGTAAGGGCGTGAAATCATAACCCAAAATCTGAAAACACAATGACCCTACCACACATAAATGTGGGGAAAGATGAAGAAGAAAGAACTGAACATCAGCTGTAACTGAGGCTCCTACGTGGGAACATCTCAGGACTGTTTCCAAAAAAACAGGATGAATGAAGTCTCATAAGGTCACAAACATTTTCAGTCATGCCAGTGCAGAGAAATCTCAGCGGGGAGCTGCGCACTCCATAAGATCAATAACCTTCTGCTGTGAAAGCACACACACACACACACACACACGTGTGTATATATATATATATATATATATATATATATATATATATATATATATATATATATATATATATATATATATATATATGAAAGAAATATGAGCGTGAATGTGAGCGCTGTGCATAAAAGAGAAGAGCTTCTTCTAATGCAGAAGTGCAGCAAAAGCAAGAGACAACCCAAAAGGCTCGTGTTTGATTGAAAATCCGAAGCGCATCTATCGCCACTCACAGATTCAGCAGCGATACTCAGCAGACCGCGGCCCCTCGCCTCGGATGCTGCAGGCTGTAATTTGGCGATTGTCTTAACATCGCGGCTGAGCTGAGTGTCCAAAATCAGCATCTGAATTCCATCGAAAGGCGCGCGCGTTTGAAGATGAATGATCTGCTGCTGATGGCACAGAACCGCACGGTTCTTTCCTTCAAAGAGAAGAGAGGGGGAGGAGGGGGGAGCAGTCAGCTTTTTGGAGAAACTTCAGAGGTGATCAGAGGGAGTGTGGTTCCCACAGAGGACGTCACCGCTGCAGCGAGGAGAAGAAAGAGGCGTGCAGCCCACGTCTGACTTTTTCGGCTATACGCAAAGAAATATCTGAGTCAGAATAATCAAGATTCACACTAAAACCGCGCGTCTCTCAATTCAACACACTTTGACTGTGAAACTCGTTTTCGCACAGAATATTTATAGGTTTTTTTTTTCGCAGGTGTCTTCAAAACCTCCGGGTGATTAAAACCCGTGCGTAATTACGCAGTCACGGAGTGAGACGCGCCAGTTACGCACGGACCGAATAGCGGCCAGGCGTTCCCTTTGCCCCACCTGTGTGAAGGCACGACCGTGAGCCGGTCTGACAGCACCCACGCTAAGTGCACGCACCCGCGCGCGCACAAACAATGCGTAACAACGCCTCAGAGAGTTGAGAGTGCAACCTGTACTTCATAACTACAAGGAAGTGAACTGGTTTTCTGTCATCAGGCTGCATGCATAATAATAATAATAATAATAATAATAATAATAATCTCACCAGATCTTTTCCGTTTCGGCAGTAAATGTCAGTGCTTTGGTTGTACCAAGCAATCAGGGGGGGGGGGGGGGGGGGGGGGAACAGCGTTTATTCTCCGTTAAACTTCATGAAACCCGCAAAAACTCGTTTTAAATCCTTTAAGTCCTCACATTTGGCGCTTTTATGGAGGAGGGAAAAAAAAAGTCCAAAATCCCCGAGTCCTCGCCTCAGGCAGCGCCGCTGAGAAAACCAACTTCTCTACTAAATCCTAGTTTCCAGTGCGCGCTGCGGTCCAAAGTGTCCAAACGTCCCAGACACCTTCATCCTGCCGTACGTAGGACAGCGAGGAGCGAGCAGCAGGAGGAGGAGGACAGGGAGCAGAGGAAGCGGCTTCAGTGTCTCCTCTCTGGCGCAGATGTCAGTCGGTGCGTTTTGTTACTTCGGACCAACCAACGCGGACTGGTGTCTCTCCTCCGCGGGCAGCCTGAGATGTACCGGAGCAGTGCGCGCTGCTGACGTCAAGACAGCCTGAGTAAGAAACGACAGAAGTTCCGGTTTGTACTTTCAAAATGAAATTATTCCAACACTATACACAGAATGCTTATCAAACTCCCCAAATTAATAAATGAAAACACTTTCCTTTAATGTTGTAGAATATATTATATTAGAATTTGCAAATTATGAAATGATGGAGCACTGTAGTCATAATTCAGTGATACAATATGCATTTTGCTTACAAAATGTCATGAAAGTTAAAAAAAAAATTCAACCCATTAAATATAACCACAGTTTCCAAGTAGTTTCATTAAAATTATCAAAGCTGCTGCGTTCACTTATATTTTAATTTCATTTACACTTATTGATTGACAGAATTAACTTATGCAACATTAACATAATAACAATAATAATAATAATAATAATTCTCTCAGGTGCCCTTGCCGGTGTGCAATTGTGCAAGTTGCATGACAGCATGCTTTACACAACGCAGTCTATTTTTCCAATACGTATCACGTCATTTATCTAAATTAACATTCAAAACACTTTCAATCACAGGCTTTTATTTTGAAAGCCAACATCCCTGCTGCGGTGAGTTTGGCTTGACGCTACTCTCCTGTGCGCTGCGGTCCCGCCGAGCTCCGACCCTCCTCCTGATGTGCCCTGGCTGCTCCGCAGGGATCTGTGCGCCTTTACGCACAGCAGCAGGAGGAGCAGCGGCGGAGTGCGGGCAGCAGGGGAGGGTGCAGGAGATCAGATTTCGTTCCACCGCTCCTCAGGGGCCGCAGGAGGCAGCAAGCGTCCCCCAAACCGTGGTTTGTATTCATTCAGAAAACCTCCATCAAATCAGGCGTCATTCATGAGCAGCAGAACATGATGTGTGCTTTACTGGTTTCCACTGTCAGGGGCCAGAGGGACATAATCTGCCTGTTTTTCTGCCAGTACGTGGAAGTTAGAGGCAGAAATCCACCGAGTGTGACAGAATGTGGAGACTTAGTGATAACCAGAGTTCATATCTTATCTTGGCTCCCACAGGGCTTCAGGGGTGCCAAAGCTGGACAGAAACCCTGAACCATGTCACGCACTTTGTTACATCAGAACCATTTGTGTTTCAAGCTGTTTGTTTATCTGTGAAGGCAGTTGATGAAGATTTAGCAAATATCCTCAGTGGACTCAAATCATTAAATACAGATGTGGTCTAATGTGTTCAGGGTGCTCAATAAGGAAAAACAGAAAAGCTGTTTGAGTGAAATGATGCGTTCACGCCTTGTTTTTGCACCCAACACTAAAAAAAGTAACTGCTGAAAGATAATTCTTTTTTATATTTACAATCCTAGCTATATTTAAAAATCTTCAGTGCTCCACTCACCTTTAACTGTGGCACAGATTGATTAAAAAAATACTATAAAAAATACAAATAAGAGTGAACACAGAAGCCATCCTGAGAGTTGTAAAAATTCACTGACACTCAAAATAGCAGCAAAATAACATCATTTTTCAGTGTGTGCCAACACAGTATTTTTGTTGTCGTTTTTTTGGATTATCTCTGTCTCTATCTGTTTACTGCTGCCCTGTGGGTCACTTTTATCAGTTGTTTGAAACATTCCATATACATAGTAAACAATAGAATGCATTCTGGAAAGTTTGTTGTGTGCGTAGAAGTTCTTTCCCTCGCAGTTTTTCCTACAAAATCTGCATCCAACAACTGGCAAATCCACATCCGCAAAAATAAGAGCTAGAAAAATTTAAAAAAAAAATCAGCATCTGCATCATTTGACCTCAAAAATATTTGGTGGCTGGTGTCATTCGATTTGTGTAATTCCAAATTAATATGTTAATTACAATCCGTGTCCGTTAATCCGTACACATGTAAGAATTGTCCTCACTTGCTATAGGATCCATGCAAAATATTACCCATAGCTATACAATCCGTCTGCACAAGCATATATTTGATCAAAACATCTTCCCCACACACTGAACAAACTTTCCATTCTGGAATAGAATAAAATGACCGTCAGAAAATATAAAACAATACGTTGTGAGTCTCTGTGGTAAAATAGCAAAGGTTAACATACTTCTTTAGTTGGTAGTTATTGCATGGCTTTGCCTTACAATATAAAGCACCTTGGGGCGACTAGAAGGAGAGAGCATATTTCACCCATATTGGCCTCTCTTCATTGGCTTCCTGTTAATTCTAGAATAGAATTTAAAATTCTTCTTCTTACTTATAAGGTTTTGAATAATCAGGTCCCATCTTATCTTAGGGACCTCATAGTACCATATCACCCCAATAGAGCGCTTCACTCTCAGACTGCAGGCTTACTTGTAGTTCCTAGGGTTTGTAAGAGTAGAATGGGAGGCAGAGCCTTCAGCTTTCAGGCTTTTACATAATTATTGTATGGCCTTGCCTTACAATATAAAGCGCCTTGGGGCAACTGTTTGTTGTGATTTGGCGCTATATAAAAAAAAAAAATAAATTGAATTGAATTGGGGCAACTGTTTGTTGTGATTTGGCGCTATATAAATAAAATTGATTTGATTTAGTGTTAGCCAATAAGCCAGCTAACATACAGCTAGCGCAGCTTCAGCTGCATATCTTGAACATGACTGAACATGGAAGAACAAAATGGGACATTTAGTCTTCAGAAGACATTTTTCAGTATGAGGACTACAGGTGGGTAAATTGTCCCTATTGGCATTTAACAATATCACCAGCAGCCAGGGGCGGCCTGTGGCATAGGTAGTTGCCTATGGCACCAAACATAAAACCTGGGGCACCATCATTTCCACAGCTGGCCCTGCCAACAACATGTGTTGTATGAAATCTTAAAATCCAAGGCATTAAGATGTACAGTATAGAAGTTTAAGGCTGGGAAAAAGATAGTTTGAGTTCATTTGTACCATATTTGTATGTAAGAAAGGCTGAGCCCTCAGCATGCGCAAATGCCCGTAAACACACCACAATGAATAAACCCTAACCCTAACCCCTGGGAGGGGGGGGTCTGCTAACAATGTTTTAATATGACTAAAAAAGTGAACTTGGCCATTAGAGTGTAAATCATGATTTTCTGATGGATGTGCTTTTCCATTAGTAGCCTGTCAAGTCGAGGTTTGTCCAGCCAGTCAAACCTGAACAGTAAATCACCATTAATGTGACATATATTGTAGCCTGTCTGCTAATTAGTGCTGTCAGTACACAAGTGATGGCACCGAAGACAGCGTTAAACAACACACCATTTACCGCCATCTCTTAAACTGTGTTTTCAGAAGGCAAGTTTATGACGCCATAAAGCAGAGTGGCCCTCCGCTAAGTGACACGGGCAAGTTGGAGTGTGCCATCACTTCCCTGTGTGTCAGAGAGAGAGAGAAAGAGAGATAAAGTGAACTTACATTAATCCTTCATGTAGTTTTTTTTAATTGGCTGATCAAGTTAAAATGATGACAGACTTGGTTTCTTCACCAAAAAACAAACAAACAAACAAACAAACAAACAACAAAACAATACAAATGTGAAGTGTGTTTGCACCATAATGAGTACATATGTGCACAGTATTCTGTGTGACCTGAAAATGTACATATGATGAAATTAATCTATCAAAATCATGTTCAAGTAATAAGTTTTAGAAAAAACCTGACACCTTCATTCATATGTGTAAGGAACCAGACAGTGGATCCTCAAGCAATGAACAATGTTTACAGGGTTAAAAAAAGAGAAGAGTTTATTAACAACAGCAGTATTCAAAGGCAGCCTTGGTTAATTACAGGGGTGATCAAACCTTAGTAGTGACAGTGTCCAAAAACAGGTGGCTATTTCTCAATAGAAGTATCAACAGGAGGACAAGCACACAGAAGGTCAGTAAACAGGGCAACAATGTTTCAGAGGGAAAAAGCTGACAGGTTATCCAAAAACAAGCACGGGTAAAAACAAACAACAACAAAAAAACCCCAAAACAAAACAAAACAAAGAGACAGTCCTACCGGCAAGCAACATGCCAAAAATGGAGCAGACAATTATCTGAAGAGCAGACAATTATCAATTATTTGAGGTTACAGGAGGTGAAAGATCATACATGGGTGATCAGGTACACTGGAGAATAACTAGAGGAATAAGTGAGAGAAAGCTGGATGGAAATAAGACAATCTGGTGGAGAACACAAGGGAGAGCATGCTTTTTCCAGGATAAGCGCAAATTAAAGACAGAAATGCAGAGACACGAGAGGATGGATTAACAGACATGGAAACACTGATAAATGGAGAGAACAGGATAGATGAATACTAATAATGAAAACAGAAAACAGTGATCACAGGAGAAACAAACAATAGAGATTTATGTGTACAGAGTGGCAGATGTAAAAATTCTAAATTCTTCTTCTGTTATTTCTTGTCTTTGTGTCCTACACTAAAATCAAATCATGCCAAATCATTTGAGGTGTGGTCTTCAAACAATATAAATCTATGGTAAATATTTCACATCATTTTCATACAATACCTTGAGAGAAGCAACAGCTACATGTTGACAGAAGTAAGTTAAGAAGTGAGTATGGTGACAATGAAGGCTCACTAAAACTTTGGAATACAGAGAAACGTCGGTGGAAGAGAGGCGAGCCCACAAAGAAAAGCCAGCCGGTCAGCAGAGGTCATACAGATGGTGAGAATGCTCAGTCAGACAGCTCGGGTACTGATGGGCAAACTGACCAAATGACCTCTGTGCGTGTGAACACACACACACACACACACGCTTGTGTTAGCAGGAAAAACAAAACTCCCCCCTGTGTGACACCCTAACTTTGAAATGAACACACAAACCCATGTCCCCCCCCCCCCGAGGAAACAGATCGGCCAGAGATGAAAGGTGAGGCCTTTTCATTTAAAATGGAGTTAAAAATTAAACAGCAGGAACGCCTCGGTGTGTTTGCTAAGCTGCGATGACCCAACCTGAAAAATATCCTGAAAAGCTCAATAAATTCTTTTTCCTCTGCCTGACTGTTTGTTATCAGCCTGCATATTTTCACTGATAAGACAATGAAGTCGTTGCATTGGCTGTTCTGGGCATGCGTGTGAGAAAAGTGTGTATGTGTGTGTGTGTGTGTGGGGGGGGGGTTCATACTAACTTTGTCTGTCAAAGGTACACAAAAGGTGCACAACTAAACATTAACTATAACAATTAAAAAAAAAGCACAGCTAAGGAGGAGTTTATCATAGAGGCAGTTTTGCACTCAGCTTGATGCAACCAACGGTCCGTGCTCACCTGCTGATCCATGTGCACATTTTCTGATTTGGGTGATATTTAGCAAAGTTGCACACAAACATAAAATCACTTACTTGAACATTGCTATGTAAAATTTTTATTTATTTTCCTGATACAAATGAAACACAAGCAGCCACAGATCTGATTTGGCATTAAACATGTGCCCACCAGATCCACACGATTCATTCAATCCAGATCACTTTCTGCAGGTTAGTATAAAGTGACTATAATGTTGTGACCCCAGTGCAGAGAACAGACCAGGTGATTAACCCTATGGCCTTACTGTATGGTTAATTGTCTGAACGGACCATCTAGAAGTCGGTGCGCCGGTATTTCAGTTAAATGAAATATTAGTTTTATATCATTTGCATGTTAGCACCATTATCAATAAATTTCAGGTCTCAATAACATTGTGAAACATGCACTGATGGTGTAATAGTTAATCAGGCAATATGCCAGTCATATTTTGTTATACTTGCCCCAAGCCACCTATTATTATACCAACTACAACACCACCACCAACAGCAGCAACAACAACAAAACAAACAAAAATACTAGGCAGTCCTAGCATTGTGTGTTAATTAAACACCGAAACCAAAGTTACCCAGTCAACCTGAACTTGTTTGGGGACTCAGAGATGGTGGCCATGTTCAGGCTTCATTCATATACCCTCCAAACCAAACACCATACACCCCTAGACACCATCCCTGTATCCATTTATTTTGGCTGGGATTTAGGCACAGTAAGGCACTTCAGAGATGACCCCTTTTCAGATTGTAACTCTGTTTCTTCAGCAAACCTTTGGATGTTGTCAAGGAGGGTTTCTCCAGTATACTGTAGTTAACGGGCTATGTAACTCTAGATATCACGATCTGGTCAGTGCCTGACTCCGCTTAGCTTCCAGCAACCCATAAATGGATAAAGGGGTGGAGCGTGTTGATGTCAATGTTGTTCTCTGCATTGTTATGTCTTCAGAGCATGGCTATAGTAGATGGCCACCCTACTGAGTTTGCTCTACTTGAGGTTTATTCCTGTAAAATATGTTCTTAAAAACAAACAAACAAATAAAAAAACAGATATGTGAGTTTTTTCTTATCCCTGCCATCCATGTGCTTGCTCATAGGATGAGTAAGGTGTAGACCTTTCTTGTTGTGATTTGGCACTATATAAATAAAATTGATTTTATTTTATTTGTGTATAGCACTTTGGTATGCCGTGTATTTATGATTTGGTGCTGTATAAATAGAAATTAAATGAAATGTCAATTTTTATCTGTGGCCATATTTGATGGCCATTGGCTATTGCAAAGGCAATAATTTCTGTCCGTCCGTCCATCTGTGCTCAGTTTAAATCCAGTCCTATTACTGCCAGAGTCTTCAAATTTACAGGGAACATTCTTGGGACACATACCTTGAACAAGTTCAAAGATGGCTAACCTTGACCTATTTTAAGAGGTATTCAATTGAATATAGGTTGAAGAGGATTTGCAAATCATTGTTTTCTGTTTTTGATTTACATTTTACACAACATCCCAACTTCATTGGAATTGGGGTATGTTGCAGATGTTAGTGTGCATGCTAACTTCTGCTAACAACTTATCAGGAACAATAATTTTGTAGTAGGTAGACAGGCGTGCACATTCTGACCATGCATTTTGTAAATGTCAACCCTGCAGAAGGAGGTGCAGTGTGCTGTGGGTCTTTGCATTGATTTCCATGTAAGCACAGCTGTAACACAACTCAGACTGAAATGAGATCAACAGGTCTGAAGTGCGATGTGAGGTGAGCCGAGTGCACTGCTGAGCTCCGCGGGGTTCCCGGCGCACTGTTTGTGCTGTCTCTCTTTCTCCGCTGGTCATAATGATCTCTGTAATGGGAATGTTTATCTACAGAGGTGAAGGTAGAGACCTGAGCCCATCCTCCTGCTTGGCACGCTGTTGCTATTGTTATGTTTGTCTTGCAGACCACTGAGCTGTGAGTCGCTTTCACACCGCTGTGCGATGTTTGCCTCGCTGTGTGACAGAAGGCTTGTTGGTGATGGTGCAAAACATTTTGACAGCTCAACTTTGAGCTCCAGGGTGCTGAGAGAAAGAAGAAAAGCAAATCACTGAGATAGATACAAGTGGATCACTGCGCTGAAGAGTCTGAGTGAATTCCCATAAGGAAGCTGGTTTTAAGAACATTCCCTGAAGTGAGCACTAAAATTGTAGTCGTGATATTTGCGTTCAAATCAGGAGAACCAGAGCCCATTACGCTGCATTCCATTGTACACAAATTCAGAAAAAAAAAAAAGAGGTCCAACTCAGAAAAGTGCAATGAAACAGCCACTTGAGTCGGAATGCCAAGTCAGAAACTCGAGCAAAATCTGTATAGATATCAAGTGTGCTGGTTTGACGTCACAGCAATATGACGGCGCGCACAGTAAGAAGTAAGCACATTTCTGTCCATTTTTACTTGTATGCTGTGATGGTGGGTTTTATCCAGTAATTGTATCTGATGAGTTGCTGACTTGAGTTGTGGGTCTTGGTGTTGTTGTCAGTATAGTGGGGGGGTCACAAGCTCATAACAATCCCCTTCCTGAGATAGCAGATTAAAATATTGAGGAAAGGAACTCAATGACCATAGCCATACAAACATTGTGGGCATCCATGTTTTCCCAAACAGATGCACTGGAATGCATTTAGAGTGGACATCACAAATACCAACTTGAAATTATTGACTTTTGACGTGCAAGGGATTATAGACCCCATACGTCCTGATCTCATTAAGGGCATCCGGCGTAAAACACGTGCAAATAGTACTGTGGTGACCCCGAACAGCAAACGGGATCAGCCGAATAGACAACAACATCTTGATCTCATTAGATCACACGATTATTGCATATCCACCAGCTTGGTTGGTAAGGTTGGAGTTGTTCTGCACCCAACAACGTGACTGGACAATCCTAAAATCTTAAAATATTTTCTTATTTTGGCCCTTTTGGCTCAAAGGAAACAAAGTGGTTTCACGTTGAACATATGAACCAGTAGACATGGACAAAAGAAGGGTATTTCTTTCTACAGATTTCTGTCAAATCCAGAAACAGAAATAAAATGGGTCATAGCTGTAAAGTGGGAGATAATAGAGCCATCTTCAACAAGCAGGCCAAGTAGCAAACATTTTCCAGATAGTAAGTTTTTTTCAACTTATTTAGCTTGAATACCATCAGCTTATTTAGACAAAGCTGAAAAAGGGCATATTTCTTGGTTTTCATACTTCCCGAAGCAAGGCCAGGTACCAATTTTTAGGGGTGTGTAGTCGTGGCACAATGCAGATGAAGTGTTTTGTCCAAGGACACAGGAAACCTAATGCCACACCTGGGGTGGAACCTTGGTTTGTAGAAGAAGTACAGTAAAGCCCGCATGTAATGGATTCAGGTGGACCATCAAAGTTTGTCCGTTATAGACAAAATCCGTTATATATATAAAACGGGCAAAATCATTATATGTATTTAACGGATTAGTTACAGTCAGGAGGCGTCAAAAGACCTGTGGGAAATCCTGAATCGGGACCTGCCTCATTTAATGACTGGTTCAAAAATTCTTCTGAAAAAATAAACGCCTGCCGTAAATATGCAGCAGACATTATGTGCATTAAAAAGATTACATTTGGTGGAGTAACTCTTTTTTTTCTAAGTCCGCTGCACACGGAATCCTAAACCCTGATTTATACTTCTGCAGCTCTGTAACTCTATGCCATGCAATAACGTTAATGTGCGTAACAGTTTTAAAGTTCAACATCGTGTCTTTATGCAATTTTTCTGAATTATGCTTTTTCTGGATTATTTTTTCTGGATTTTCTGGAGAATTTGTCCCTCAACGAGCTTTTCTTTCTACAACCTCCAAATCAAAGGTAGGTAATTTCCTCCATGAATTGCTGGTGTAATCAGTTGCTCACTGCAAAAACTTTTAAAATATGACAGGACAAGGAAGGAGTGAAAATGTAAAGGTAGCAGGTGCACAGACGACGGGTCCCGTCGGTTTGAAAAAAAAAAAATTTTGCGAGTGTCAGTGCTGAACTTTAATTTCATACCTCTGTTAATTTGCACGTCCAGAATGCTCTGTCCGGTACACGCGAGGGGTTTTTAATGGTGCATTGTGGTCGGACAGAAAATTTTAGTTGATGTAAGCAAAAATCCGTTATACAAAATCCAGTATATATGGTATTTATTACATGGAAAACCATACAAAAACATCCGGTACATACGGTTATTACATGGAAAACCATACAAAAACATCCGGTACATACGATGTTTATTACATGGAAAATCATACAAAACCATCCGGTACATACAACGTTTATTACATGGAAAATCAGACAAAAACATCCGGTACATACGGTGTTTATTACATGGAAAACCATACAAAAACATCCGGTGCATCCGGTGTTTATTACATGGAAAACCAGACAAAAACATCCGGTACATCCGGTGTTTATTACATGAAAAATCAGACAAAAACATCCGGTACATCCGGTGTTTATTACATGGAAAACCAGACAAAAACATCCGGTACATACAGTGTTTATTACATGGAAAACCAGACAAAAACATTCGGTACATCCGGTGTTTATTACATGAAAAATCAGACAAAAACATCTGGTGCATCCGGTGTTTATTACATGGAAAATCAGACAAAAACATCCGGTGTTTATTACATGGAAAACCATACAAAAACATCCGGTGTTTATTACATGGAAAACCATACAAAAACATTCGGTACATCCGATGTTTATTCCATGGAAAACCATACAAAAACATCCGATGTTTATTACATGGAAAACCATACAAGAACATTCGGTACATCCGGTGTTTATTACATGGAAAACCATACAAAAACATCCGGTGTTTATTCCATGGAAAACCATACAAAAACATTCGGTACATCCGGTGTTTATTCCATGGAAAACCATACAAAAACATCCGGTGTTTATTCCATGGAAAACCATACAAAAACATCCGGTGTTTATTCCATGGAAAACCATACAAAAACATCCGGTGTTTATTCCATGGAAAACCATACAAAAACATCCGATGTTTATTACATGGAAAACCATACAAAAACATTCAGTACATCCGGTGTTTATTCCATGGAAAACCATACAAAAACATCCAGTGTTTATTCCATGGAAAACCATACAAAAACATCCGGTGTTTATTCCATGGAAAACCATACAAAAACATCCGGTGTTTATTCCATGGAAAACCATACAAAAACATCCGGTGTTTTTTACATGGAAAACCATACAAAAACATCCGATGTTTATTACATGGAAAACCATACAAAAACATTCGGTACATCCGGTGTTTATTCCATGGAAAACCATACAAAAACATCCGGTGTTTATTCCATGGAAAACCATACAAAAACATCCGGTACATCCGGTGTTTATTCCATGGAAAACCATACAAAAACATCCAGTACATCCGGTGTTTATTACATGGAAATCCATACAAAAGCATTGGGACTTTTGCTTTTGACTGGAATATCCGGTTTATACGATGACCGTTTAGGAGAGTTTTGCTGTAGTTGTACATCCGATATCAG
This sequence comes from Thalassophryne amazonica, assembly GCF_902500255.1. NCBI lineage: Eukaryota > Metazoa > Chordata > Actinopteri > Batrachoidiformes > Batrachoididae > Thalassophryne > Thalassophryne amazonica. The sequence goes on along the minus strand of NC_047121.1, from coordinate 17,258,410 downwards.
CTCCAGATTCCATGACATGAAGCGGATGACAGTCCATTATTTTCCCTGCATGGGACACCGGTCCATCACAGGTCACTTCCACACATACCAATTTACAGCTGGGTGGACTGGGACACAAGGGCACAGGTACACCGCTGGAATGTAATGTAACACTAGGTTGGTAGTTTAAGTCTGTTGCCACAAAACCACCTGCTCTGTCCCACAGCAGTGGGAGAATGACGTATTGTCTCTGCTGTCCCAAGTCACAGCGGCTGTTTATTCCGTGTCGGGTGAGTCCGTCTCTGTTTCCAGCTTGGGCTTCACCTCCCCTCTGCTCCGATTATACAGGCCGAGGTGTAAACCTGAGAGTCACCGGAGCAAACAAAATGAGCCCTCAGCTGTGTTTACCTTTGCACTCATCCCCCAAAAAACTCCAAGGGCCAGAAAACAGCTCCTTTATTTTCTTCTCAGGGACACGCTGCTGTTTATGGGACATAGGCAACACCAGCGGTACAATGCCACAAAGGTTCAGTTCGAGCCAAACTCAACTCTCTGGTAAAAATCAAAGGAGACAAAAGATTCTACGTGAGGCCTGAATTCAGACGAGTCGGGCTTTGAGAAAGAGTGAGGGATTTGTAGAAACGACAGACTGAATTAGATAAAAGAAGGAACATTTTCAGGTTTCCTGCAAGCGTCTTCTGTTCAAGGCGAAGCTTAAACACTTCAGCGTGATCAAACACTGTGGCCTTATCTAATCAGGAGGCTGAACGTCACATCATATCGTGGTTAAATAGTCGGCAGAGAGCGCGCTTGGCACGAAGTGAAGAACATAAAACGATTAAAAACATAACAACATCTAAAGTTTAGCATGCTGTGTTTTGGCCGCGTGCCCAGACAGCTTTAAAGAAAAAATAGATATATTTATGGGACTTTATTGATATAAGCTTGAGATGCTGGTGTTGGCTTGAATTAGAGAGAAATGCATCTTTTTTCTTCCTGTCTGCTCACATAATTCATAAAAAAAGATAAAAACGAGCACTTAAATGGGTTAAAGTAGCAGAATTAGACAACAGAAGTGCAGTAAATTATCTTATTGCAACAGAAATGAACTGACACTGAGATAAATACAAGTAGATTGTTTTTTCTTTTGTTTAGGTTCTTGCATTAATACTTTCCTTTTAATTTCTTATTACGTCTGCCAAGGATCAAAATCAAAATCATCAGTGTTTATTTATTTGTCTGTGTTTTAGCAGGACTGTGTCAAAACTACTGCACAGGTTTTGATTTTTTTTTATTTTTTTTACCACAGATAGATTTTAGGCCATGGAAGACTCCATTATCTTTTGGCGGTGATCCAGATCTGGATTCTGGATCAAGATTTCACTATTAGGACATCGAAAACTCCAGATCCGGATTCTGACTCAGGAGGTCACTTTATAGGCTTTTAGGGATTACATCAAAACTACTGCATGGATTTTGACAAAACCTTCACCACCGATAGACATTAGGTCATGGAAGACTCCATTAAATTTTGGAGTGGATCGGGATCAAGAAGCCCATTCTGGATCAATTCTTAAATTTTCACCATTTTGAGGATCAGGATCTTGCCAAAATTTAAATCATATATGGCTGCTGTACAAAGGCAGACCCTGTTAGTGTTGGATGTTGGAAGCAGTGATGAGGGGTCAGGGGAGGCAGGTGAGGCACAGTCTCACCTGTCATCATGGAAAGTAAAAAAATGCAAAATGAAAAAATAAATTAAATGGTTATATTTATCTAGTGATTTGTGCTATAAAGTTATTTTCCTTTCAACTTCACCAGTTTTAGATTATTTTTTATTCAAAATCACTGAATCTTCACATTTGCCTTCCTAGGGAGGTGTTCCAGGCACGTCCAGCTGGGAGGAGACCCCTGGAGAGACCATCGATTTCTGTTTAATCCATTAGATGGCGGATGCAGCCTGTGAGCTGTTGCCAGCAGCTGTCATCTTGCTTACCATGATTCCGCGTCATCAGGCATTAGATTAAATCGAAATCTATGACGTGCTGACTTAAACTTGGGCTAAAGTGATCTGAAAATGCTGTTTTGTGCAGTGTTCAGGTGCTACGACAAGCTGACAAAGTAGTATCAGCTGGTTGAATAAAGGTTAAATAAATAAAAAATAAATAATAAACTGTGGAGTGAGCTTTCATAAGTGTGTATTATATGTAATATAAATGATGTGGGGAAATGACTGAAATTGCTGAAAAAAAGGTATAGAGTGATTTATTTTTTGTGTCGATCTGTATTCTGTAATGACTTCAGCTTTACTGCCTGAATGCTATATCGTGATAAATATCTCACCATTTGTTTAGCAATTCAATTTCATAAGTCTCACTTTCATAAGTCTCAATTTATACCTTTTTAATTGGCCTCAGGTTTTTTTCTTCACATCAGGTTTTCCATCCTGAGATACTCTGTAAGAGCAAATTCATAGAATGGAAATGTTTTTTCTCTCAGTTTGGTGGGTCACATGACAGTCACTTTGACATTTTATATTCTACTAATATAAACATGAATGAGATTAATTTCTCTATGATATACTCCATGTTGTAGTGTTTTCAGATTTCTTTCAGAATTCCAGATTTCTGGTCCAGAAATTATTGAATAATCTTACTTTCACCCTGGCTGGTGTGGTTGTTACATTTTATTTATATTATTTATTATTTCTGAGGAGAAACGCTCCATAAAAGCGGTGCTGCGGGTGTGTTAAGAGCATCCTTTAATATTAATATCTTTAATATGATGCGACCATCCGAAGCTCTTACTTTCACCTCTGACTATATACCATCTTTAACTTCATAATGAAATTAATTAAGGATCAGACTCTCGTGTTGCGGCAGACATAATGTGTTTGACAAACTGATAGTATTATTTTCTGCCTGGACTGGGATGAACAAATTCATTAAAGTCTATTATATAAATAGACTGATCTGTATTTGTTTGCACAAATAGTGGCTGTACAAATGTGAGAATGAGTTTGAATAAATGTAACAGAACAGTAATAGCACAGAAAATGCAGATTTATTCTGAAACTCTCTTAACCCTCTGGGGTCCGAGGGCATTTTTTGGACAGTTCACTCGCCTGGCATAAATGTTTTATTATTGCTGTTAACAGCTCTCCCTGCATCCCACAATCAAGTTTTATGTCTCTTTTTTTCAGGACACCCTGTGCTTTCAGAATATATATGTTTTTGTTGTGTTTTATGTGTAATAAAGGTTTACAAACAAAAATAAGAAAGAAAAATGTTTAATTTTCCACACACATTTATTCAAAACACACAGCAAACTATAATAAACAACTGTTTTGACACTTTATAAAGGTAATTTGAGGTCTTGTGTGAAAGACTGGACAACAAAAAGGTTCAAACAAGAAACACATGCACATTTTGAACAATATGCACAAAATGGTCTATGCGTTTTTTTTGGTCTTCATCTCAAAGCAATTTCTGTCTGCTATTACACAAAAGTTACAACACAAACTTCTACTTCTATTCTGTTTTGGACTGTTCTGTGCTGCTCCTAAACCAGCTTTCACATGAGATTGTCATCGGAGGCTCTCCGTCTGCTCCATCTGCTTTCACTGATCGCTGTGTGTAATGGCGCAGGGCACACTGAGTATGTACTAATAGTATGTACTCACTGGAGCACCCAGGGGGCTATTCAAACAGGCCAACTAGTAACATATCACTCCTGAAAACGATCTTTGGCTTTTCACGTGAGGTAAATCTGCCCTACAGTTGGATGTTGTAAAACCATGTGATGGTGAACCAATTCCGAATGGACACTCACATTGCGCACGTCATCACACAGCTTCTATGAGGAGTACAAAGATTTCCAATGGCTGGCTTGAAAGTCCGCGGAGTTAACTTTTCAGCAAAAAAAGTAAGTTTCTATCTCATATCATTAAAAAGTTATTTATAATTTAGTAAAGCTTGGTCTTAGCCGTCGTATACGATGGCGTCGGCCCCAGAGGGTTAAAAACATTGATCATGTTCACATCGATTTCTATTGATGTCTGGTTGTTAAATGCCAACTAAGATGGCGGTGCTCTGGCAACAGCCAGCGAATGAGCAGATTGGCCTGGTCCTCCATCTCGTAAGTAAGTAGAAATTGATGGGAGAGATGCAGAACTAGGTGGAGAGATTATACTGTATCTCCACACTTGTTCGGGAACGCCTTGAAATCCCCTAGTCAGAGGTGGTTAATGTGGCTCGGGAAAGGGAAGTTTGGGGGTCCCCTGCTTGACCTGTTGCCCCCGTGACCTGATCCTGAATAAGCAGTTGAAGATGTACAGTATGTATCATTGGCGGCTGGCCCTTAGAGGGCGCAGGGGCGCCGCCCTCCCAGGTGTGGAGGGGAAAAATTATAATATACAGTAGTGTTAAGAATAATAGTAGTGCTATGTGACTAAAAAGATTAATCCAGGTTTTGAGTATATTTCTTATTGTTACATGGGAAACAAGGTACCAGTAGATTAAGTAGATTCTCACAAATCCAACAAGACCAAGCATTCATGATATGTACACTCTTAAGGCTATGAAATTGGACTATTAGTAAAAAAGTTATTCTGAACACTACTGTATATATATTTTAAAAAGTGTTATCAATGCCAGTTTTAAATCAAATCAAATCAATTTTATTTATATAGCGCCAAATCACAACAAACAGTTGCCCCAAGGCACTTTATATTGTAAGGCAAAGCTATACAATAATTACGGAAAAACCCCAACGGTCAAAACGACCCCCTGTGAGCAAGCACTTGGTGACAGTGGGAAGGAAAAACTCCCTTTTAACAGGAAGAAACCTCCAGCAGAACTAGGCTCAGGGAGGGGCAGTCTTCTGCTGGGACTGGTTGGGGATGAGGGAGAGAATCAGGAAAAAGACATGCTGTGGAAGAGAGCAGAGATCAATCACTAATGATTAAATGCAGAGTGGTGCATACAGAGCAAAAAGAGAAAGAAACACTCAGTGCATCATGGGACCCCCCCCAGCAGTCTAAGTCTATAGCAGCATAACTAAGGGATGGTTCAGGGTCACCCAATCCAGCCCTAACTATAAGCTTTAGCAAAAAGGAAAGTTTTAAGCCTAATCTTAAAAGTAGAGAGGATGTCTGTTTCCCTGATCTGAATTGGGAGCTGGTTCCACAGGAGAGGAGCCTGAAAGCTGAAGGCTCTGCCTCCCATTCTACTCTTAAAAACCCTAGGAACTACAAGTAAACCTGCAGTCTGAGAGCGAAGCGCTCTATTGGGGTGATATGGTACTATGAGGTCCCTAAGATAAGATGGGACCTGATTATTCTAAACCTTATAAGTAAGAAGAATAATTTTAAATTAACAGGGAGCCAATGAAGACAGGCCAATATGGGTGAGATATGCTCTCTCCTTCTAGTCCCTGTCAGTACTCTAGCTGCAGCATTTTGAATTAACTAAAGGCTTTTCAGGGAACTTTTAGGACAACCTGATAGTAATGAATTATAATAGTCCAGCCTAGAGGAAATAAATGCATGAATTAGTTTTTCAGCATCACTCTGAGACAAGACCTTTCTAATTTTAGAGATATTGCGCAAATGCAAAAAAGCAGTCCTACATATTTGTTTAATATGCGCAATGAATGACATATCCTGATCAAAAATGACTCCAAGATTTCTCACAGTATTACTAGAGGTCAGGGTAATGCCATCCAGAGTAAGGATCTGGTTAGACACCATATTTCTAAGATTTGTGGGGCCAAGTACAATAACTTCAGTTTTATCTGAGTTTAAAAGCAGGAAATTAGAGGTCATCCATGTCTTTATGTCTGTAAGACAGTCCTGCTGTTGTGTGGGCCGCCAGAAGAGGAGGTACTGCTGGCCCACCACCAGAGGGCGCCCTGCCTGAAGTGCGGGGTTCAGGCACGAGGGGGCGCTGCCGCCTTACAGGAACAGCCGAGGTGACAGCTGTCACTCATCAACTATGACAGCTGTCACCGATCATCTGCACTTCACCCCGGATAAAAGCAGGATGACACCTCCACCACGTGGCCGAGATATCGTACTTCTTGGAGGTAACTTTCTCTGCCTACGTATTGTACTAATTGATTTCAAGAGCTACTTTGTTGCAGCTGTCTACCCAGAGGACCGGCGTGGGCCGCGACTGTTTCGTTCTACGTCCCACCAGATAAGTGGTACTCAGATGCCGCACGAGTGTGTGTTAGAGGTGGAGGTGGAATTCCCACCGTTGTTGTTACGGGGTGTACACACACCCACACTTGACTGTCTTTGCTCTTCGCCAGCAGTACCAGATCCGACACGCTGAGACGGTGGCCACCTGGGGAATTCGGGACCTGGTGGCTCCAGTATTCTTCGGGTTCGGTGGCGGTGGAAATCGTGTGGTTCCGGTTCATCTCCAGATGGACGTCTCCTGCCCACACGATACCTTTATCCATTGACTTGTATTTATTCTATAATCTGCTGTGTGTGGTTGTGACATTCACAACAGTAAAGTGTTCAAATTTAACTCCCTCTATTGTCCGTTCATTTGTGCCCCCTGTTGTGGGTCCGTGTCACTACACTTTCCCAACTCCTGCAGTTTAGCTAATTGGTGTGTGTCCTCTGGTTTCATGGATAGATAAAGCTGGGTATCATCTGTGTAACAATGAAAATTTAAGCAATGCTTTCTAATAATACTGCCTAAGGGAAGCATGTATAAAGTGAATAAAATTGGTCCTAGCACAGAACCTTGTGGAACTCCATAATTAACCTTAGTCTGTGAAAAAGACTCCCCATTTACATGAACAAATTGTAATCTATTACATAAATGTGATTCAAACCACCGCAGTGCAGTGCCTTTAATACCTATGGCATGCTCTAATCTCTGTAATAAAATTTTATGGTCAACAGTATCAAAAGCAGCACTGAGGTCTAACAGAACAAGCACAGAGATGAGTCCACTGTCTGAGGCCATAAGAAGATCATTTGTAACCTTCACTAATGCTGTTTCTGTACTATGATGAATTCTAAAACCTGACTGAAACTCTTCAAATAGACCATTCCTCTGCAGATGATCAGTTAGCTGTTTTACAACTACCCTTTCAAGAATTTTTGAGAGAAAAGGAAGGTTGGAGATTGGCCTATAATTAGCTAAGATAGCTGGGTCAAGTGATGGCTTTTTAAGTAATGGTTTAATTACTGCCACCTTAAAAGCCTGTGGTACATAGCCAACTAATAAAGATAGATTGATCATATTTAAGATTGAAGCATTAATTAATGGTAGGGCTTCCTTGAGCAGCCTGGTAGGAATGGGGTCTAATAGACATGTTGATGGTTTGGAGGAAGTAACTAATGAAAATAAATCAGACAGAACAATCGGAGAGAAAGAGTCTAACCAAATACCAGCATCACTGAAAGTGGCCAAAGATAACGATATGTCTTTGGGATGGTTATGAGTAATTTTTTCTCTAATAGTTAAAATTTTATTAGCAAAGAAAGTCATGAAGTCATTACTAGTTAAAGTTAAAGGAATACTCAGCTCAGTAGAGTTCTGACTCTTTGTCAGCCTGGCTACAGTGCTGAAAAGAAACCTGGGGTTGTTCTTATTTTCTTCAATTAGTGATGAGTAGTAAGATGTCCTAGCTTTATGGAGGGCTTTTCTTTTATAGAGCAACAGACTCTTTTTCCAGGCTAAGTGAAGATCTTCTAAATTAGTGAGATACCATTTCCTCTCCAACTTACGGGTTATCTGCTTTAAGCTGCGAGCTTGTGAGTTATACCACGGAGTCAGGCACTTCTGATTTCAGGCTCTCTTTTTCAGAGGAGCTACAGCATCCAAAGTTGTCCTCAATGAGGATGTAAAACTATTGACGAGATAATCTATCTCACTCACAGAGTTTAGGTAGCTACTCTGCACTGTGTTGGTATATGGCATTGGAGAACATAACAAAGAATAGTATGTGCCTACATGTAATCTGAATCATTAAAACAACATTTCCACCAACTGACTCTCATTTAACAGTGCATTTCCACCGACAGAAGCACAGAACGTATCATTTCTCTTCTTGGGTGCCCCTTGAAGTGCAGCGAAATGACCAATTGTGTATGCTGCTAAGGAAGATAATAAATATTTGGCCAATCAGCATCGCCAAATTTAATGGCTTGGGTCAGCCGTGGATTTATCAAAGTGCTATTGTTTTTGGCGGAAACAGAAACCTCACCGATGTTTGGGTTATATATATTTTTGTCTCTGTGTGTTTTGCTGGAGTAAGTTGAAGAACTTTGGACTTTATGATGCTGCTCCTCCTGCTTGTTATGTCCTCGGTTGTTTTCAGCTGCGGATTCGCCTTCGGATCCCACTTCAGCTCAGGTGAGCTGACGAGCTGTTAGGATTTATTCTCGAATGTTGCTCCTGGTGTGGAAATGAGAATGAAAATTTAAGATACAACCCCAGTTCCAATGAAGTTGGGATGTTGTGTAAAGTGTAAGTAAAAACAGAATACAATGATTTGCAAATCCTCTTCAACCTACAACCCCTGGCAAAAATTATGGAATCACCGGCCTCAGAGGATGTTCATTCAGTTGTTTAATTTTGTAGAAAAAAGCAGATCACAGACATGACACAAAACTAAAGTAATTTCAAATGGCAACTTTCTGGCTTTAAGAAACTATAAGAAATCAAGAAAAAAAGATTGTGGCAGTCAGTAACGGTTACTTTTTTAGACCAAGCAGAGGAAAAAAATATGGAATCACTCAATTCTGAGGAAAAAATTATGGAATCACCCTGTAAATTTTCATCCCCCAAATTAACACCTGCATCAAATCAGATCTGCTCATTGACATTGACCCTATGCCATGACATTGACCCTATGTGTCTTTTTGCAAGGAATGTTTTTGCAGTTTTTGCTCTATGGCAAGATGCATTATCATCTTGAAAAATGATTTCATCATCCCCAAACATCCTTTCAATTGTCCAAAATATCAACATAAACTTGTGCATTTATTGATGATGTAATGACAGCCATCTCCCCAGTGCCTTTACCTGACATGCAGTCCCATATCATCAATGACTGTGGAAATTTACATGTTCTCTTCAGGCAGTCATCTTTATAAATCTCATTGGAAAGGCACCAAACAAAAGTTCCAGCATCATCACCTTGCCCAATGCAGATTCGAGATTCATCACTGAATATGACTTTCATCCAGTCATCCACAGTCCACAATTGCTTTTCCTTAGCCCATTGTAACCTTGTTTTTTTCTGTTTAGGTGTTAATGATGCCTTTCGTTTAGCTTTTCTGTATGTAAATCCCATTTCCTTTAGGCGGTTTCTTACAGTTCGGTCACAGACGTTGACTCCAGTTTCCTCCCATTCGTTCCTCATTTGTTTTGTTGTACATTTTTCGATTTTTGAGACATATTGCTTTAAGTTTTCTGTCTTGACGCTTTGATGTCTTCCTTGGTCTACCAGTATGTTTGCCTTTAACAACCTTCCCATGTTGTTTGTATTTGGTCCAGAGTTTAGACACAGCTGACTGTGAACAACCAACATCTTTTGCAACACTGCGTGATGATTTACTCTCTTTTAAGAGTTTGATAATCCTCTCCTTTGTTTCAATTGACATCTCTCATGTTGGAGCCATGATTCATGTCAGTCCACTTGGTGCAACAGCTCTCCAAGGTGTGTTCACTCCTTTTTAGATGCAGACTAACGAGCAGATCTGATATGATGCAGGTGTTAGTTTTGGGGATGAAAATTTACAGGGTGATTCCATAATTTTTTCCTCAGAATTGAGTGATTCCATATTTTTTTCCTCTGCTTGGTCTAAAAAAGTAACCGTTACTGACTGCCACAATCTTTTTTTCTTGATTTCTTATAGTGTTTCTTAAAGCCAGAAAGTTGCCATTTGAAATGACTTTAGTTTTGTGTCATGTGTGTGATCTGCTTTTTTTCTACAAATTTAAACAACTGAATGAACATCCTCCGAGGCCGGTGATTCCATAATTTTTGCCAGGGTTTGTATATTCAGTTGAATACACAGCCCAGTCTCACGTTTTTTTTTTCGTCCTCCCGTCAAGAAATGAGTCAAATTTTCGTGATGGTTTTTTTTTAAACTCCATATTACTAACCCTACTCCTACCCCCACCCTAACCATAACCACCCCGACCCCCCGCTTCACTTTTAATTTTGTGCAGCCATCACAGAATGAATTAGAATGAATTTGTGCTGCTGTGACGAAAATGAGGCACTTTTTGGCACAATATCACGAACCAGTAGATTAATGTATATTTTGTGGTGCAAAATCACGACTTGCCTTGAGACCAGGTTGGAATACACCACAAAGACAAGATATTTAATGTTCAAACTGATAAGCTTTACTGTTTTTGTGCAAATATTTGCTCATTTTGAAATGGATGTCTGCAACAAAAAAAGCTGGGACAGTGGTATGTTTACCACTGTGTTACATCACCTTTCCTTCTAACAACACTCAATAAGCATTTGGGAACTGAGGACACTAATTGTTGAAGCTTTGTAGGTGGAATTCTTTCCAATTCTTGCTTGATGTACGACTTCAGTTGTTCAACAGTCCGGGGTCTCCGTTGTCGTATTTTGGGCTTCACAATGGACCACACATTTTCAATGGGTGACAGGTCTGGACTGCAGGCAGGCAAGTCTAGTAGCCACACTCTTTTACTATGAAGCCACGCTGTTGTAACACGTGCAGAATGTGGCTTGGCATAGTCTTGCTGAAATAGCAGGGATGTCCCTGAAAAAGACGTTGCTTGGATGGCAGCATGTGTTGATCCAAAACCTGGATGTACTATTCAGCATTGATGGTCCCATCACAGATGTGTAAGTTGCCCATGCCATGGGCACTAACACCCCCCCATACCATCACAGATGCTAGCTTTTGAACTTTGTGCTGGTAACAATCTGAATGGTCTTTTTCCTCTTTTGTCTGGAGGACACAATGTCCATGATTTCC